>NW_005842178.1:1843498-1872246 GCF_000455745.1 Alligator sinensis
CTCGGGGGGCCGCGGGGCGGGAGGAGGGGGGCGCAGCCCCCACCTGGGACGACCCCCATCCCCCTGCCAGGGCCCATCCACTGTCATCCCTGCCCTGGTGCTCGCCATCTGGTGCCGCCCAGCTCGCAAAGTTATGGAGGGGCCTCGGGGCCGGGAAGGCTGGACCCGCCAAGGTAGAGAGACCCAGTGACGCGGGACGGGCCCTGCGCGCGAGTACGGAGGGACCTATCTGCAGGCGAGGGGTCGCGCAGGTTGGGGCGCCTACGTAGGCACCTGCCTCAGCCGGCAAGGGAGGAGTTGGGGAGGTGCCCTTTCTAGGTGCCCTTTCTAGGTGCCCTCCAGGCCAGCGTGGTTAGATCCAGTGTATGCTCAGGCCTGGGCTCTGTGTTACCAAACCTGTGGCAGGAGTTCAGGAAGAAGAAAAATACTAATGGATTTTTTTAAATTTTTTTTTATGGAGCTTTTGACGACTTGAGAAAAATTACGTGAAATACGCAACATGTGGTTAGTGAGGTAGACGTGGCTTATGAATATCTGAGGGATGCAAAAGAAGGGGAGTAATGACCCTGCACACTTGGCTACCCAGCAGGCGATTCTGCTCACATGTTGCTGCTTGGACTTCGTTGGAGCTCAGTGGTCTGGCGCGTACTCCAGGAGACAGGGAGGCAAATTTTAGGCTGACTATTGAGGGAAACTTCCTGACTGTAGAACAAAGGAAACCTTGGAGATGTGTAGTCTGGGATGTTTAAAACACTACACTGCATCAAGAAACTAAACTACATCAAGAAAGTGTACCGTTGGAGGTGATTGTTCCATTACAGGCAGAGAGACTGGGGGGGCAGGGATCAGAAATTACAGATGAAAGAGATCTGGCTCTGGAGCTTCTAGCAATGGTTTATCTAGTGTTTAGAGAGCCTCTTAACAAACTGTGATTAATGACTTCCATGGGATTACTCTCATGAATTAAGACTACATGATAAGACCCAAATATCTGGTTTTTATCAGTTGTGCTGTTTGACTTTTTTGTTCTTACGTCCAGAATAAAAAAGTGAATTGTGCGCTAACATTTGACAACTAACTTTTTAGCAATAATAGTAGTAGAGAGATTTGACTATTTCTTTCCAGTAATGATATTCACTGGTTTCATTACAATACTGTTACAAACCCCTATTTTTGTTGTTTGTAAATTACTTACAAAAATTTGAAAAGAATTAAAAAAAACTTGTTAACTGATAGTTGGGTTCATAGTCTCTGAAGCTGTCCCCAGTTGTCAGCTCCTTTGTGGTGTGGAGTGGAGACTTAAGGATTCTATTGAAGCACATAGCACATGGTCTTCTTACCTCTTTAAATAATATTAAAAGATTTTAAACTTATAGAAAGGACCTAGCAAAGTTAAATGTTCTGCTTTATGTCTGCAGTGTGTCGGATCATTCTGTGTCCTAATATGAGACCCTAGTGTACCCAACTGTTCTTCTAGTATTTAAGAAAAGAGGAAAGTAGTAAAAGCACATGCCCGTGAGGAAATAGTTAGAGATGGACATTGCCTTCCTACTCTTGCTGCTTAAGGAGAGAATATTGAGTTTGGACTTGTTTATCCCAGACTTCATTCTTTCAATTTTTCCATTACTGCTGATGTATGGTAGTGCTTTGGTGCTACTGAGGTTTTAACCTTTGTGTTGTCTAACCCTGTTCATAGTAAATTTAGATGATGAATGTTTAAAAAAGGTGTTGGTTACTAGCGGCTTGTCTGTGCACTTTTCACTGTTGATTCCACCTGTGATGGAAGAAATTTTAAGGAGAAAAAGTCCAACATGGACAAGGAGTTAGAGCATTAAACCATGTTATATACAAACCTGTTTGAAAGCTTTGTTTGAGCTGTGAGTCTCTTTGAGAAGCTTGTGAACCATTTTGAAAATTGATTTAACTCCTGTAACATTTGCTCCTGTATGAAAAGGTCTTAAAATGTGTCATTGCTGTAAGTAGTTGATGGAGATTACTTGAAAAGCTGGAATATTTGCTGCAGCTGTCTACTCCCCTCTGCTCGCTGGCACTGTTACTGCAAACCAGCAGGATGTTGAAATAAGAATCCTGTACCATTTTTATTTGTTTTGTTTTACAGTAGTACCTAGACATCCCATTGTACTAAACCTTGTGTAACAGAATTAATATGCCCGTGATCATAGAGTTGTTTTGCCCCTCAGAATGGTTTGTGGTTTCTCAGTGTTCTCTGTATTGGGTGTGCTCAATTTACAAATAAAAAGATGTGTTTCTAATTGCCAGTCCTGCAGACAAGTCAAGCTGGGTTCTTTCCTGCTTATGCATTAGCAACAGTAATAAATGTTTCTGGGTGCCAAGTTATCCTCTTAAACCTCTTTATCTGTACAGTTCTCAAATTAGGCCCTTGCTGACCTCCGTGTTTTATCATTTCCTTCAGGGGACAGCACTGATGTGATTGACTGGAACTCAGTAAGCAACTCTCTTGGATGATGCATAAGAAGGCATAGTATCCACACCTTAGTTTAGTTATTAAAGGAAGAAGTAATTATGTGAATGCACAAAAATTTGAGTAAGAGGGCCCACTTTCAGTCACTTTCAAAAGAAGTAGACTAGCCTAAAAACAGGATGGATTAATTTCAAGCCATCAGATAGGCCCTGGCCCACTACCTGTTGGTGAGTTTCCTCTCCATTTTATGCTGATTCATACATGGTTGCAAGGCATCTTTCCCCATGGTATTTCCACCAATCTCCACTACCAAAGAACTTGGTAAAGAATATTCTGCCTATGAGTCCATGCTCTGAGGGGTTCACAAATAGAATCTCCAGTGGTGTAATTTACTTGCATGTCTTATGCCACTTTTATGTTCTCTGACTTGCATATATCCTAGTCCTGAGAGCAGATTTATACTAGTGGACCCTTGAGCTTCTCCAGTGAGCCCCACTGACTTCACTGGGATTCTCCGTGGACATAAGTGTCTGCTGTGCTGATGTGGATTTTATTTCGGGATCGCAACTTTACATTTGTATGTATTTACAATGGTAGTTGCCTTCCCTTTTACATTACCATTGAACTTGGGCACAGGTAGAGTCTAAGATCTGGTAGCTTCCATGCAGGAAGACAAAAGAGATGTGTGAAGCAAGAAAGGTCTTAAGAAGCTGTAAAATGCACCTTATTCCTGCTCCTCATTATGTAAATTACACACATTTAGATATGTTTGTAGTAAGTGGGTGGATATAGAAATAAGGCAATTGAATCACTTTTAGTGTGTAATGTATAAACTTGAAAAACTAGTTCTGGGAGTTCCCACAGTTATACTATGTTTCTTATCATCACCTCAAACTCAGGGGATTAAAGCAAACCCTGACCCTCAGAAGGCTGAATGCAGAAATATTCAGCTCCCTGATAAAAATTAAATCCTGAATATCTTCAGTCCCCTAAGAAGCATTTTCTTCTATGGACCTGGCAGGTGCCTATAAAGGCTGATTGGCTGGTACCTCAGGAGGTTCTTAAAACTCTTGTTTTCACAGCCTGATGTCCCAGGTCTTTATCAAGATCTTCATATTTGTGATTAGGGTTGATCATAATCCGTGATATTTTTTTTTTAATGCATACAGTTTTAAAAATTTTTAAATAGAGTATTTTTATTGTTGTTCTTTAGCATATTTTTCATAGAATCATAGAAAATTATGGTTGGAAGGGACCTTAGGAGGTCATCCAGTGCAACCCCCTGCTTAAGCAGGACCATCCCCAGCTAGATCTTTTCAGCCAGGACTTTGTCGAGCCAGGCCTTAAAGTTCCAAGGATGGAGATTCTACCACCTCTCTAGGTAACCTTTCTAGTGCTTCACCACCTTCCTAGTGAGACAGGTTTTTCCTAATATCCAACCTAAACTTCCCTTGCTGCAACTTGAGAACATTGCTCCTTGTTCTGTCATCTGTCAGCACTGAGAGCAGTCTAGCTCCATCCTCTTTGGAACCACCCTTCGGGCAATTAAAGGCTGCTATCAAGTCCCCCCTCAGTCTTCTCCAGACTAAATAAACCCAGTTCCCTCGGCCTCCCTTCATCTGTCCTTTGCCCTAGTCCCCGAACCATCTTTGTTGCCCTCTGTTGGGCTCTCTCCAATTTGTCTACATCCTTTCTGTAGTGGGGGGCCCAATAATGAACATAGTACTCCAGATGTGGCCTTACCAGTGCTGAGTGAGGGGAATAATGAGTTCCCTCGATTTGCTGGCAATGTTCCTGCCAATACAGCCCAGTATGCCATTAGCCTTCTTGGCAACAAGGGCACACAATTGGCTTATATTCAGCTTATTCTCCGCTATAACCCCAAGGTCCTTTTTTGCAGAGCTGCTGCTTAGCCAGTGAATCCCCAGGCTGTAGTAGTGCATGGGATTGCTTCATCCTAAATGCAAGACTTTGCAGTTGTCATTTTTGAACCTCATTAAATTTCTTTTGGCCCAATCCTCCAGCTTGTCTAGGTCACTCTGAATCCTAGTCCTACCCTCCAGCATATCTACTACACTCTCCAGTTTGGTGTTGTCCACCAACTTGCTGAGGTTGCAATCCATCCCATCTTCCAGATCGTTAATGAAGATATTGAAAACCGGCCTCAGGACCGCCCCCTGGGGCACTCCATTCGATACCAGCTGCCGACTAGACATTAAGCCATTGATTACTACCCGTTGAGCCCGACAATCCAGCCGGTTTTCTATCTACCTTACAGACCATTCATCCAACCCATACTTCCTTAGCTTGCTTACAAGAATGCTGTTGAAAATGGTATAAAAAATCTTGCTAAAGTCAAAGTATATTACATCCACTGCTTTCCCTGCATCCACTGAGCCAGTCATCTCATCATAAAAAGCAATCAGGTTGGTCAGGCATGACTTGTCCTTGCTGAATCCATGCTGACTTTTCCTAATCACCTTGTCCTCTGATTGCTTAGGAATGGATTCTTTGACGACCTGCTCCATGATTTTTCAAGGGAACGAGGTGAGGCAGACTGGTCTATAGTTCCCTGGATTCTCTTTCTTCCCCTTCTTAAAGATGGGCACTATATTTGCCCTTTTCCAGTAGTCCAGGACCTCCCCCGATTGCCACAAGTGGTTCTGCAATCACATACTTTCTATAAATAAATTATTTTCAATACAGTTTGATATAGCATTAAAGCCAAAACTTTTTATCTTTTAAAATATTTAAATTAAAAAATAAATGTGCAAAATACATGCGTCTCTCTCAGACTTTGAGTGACAGGCTGCGTGCTTCTCTAAATAAAGCAAACACCAGGAAGAAATCTAAGTTTTGAGGTCAAGCTGTATAAATGTGGCACATATTATATTAGTGGCTTGATCTCAGGTGTTGGGGCCTGGACTCTAAATCCAGGAGACATCAGGAAGCATCTTGTCAGGTTTGCCTATTGAGACAAACTGCATGTTTACATGCTCCTATTTTATAACTTTTTCCTACCTTAGATGTGACAAGTTCAGTTTTCAAATTACAAGTATTTATGACTCCACTCACCATGGCAACTTACTGTTTTGTGTGCAATCACCAGCTTTTGCTGCCGGATGGTTCTGTCTGGATCGTTCTTGCTCTGTCTCCTTGGGTGTATGCACAGAGAGAGGTAAAGCAGTAATTAGCCTCACTGCGGGTATGAAGTCTATTCTAATAGAAAGGTGTCTCTATCTTCAGAGACTTGAACTGTTTTTAAATGGAGACCAGTGTGACTTAATTTCATCTGATGAACAGCTTATTCTTTGAACTATTTATAGGGACATCTGAAGGGGAGATTTAACAGAAGAGAGTTCTGGTTAAAGGCAACAGTGCCTAATATCACAAAATAGATACTGTAGGCTCTATGAGTTTCTTAAAGGCAGGGCTATCATTATGTCTTTGTATTAATTTGTAGGTACAAGGTGTCTCAATTACAGAAACTGTGATTTCAGAAAAATGGAGAGCCCTGGCCTTGTGCTCTGGATGATTGCATGATTCTTGAGGTCGGCAAAATTGTTATAACATCTGCATGGGATTTATGATTGAGGTTGCCAGCTATAGCAGGGCAACTTTTGGAGTTTATAAAATCAGTATTGTCATTCCTGATTGATTGCTCCTAGCTCAGGGACAAGAGTTGCCATTTTGGATCTATGTCTATAGAAAATACTCTTATAGACATCCACTGCAGTTGCACCAAAAGTCCATGTTTCTTTACTAAACACAAGATTCCTGTAGTCCTTTGTTTTACCCAAGTTCCTTGCTTGAAGCTCATCATAAGCTGCAGTAGATGTTAGATGAGTAGTTAAAATATATCATAGTCAAAATAACAAGCATCAGGATAATGGCAACTTTACTGTTTTTGATTCCAGAGTTGGAAGCAAAAGTGCATCCAATTGCTTTAGAGTAGGGGCGGGCAATTATTTTGGGTGGAGGGCTGCTTACTAAGTTTTGGCAAGCCATTGAGGGCCACATGACAGGCAAATCCCCAGGCTGTAGTAGTGCATGGGATTGCTTCATCCTAAATGCAAGACTTTGCAGTTGTCATTTTTGAACCTCATTAAATTTCTTTTGGCCCAATCCTCCAGCTTGTCTAGGTCACTCTGAATCCTAGTCCTACCCTCCAGCATATCTACTACACTCTCCAGTTTGGTGTTGTCCACCAACTTGCTGAGGTTGCAATCCATCCCATCTTCCAGATCGTTAATGAAGATATTGAAAACCGGCCTCAGGACCGCCCCCTGGGGCACTCCATTCGATACCAGCTGCCGACTAGACATTAAGCCATTGATTACTACCCGTTGAGCCCGACAATCCAGCCGGTTTTCTATCTACCTTACAGACCATTCATCCAACCCATACTTCCTTAGCTTGCTTACAAGAATGCTGTTGAAAATGGTATAAAAAATCTTGCTAAAGTCAAAGTATATTACATCCACTGCTTTCCCTGCATCCACTGAGCCAGTCATCTCATCATAAAAAGCAATCAGGTTGGTCAGGCATGACTTGTCCTTGCTGAATCCATGCTGACTTTTCCTAATCACCTTGTCCTCTGATTGCTTAGGAATGGATTCTTTGACGACCTGCTCCATGATTTTTCAAGGGAACGAGGTGAGGCAGACTGGTCTATAGTTCCCTGGATTCTCTTTCTTCCCCTTCTTAAAGATGGGCACTATATTTGCCCTTTTCCAGTAGTCCAGGACCTCCCCCGATTGCCACAAGTGGTTCTGCAATCACATACTTTCTATAAATAAATTATTTTCAATACAGTTTGATATAGCATTAAAGCCAAAACTTTTTATCTTTTAAAATATTTAAATTAAAAAATAAATGTGCAAAATACATGCGTCTCTCTCAGACTTTGAGTGACAGGCTGCGTGCTTCTCTAAATAAAGCAAACACCAGGAAGAAATCTAAGTTTTGAGGTCAAGCTGTATAAATGTGGCACATATTATATTAGTGGCTTGATCTCAGGTGTTGGGGCCTGGACTCTAAATCCAGGAGACATCAGGAAGCATCTTGTCAGGTTTGCCTATTGAGACAAACTGCATGTTTACATGCTCCTATTTTATAACTTTTTCCTACCTTAGATGTGACAAGTTCAGTTTTCAAATTACAAGTATTTATGACTCCACTCACCATGGCAACTTACTGTTTTGTGTGCAATCACCAGCTTTTGCTGCCGGATGGTTCTGTCTGGATCGTTCTTGCTCTGTCTCCTTGGGTGTATGCACAGAGAGAGGTAAAGCAGTAATTAGCCTCACTGCGGGTATGAAGTCTATTCTAATAGAAAGGTGTCTCTATCTTCAGAGACTTGAACTGTTTTTAAATGGAGACCAGTGTGACTTAATTTCATCTGATGAACAGCTTATTCTTTGAACTATTTATAGGGACATCTGAAGGGGAGATTTAACAGAAGAGAGTTCTGGTTAAAGGCAACAGTGCCTAATATCACAAAATAGATACTGTAGGCTCTATGAGTTTCTTAAAGGCAGGGCTATCATTATGTCTTTGTATTAATTTGTAGGTACAAGGTGTCTCAATTACAGAAACTGTGATTTCAGAAAAATGGAGAGCCCTGGCCTTGTGCTCTGGATGATTGCATGATTCTTGAGGTCGGCAAAATTGTTATAACATCTGCATGGGATTTATGATTGAGGTTGCCAGCTATAGCAGGGCAACTTTTGGAGTTTATAAAATCAGTATTGTCATTCCTGATTGATTGCTCCTAGCTCAGGGACAAGAGTTGCCATTTTGGATCTATGTCTATAGAAAATACTCTTATAGACATCCACTGCAGTTGCACCAAAAGTCCATGTTTCTTTACTAAACACAAGATTCCTGTAGTCCTTTGTTTTACCCAAGTTCCTTGCTTGAAGCTCATCATAAGCTGCAGTAGATGTTAGATGAGTAGTTAAAATATATCATAGTCAAAATAACAAGCATCAGGATAATGGCAACTTTACTGTTTTTGATTCCAGAGTTGGAAGCAAAAGTGCATCCAATTGCTTTAGAGTAGGGGCGGGCAATTATTTTGGGTGGAGGGCTGCTTACTAAGTTTTGGCAAGCCATTGAGGGCCACATGACAGGCAGGCAGGAGCAGATACATATTAATTTTCTAAATTTTTTAGGGGCCCTGTGGGCCAGATAGAATGGTCTGGTGGGCCACATTTGGCCCACCCCTGCTCTAGAGTTACCTGGAAAATAGCTTGCCTGTTGGGACCAGCATCTGAAAAAGATGGCTTTTTACTTATGGGGTAAAAGTTCATTTTGCAAGGGGAACACTGTCTTCATGTCCAGAAAAAGTGGTCTTTCTGCTAAAACAAATCTGGGAGGCAGCCACATGAGCTGTTTTTTTAGAATTTTATCAGATAGTCATATTTTCTGCTGCTGCAGCATTTCAACATAGAGCAGGGGTGAGCAAAATAATGCCCACGGGCTGGATCCGGCCCACCAGGCCATTCTGTTTGGCCCTCGGGGCCCCTCTAAAATTTAGAAAATTATTACGCCTGTCAAAGCTGACACGGCGCCAGCAACAGGAGGAGCCAGCAGCCGGATCCAGCAGTGACAAGGAGCAAAGCCTGCCAGCCCCCACCCCACCCCACTTCCCCCCACCTTCCAACCAGAAGCTTCTGCCTAGCAGAGCCTTCTGGCCTGGGACCCTGTGGCTGTTCCCCAGCACTCCTTCCATCTGAGAGCAGAAACTCAGATAAGGAGGGGATAGGCACATAAATCGGGACAAAAATATTTTTAAAATAAAATTAAAATAAGTTATCATACACATGCACTTCGGTGTGGGGCAAATTGCCCCACTTCTGGCATACTGCCCTTTCTGCACTCCTGGCTTCCAGCATGCTGCAGGAGCTGGGGCACAACTGAAGGAGTGGAGATGCTCTGGCCAGGAGCCAGAGCATCTCCCTGAAGGACCAAGCTTCTGTGCCTGCCAGCGCACACTCCTGTCATGTGCGCCTTGCTGCTTTTTGTTCACTTTACATTTTTTGCTACCTGGATTTGCCCCCTGCACTGCAAATTTGCAGCATAGAGTACTTTTTAACATTCCAGACATGCGGTTTGTGGTGCCACAAAGTTTTGCAGTGTCACAAACCATACTTGCCTGCTCGTATGGATGCATCCCAGAGAGTTAAAGACTGTATTCCCTCACTAATGCAAGGCTATTGGGTATAGCAGGGATGACAAAGATATGGCCACATAAGAGCCATGTCATCTGGCCCATGGGGCTCCCCATTTGTCCAGAATTTTGGTGGTGGAGCAATGGCAATATTAGTTGCCATTGCTCCCAGAACCACAGCCGTTAAAGCTGCTGCTGCTGCTTAACCTGCTTCCAAATTTGGACCCATCTGGAGCTTTGCAGCCCACGGACTGACTCAATGCACTGGATCAGGCCTGTGGAGCCAGATGAGTTGGGCACCACTAGGGTATACCACTATATTTGCTTGGTTAGGTTCCTGGGTGGGGTGACACTAAATTATTCTACTGTCTTTCCTTATATTATTTTTAGCTAGTTTCCTATATTTGAGGACATGCTGAGAGATGAATCCAGCCAGGGCCATCCTGGGGGGGTGGGGAGAGCAATGAATCAGGGTGACTGCCCCGGGCCCTGCCTTTTGGGGGGCGGGGGGGGGCCGGGCTGTGGAGCAGGGCAGAGCAGCGGTGGCATGGAGTTGGGCGGATTGGTGGCTCCGCATCTAGCCACTCGCTACCCCCTCCCCAGCTGCTGCTGCTGCTGATGGTGGCAGCAGCTTCTTTGGGTCCAGGGCTGTGGGATAGGAGCAGGGGCGAGGCCCCGCATGGGCTGATTTGACCTGGGCCCCACAACCTGCTCGGGTCAGCTCTGCATTCAGCCCTTTTAAAATTGAATAAGATGCACAAGAATATTTGTGGTAAAGAATCTGATTAACAGTTTTGTCTGTTTCCCACAGTTGCATAGTTTTTTGGAAAAAATGTTCTCTTATCAGATTCACTAGTAGCTTCTTAATGAGACTGTTAGACCTGACTGACACTCATTAAAACTGTTTTAGTCTCCGGCTGAGGACAGCTCTTCAATGACAAAGTAGTGGACATGCAGCATTTGTGAGGAAAACAATCTAATCAGCCAAGGTAGATTTTTCTTGTATGGCTATTTATTGCAATAACAGTTGAGTGCAATTCAGACAATCAGTTTTATAAAATATCTAATTTTACTGGCATTCACCGCTGCTGTTTTGTACCTCATGCAGACAGCAAGCATTATTCCAAAACATGATTGCCTTGTAGCTTGAGCATAACTTGCAGTGCCATATGTGTCTTTATAGTAGTACCTTCAGGAAAGCAGTGGAGAAAAATTGTTCCTCAACAATTTGAGTCCTTGATGAGACTCTGTGGCCATACACTGTGGATGGCCTGCATTTTGGGAGTAGGCAAGAGGAGTACATACGGTGTGCAGATTTGATGGTGCTCTGGGCCCACCATGGATGCTCTTTGGTAAAGTGTAAATCTGAGTATGCAGGGGCCTCACTTTGTGCCGTCAGTCAGATGGGAGTGATTGTATAATGCATAATGTTGGTACATTTTTCTTGTGGAGTTGAGTCTCTGCATCTGGACACACCTTTCCATTCTGAGCCATCAGGTGCTTCAGTGGTATGACTACTTTCACACCCTCGCCCAACTCCTTTTCCTGATGGATGGAATTGTATGCAGCGAGGGCTGAGGCAAGAAATTGAGATGTGACAATGATCTGAGTCAAAGCGTTGTATGTTGTTCTTCCTGGTGTTCCTGCTTTGTTTAATCTCCTCTCCCTGGCAGTGTCTCCTTCCCCATTCACTCCCATCTGCTCATTCTTCCTAGTCTTGTATAACCAGGATAATGATCAGGCTGGGAAGGTTCAAAGTTAAGCCTGATCCTGATCAGCGAGTGTATTTTGATGTTCAGTGTATGAAGTACGCCTTGGCTATATTGATTAGATTCTTTCCTTTCCTAGAAAGACTTGAGGGTACACATCCTGGACTCCTTCCAAGAGGAGACTCCATGAAAGGTTGAGAGAGAGAATTAGTAAACAGGCAGCAATATTTCTCAGCTTCATGTTGTTTCTACAGTGCTGGCAGCTGTGTAGAAAAGTCCGTTGATGCAATATATTTTTTTTATAGAAGACACTTGTGTAATAACTGTTCAAAGTTAATAAGAATAATGATTACAACACAGTTTAAAATAATTGTTTCTTAAGGATTAATCTACCTGCATTTTATTGCAGCCCAAACCTAAATTAATCTTGAAATCTAAATGTTCAAAGTTATGGAACAGATTAATATCAGTCTTCTATGAATTCAGCAGTTTTTAACTACTGTTTGTTTTTTGTATTGCTCAAGTTTTAAATTGTTCCTTTCTCTTTCTTTCTAGTGGTATGTGTGCAACACAGAGCAGTTGTCTGAATCCCTTCAGCCTATTTTTGTCCAGAGTTACCTTGACCAAGGAACACAGATCTTCTTAAACAACAGCATTGAGAAGTCAGGCTGGCTCTTTATCCAGCTCTATCACTCTTTTGTGTCCTCAATTTTTAGCCTCTTTATGTCTAGGACCTCTATCAATGGGTAAGTGAAGAAGATGTACTTGGTCCCCTTTTTTGTAAACGTATATTGGCCCAGAAACTCCAGGTTTAGATCACCAGGTGCTCAGTCCTTTGATGTCCTGCTCTACAGAGTTGCTGATTTTCTTCCAAGATATGCTTAGCTTGATTTTCTTCATTCTGTCAACTGAATCACCTCTGAACCACTTTTATGTGACTCATTTGATCTGTACATTCAGTCAGGATTTTCTAACCTCACTTAAATGTTTACACTTTTACTCTTATCACAGCCTGACAGATCAGAAATTCTGTCATGCCTTTTTAAATTCAAGAGGGGAAAAATATACACCAGTTAACAAAAGGGGATCATAGGACTCCCAGTTTATCCCAACATAAATACTGCTATTATCCACTGCTTCTCAAATTCCCATTGGAATGGGGGTGCTCTCTTAGTTCTTCAACCAGTTATTTCCCCTCCTTCCATTTACTCCTCTTTTGCTTTGCTTACCATCCCTTAGAGCTGTGATGACTTTTTTCCTAGTTGAAGATGGCTGTATAAAACCATCTCTGCATTCTGGCTCATCCAGGTAGCTGTTATATTTTCTGGAGAGGTCACTTCAGAGCAATCAAAAAATTCCCTTATGTGTAACTTTCTGTTGGAGGCTGAGTTCCTTGCCTCTGTAGTTTTGCTAGCTGCAGAAAAGTAGATACAGAAATATGGTCCAAATCTAATATATTGTGGATAGTTACCACACAGTCAGACTCCAAAACCTATTTTACAAATAATTATTTTCATATGCCTGCAATGTAGCTTTTTTATCATTCAGTTTTTAGTAAAACAAAGTAAAACCAGAGCTTCAGCTTTTCCATAAAAAATAATTTTCTTTTGTGTGTATTTTAAATGTTATATATCCAGGAGTATCTTTATGCAGCCTCTGAATAGTTAAACAGAATCCTAAAGTTTATGGGTTGGACTTAGTGTAGCGCAGTGAATATGTGCTGCCCACTTGTGCTAGACCATTGCTTCCCCTTTAGAACCCTATTTTTTTTCCTCTGTCTGAGGTACTTTGAGGCTTAATTGGTGGGATTATTTTGTTGGGCTCTTCCTGGATTAGTTGGGATGGGCTTCAGGGAGGTGTAAAGTTGAACAGAATTTAGTCTGTGTGCAAAACTGCTCTTCTTGTGAACCCAAATTCCAGACTCTAGAAACAGTTGCTACCCTTATTTTTGCAGAACACATGAAATTCCTTTAATGCTGCAGTCTCTTCTCTTCCTATCCATCCCTTTCAGGTGCATGCGCAGTTTCACCTCAGTTCTGACTGTCTGTGAAGAATGAATTTATTATAGCTACATGCTTGATATTTTTTCCCTCTTCCCTTTGCACATATACACCCTTGATTTGAGGACAGTAACCAGCTACCATGGCTAGCAAATAGCCTTTTTCTTTATTTCCCACCAGCTGATTCTCTGAGCTTTCCTGTCGAGTTCTTCAGTTACTTTTACCTTTAGATAAAGGTCACTTTGGTTCCTCCTTTTCCCCCCTTTTTTCTTCCTGTTCCATCTGTCTTTTTTACAAAGGCTTTCAACTGCTTTGAATGATGCCTCTTGGTGCCTTCAGGAATAATAGCCATAAGCCAATTATGCAGTGGGGCTGACACAATGTGCTGCAAGGGGGTTCTACATAAATGGGCTGTACTCTATATTTAATATCTTCCCTTGGCATCTGTGCTAGAAATTTAACTGATGGGTTTTTTTCCCTGTATCACTTTTTATTAAGTATGTATCCTTTTTTCAGAAAATTTGGCGTTTCCCAGGTTTACTACTTCCTCACCTGCACTGCTTATTCTCTTCATTACTCTTGATCATAAATCCTTGCCTTATTCACTCTTATAAATCTCTTCTCAGCTGTTGTGGCCTATTTGTATTAATCATTGTCTTAATTTTGACTTCAGACCTGAAGAAGGTAGGTTTGGTATTTCAGACAAAAGGTAGCCCAGCATAATGTTCTTTATCTCCCTTGTACCTCTTATTGACTGATTCTTCTTCTTTTTCCCTTGCCTTCCCTCCTAACTCTTTCATCCTCAGCCCTTCTATTGCAACAGCTGAAATCTTATAATATATGCCCTGCAAACAATAGCAGGAGGTCATTGACATGAACCACAAAGAATCCAACTGTCAACTGTCCAGCAGCCAAGTCCTTAATGAATTGTTCATTTTGTATTATACACCCTATCCAGTCCAACAGGGAGTCATCAGATATTAGCAGGGATCCCCAAAACTGAATCATTATTTTGTATGGTTTTAAAAAAGAACCCTTTGTCTTTCCACTGCTGCAGCAATGTCACCCTTACTTGCTCTTCAGTCCTCTTTAGTCCTTTTTCACAGCATATTCATCCTTCTTTGTGCCTATTTACATTTCTGCTCTCACTTCCTATTTCCTCTCCTATCTGAACATTTTGGCTAAGTCCTGCTCACCTTAGGCACAGAGTTAATTTAATGCTGAGATCAGTTGGTCTGCTAATTCAAATACAACAAATTGGATTTGTCCTTTGTCTTTTCTTCCCATTTTTGGCTTTGTCCTTGTTTTCTTGTGGAGTCTTCTAAAGTAGCACCTCTTTTCCATAAACCTTCTTTCCCCTCATCAGATCTTCCGTAAAGCCCACATAAACGTATGCAGATACCACCTTGTATGTATGTATTTGAGTTTTCAGGCAAGTACAATAGACAGGTTGAATTAAATTGTAAATTCTGCCAAGCAGGGAGCATTGTCTGTTATGTGATTGTTAAATGCTGGATGCTTCTATTGCACTCCATAAATTATTCCAATGTCCTCTCCTTTAAAGTTTGTGCAAAATCCAACACTTCTTAATCTTTTACATTTCAGGCTGCTGGGAAGAGGCTCAATGTTTGTGTTTTCACCAGAACAGTTTCAGAGACTGCTCAAAATAAACCCAGAATGGAAATCCCAAAGACTTCTCGACTTAGGAGCTGGAGATGGAGAGGTCACTAAGGTCATGAGTCCTCACTTTGAAGAAATCTATGCCACTGAGTTGTCTGAAACTATGATATGGCAGCTTCAGAAAAAGAAATACAGGTATTATAATAAATATATTACTTAGTAATATTTAGTGTAAAGAATGTGGGAGCTGTCTAGTATTTTAAGAATCTTGTTTGGTCTGTCACTGTATAGCTTGCTTATATGAATGGGTAGTTTGGGAATAGCTTGACCTGCACATATAGGTGTTATTTGCTTTCCTGTCTGACGTGCCCCACATATCAGAACAACTTTGCCTATTTTTAATAATTCCAGCTTCATGGCGAGCATACGCCAGCTTGATTTAGTTCAAGAGACTCAGGGAAATGAAAACAGATTTAAGACCGACAGCTCTGAGATGTGAGGGCACTGTGGGGAAACAGACTGAACCCCAGTTCCCAAAAGGGGGGATATCTGAACAAGCTAAGACTACCTATGCTTTAAATAAGACAGATATTCGAGTAGATTTGTGAGAGAACTCGCTGTTCATTTAACTATTGTTAAACAGTAGTGTAAGCAGATTTGATGTAACCAATCTTTGAGAGAGAGATCCAAACTAAAACGTGTGCAGTAGATTGTATAGACCTGCTAAAGTTTTTTTGTGGAAAAATTCAACTGTCTTTTTAAAAGGCATAAAAAATTCTTATCTGCATGTTCTCTTATGACAGCATGCCAGTGATGCATGTTAGGTCAGCCTGATCCGTTGGGAATTCTCTTCTTCCCAGTCATTCTAGGGAGCAAGAGCTCTGAGACCTTGGGTTCAGTTTGCAGTTTTTATTAAAACACTTTCTGTATTTCTCTCTTTAGAGTGCTTGGCATAAATGAGTGGCAGAACACAGGTTTCCAGTATGATGTTATTAGCTGCTTGAATTTACTCGATCGCTGTGATCAGCCACTGACTGTTTTAAAAGATATTAGAAGTGTTCTGGAGCCAACTAGAGGCAGAGTCATTCTAGCATTAGTTCTGCCCTTTCATCCATATGTGGAAAATGGTAAGTTGACAGACCAAAGATACTTCGGGAGGTTGGGGAAGGGTTTTCAGGTTGTGTCTTGAATTAAGAGCCTCCTAATATAATTATGTTTACATTTCTGCATTACATTTTTAAAATGTGCTTGTCTTTTGTTCCTTAAGTGCTTCTACAATTAAAAAAAAAAATTAAATACAAGTATGTGTTCAACTTAAGATTAATCTATCACTATAGCTTCTGACTGCTTATTCACTATCCTCATCCAAAGTTTGAGCAAATACATGGGTCATACACCACGTCCTGAAAGCTGCCATGCTCAGGCTGTATCAAAACAAAGAGGGTAGTCAATTCTAGGGTGCTCTGCTGAGATCATGATACTAGGAACCCAGCCTCCATACACAGGGAGCAGCACCACATAAGGTGAGAAAATAACTTCTGAGCAGTTAGAATCAAGCTGTTTAGAATGCTGTCAGTCAGTGTCAGTGGTTTGAATTCTATCTTGAAATGCATAGGAAAGTAATGCAATTTTGGCATCAGAGTATGCAGCAACTAAAACAGTTACCATTTTCTATAATTCTGATGGGCAGTTATTTGGGTTGGAGGGCCACTTAAGGAGTTTTGGTGAGTTGTTGAGTGGGGAGGGGGTGTGCTGACCTGGCCTCAGCCTCCCATCATGGCTGTTTACACCACTGGGTGGGGATGACTCTGGGAAGATGCCAGTTGACCCTATCCACCCTGGTTTGCCCTGCACCCACTGCTGAGGACACTAGACAGAGTGGATGCGCAAGTGGGTACCTACTGAGACCGGCTTGGGACCCCTGTGGATAGGGCATGCTCAGCCAGGCAGATGAGATGTGGCAGTGGGAGGGTGGGGAGCAGTGTCCAGGAGCAGGATGGATGGGTGGGGCCTAGGCCAGGGCTGGGATTGTGGGGCAGTGATAGTGCGAGGCTGGGGCCCAGGGCAGAGCCACAATCTGCTCCTTGCACATCCATTGCAGGTTCATGCAGGGAGCTGATCATGACTCTGGCCCTGGCCATGCCCCTCCAAACTTCCCCCCTGCCATGATGCTGCTCCCTGCCTGCCCGTGGTCCCATCCCATCCACCTAGCTGAGGGTCCCAGGCCAGTGTCAAGAAAGACCCCACCTATGTGTGCTGTCCAGCAGATGGGCCAGGGTGCCCAGGAAGTGGGACCGGGTCTGGCAGTGATGACAGAGATAGTGGCAGCAGCAGCCAGAATGTGAGGGCAAGAGTGAGCTGCTGCCACGGGGGCTGCCAGGAAGCCAAGTCCAGATGCTGCACTGCTCCAGCCCCACAGATTACAAGCTCCTGGTATGCCTAAGAGCTGTGCTCAGGGACTGGGTGGGCTGTGTTTCACACCCAAGGGCAGCCACTCGCACCATGTCCTGGGCTGCCCTGCACCTGTGCCACATGGGGCCAAGGGACCCACTGCAGGCTGGACAGAATCACTTGATGGGCCTTTTCTGCCCACCCCTGGTATAAGTTGTGGTTAATGTTTGTTTGATTTTATATTAGAGGGATCTAGAATGACCTTTCAATCATCTTTGAGTTTGGAGAAGTGACTGAAAACTGGTTATACTTGAAAAAGCTTTTCTTTCAATGTTTGTAAACATTGTGCCCTAGATTTTCAAAAGTGACTAGCGATTTTTATTTTTATGTTTTCGGTCTCAATTTTTGTGTGCCAGTGTAAGGCACCCCGCAGGGGTTGACTGAGAGGCTGTGGGTGTTCAGCACTTCTGAAAATATTTAGGCATCCTTTCAGGTGCGTAAGTTTGGACACTGCTTTGACTTTGCCACTTGTGGGGCATCTCTGATCAGATGCTGTCAGTGGCAAGCTTAACTACTTGAGTCATCCTGAAGACCATAAGGGCATCAAAAAAGATCCTTTTCGCTTTTGTAGGATAACATACTCTGGTGTCATTGTAACATTCAAGGTATGAAAACTAAAACTAGAAAAGGTTTTTGACTTAATGCAAGAATGAATGCAAGACTGTAGTATTATTACATTAATTACATTTCCTTTTTCCTTGAAGTTTTGAAAATAGATCATGGTTTCATATGCATATTAAAATGATATATGAAGGCCTGTAATGTGTATAAAGTGTTTTTTTTAAATCAGTAACATTTAAATCTGTTTTTTTGTTTGTTTGTTGTTGTTTTTTTTGCTGGGAGGGGGCAAAACTAGTCTTGTAAAAACCTATACAACATTTTAAATGCATTTTGACATTTTGGACACAATTTCTTATGGCCTTTAAGGTGAAAAGGTTTGTTTTTCTGTCCTAAAAATTCTGTAAGATTCCAGTGAATAATGAAACATAGAATAGTCTCTCTGGCAGTATCCTTATGTTCTAGATTGAAACAGTGACTGAGTATTATTCTGTTTGTTATATACCTTTTTAGAATTGTACATGTGTATTCAACTTCTCTGTATTTTGCAATCAGTGGTATCCAGGATCTGCTTTCCTGCATTCACCTCTTCTGACTACAGCCTATTGGGCAACTGCACAATAAAATTTAATGCAAATTCTGGAGATACTGAAGAAGGGACAAATGCAAGAGCATATTTTTACTTCCTTGTGCATCAATGACCTAATATTTAGTGGAAGTGGAACTCTTCCCTGAATGTAGAACTTCAAGGTATTTTTTTATTGGAAGTAGGAATCTGCTGTTTGACACCTTGTAAACTAGAAACCAGTGGCATAACTAGAGAGTGGGGGGGGGTGATAGGGGAAACTGCTTCCCCCTAGTTGGGGGAGGGGGGCGGAATTGGGGGAGAAGGGGAATGAGCAAAAAAAAAAGGTGGGGGGGACTGCTCCTGGCAGCTGCATGTTCTCATTTGCAGGTACAATCACCAACTGGAAGTCGCTGCTTCCACTTTGCCCCATTCACCGAGCAGCATTTCTATACTGCTGTCAAGGACGAGCTTTCCTCGGGCTGGTGACCTGAGGCAAAATAGATACTTAGTTTCAGACAGCAGGGTTTCCAATAAGTTTGTTACCCACCATCGAGTGGCCATGAGCAGCATTTTTATATGTCCTTCTGACCCCTTTCAGGTATCTCCTTTAATGTATATGTACATTTGGATATGTGGGGGTGGGGAGGTGTTTGTGTTATTTTAAGAAAGCTGTTTTGTGAACATAAGAGTTGAGTGTTTCTGGTTCCGTGTTTTTAATTTTCTGAAATGTTACAGGTGAGTTGCAAACAAATAGCCACTAAGCAAAGAGCACCTATCTTGTTGTGAAAGGCACATAGTTTCAATTGTGTTAAGTTTTAGAACATAGAGTAAATTCCATTTTTGGACTTTAACTTATGCAAACTTCTGATGGGGAAAAAACTATTCCAATCTGGTACAAACTTTTAATAAGTTATGCCCCACAGTTAAATACCCAAAAATATTTTCCTAAACCCATAAAGGGAAGGGGTGGGGGAGAGAAGAAACTTTTTAAAATTAATCTATTTGGCCTATCAAGTGACAAGAAAGCAGGAACCTTGGATTCTTAGATCACTTGTTAGAGCCTAGACAAATTGATTTTTTTTTTTTTCTTGCAAAGCAGTCCATAAAATACAATTATGACTTGAATATTAATTTAACTAATTTAGGGCCAAATAACTATAATATTTATATGAACATTAATCCAGACTCTGTCCAGTTTCAGCTCACTCGGTATTATGAGCCATGTCATTTGTTAAAAATTTCAGGTACAGAATAAGACTTTCTTACTTGCTTAATTAACTTTATTTTGCAAAGCTTTATTCAGTTTTCTTCACTCAAAAGTGCAAAACTTCAGTTTTAGAGACATTGTTGTCACTAGGGAAGACTGGTTGGTAGCATTTCCCACATTCCAGTCTGTTGTCTTTTCAGTACATTTTATACACAAGACTTGGGGCCCAGATACAGTATTTTTACAGGCAATGGAGATCAATACCAACAAAAGAGATTCTAATTTTGACAAAACACTCCCTGTTGTACTCAGTCATAGAATCATAGAAAATTAAGGTTGGAAGGGACCTCAGGAGATCATCTAGCTCAAGGGAGGACCGTCCCCGACTAGATCACCCCAGCCAAGGCTTAGTCTAGCTGGGTCTCAAACTGTGTGATCCGGCCCATGGGCCTCCCTGTGAATCCCATGGGGAGCCCCAGGAGGTGGTATAGGGCCTGATACTGGGGTGCAGGGAGAGCCCCATGCCATTCTGCTGCCCCACAGGGCCAAAACTGTGAGCACTGCTCTTTTGTAAGATGATGCATAAGAGGGAGCAAAGGAGCACTTAGAACAAAGACTTGAAACATAGAGAGGAGTCTAGAAAGAGTATATCTTTTAATGATTCCTGGTCAATTATTAGAAAAAGGTAAGAGCCCCTTTAGAGAAGGTCTTACAGATTTGTATTTTATGATTTAGCCTGAAATTAGAATTTAATTAAAATTGTGTTCATTAATAATTTAGTCTTTAAAAATCCCATAATGCTCTATACTTGCTACAGCCTGTTTCCTTGTTATTAAAAGTTGTGGAAACTATTGATACAAATGTTATACTGCAGAGAAAACAAAAGAAATGGATATTTCCTTTTTCACATTGCTTTATTAGCTAGCTACTTCTGGAATTATAGTGACATCTAGAGTTGGAAAGTGCTTTTCCACAAGTTATTTCCACAGAGACTTGGAGAGAAATACACCACTATTTTAATGTTAGACATACAATACAATCTCATCACTTTATCTTGACATTTGTGCATCTTGCCAATTCATAACATTTGAAGTAAACGGGAATCTTAACAATCAATCATAGTGCATTACAAAAAAGCCCACAATTTGTTTTTATGTAGTTAAGTTTTACTTTGTCCATGCTTGTATTAAGTATTGTGTAGTGTGTATAGAAGAATTGTTTATCCAATAAAAAATGTTAACCTGTAGAATTTGCAGCTACACTACATCTAGGCAAATAGTTTAGAATTAAATAAAGGATTGCATAATTATTATAGGAGTGACTGCGCAAGTGTATGAGATGCCACACTTCAAGAGTGAAACCAGTTTTAAATGCCTGGGATTAAGAAGAAACTTGGCCTTATTGGTGGATTAGTCTCTAACTTTGTCCACGGGGGATTTTGGAGAAGGGAAGTTGTTTCCACTTTCCTCTGAAATATCTGGCGCTGGCCTGTGTTGGGGACAGGACAGTGGACTAGATGGACCTTGGGTGTTGTCCGAGTTGGAAGTTCTTGAATTACTAAAAGTTCTTGAAATGTTAGCATTAGATTCATATGAAAAAATACAGAAAGGTTTTTTTTTGTTTTGTTTTGTTTTTATATGCAGAAATAAATTCTGAATAAGAACATTTCCATGGAATATAAGCAGCTCTTCAATGGAAGTCCCTTTCCAATGTATTTATTTACATTTGCAGGAGCGGACTTAGACATGCTTTCCTATCACTGTTCAGCTTATTTTTCTTAGTACGCAATCAGAAGCAATATTACAAAAACAAAAAACAACCCCCCTCCCCCAAAACATCATTCAGTAAGGATCTATTTTTTGGAAGGAAAGTTGAAAAAGACTTGGGTTTTGACTGAGAAATCTCAAACACCTGCTGAATTTTCTCATCTGTTTTGATAAATGCTGTCATCATCTGTTCCCAAAATCTCCTGGAAAAAAAATATAGAAAGCTTCAATGTTTTAAAATGAGCAAAACTGTTCCATACAAAAAGACTGCCTCATAGAGGCAAGCTTCCCTGCTGTCCCCCCTGCCCAACTTTGATACTCTTTAAAGATGCTTCTTCCCCTTCTTTGTGTTTTATATTCAGATTCCTTCATGCACATGGCATCTGTGGCATTCTCAGCCTTTCTTAATTCGCTTTTGATTGTCTTTGAATACAGCCCCCATGGAGCTTATAGTGAGACACATACATATTTGATTTAAGCTATGTGCATCTGCCATTCAGAGCAAATACAAGCCACCAATTTTATCTGGGTGGAGGGAGGCAAGGAGAAGGGGGGGCAGTTATTAAAAGAAAATGTTCAGGGCCTGGAAACAAATAAAATTCAGTTTTGAGGGAGGGGAGGGGTGACTTTGTTTGACCTGTCAGCACTGCTTGCCTGTTTCATTGTATTTTTCTATTAAATGTTTTGATCCTTGGTTAGAATAGGAAAGGGGTTTTATTGCTTCTGCAGTATGAATTCAGGAGATTTTTTTCTCAATTGGAAGTATACGTGTGTGTGGTTCTGTAATTTTTGTGGCACTAGGAACAGCCCGTTTTGTTTTTATTGGTGTGAAATAACTTGAGTGCTTTTATGCAGTGCTAAAGAAAAAATGTTTTTAGAGCTTTTCAAAACTTTATTGGGACTATTTCTTATATCCCTCCACTTGACGCACACAGCTTTCCATTACCAAGGGCCCAACTATACTCAGTTCCAGAGAAGTAGTTAAGATTAATGTCATGGCTAGCGTGATGACTACTTCTTTGGAAAGAGGAGAACCCCCAATGCTCAGGTAAGATATAGCTGCCAGTTCTAGTGCCTCAGGAATGCAAAAAATTAAACTTAAAAAATCATGATGTTAGATTTAGAATAGCTGTGCTGGTCTGGAACAGAAACTTTCATTCCTGCCTGATGCCCTTGATAGTAATTTCTCCCAAAATACTACAGGGAAGATGAAGAAACATTTCTCTGGAAGTTCATGTATGCATATATGAATTATTTCTGCTTGGGATATCAGCATGTTAGAATAAATCCAAGGTGGGAGAGATTACAGGGCAGGGGATGCAGTCATAAATAAGTGATAAGTTGTGCAGTCACATAGTAAATACATGCACATGCAGTAAAATAATCATCCACAACCTCTTTATAGTAAACTAGCTGAAACATTTGTAATTTAAATTTTTATTGCAAAAGTGTTGGGTGGGTTGGTTGGTTGGTTTGTTTGTTTGTTTGTTTTTAAATACAGGATTTTTACGTATCCTTTGACTGGATACTGTAACGGAATCAAAACTTCCCACTTTCAAAAGGCACCATCCCCGCCAACCTCCTGCCGCCTCGCCGTCCCAGGCGGCGGGGATGGTGCATGGTGCATTGCAAGTCCACCGAGCCTGAGCTTCCCTGAGCATGCCTGGGCTTCCAGCATCCCATGCGCCGTTTAATTCAGTGAGTGCTTCCTGCGAGCTGAGGCTGCACCTGAGCAGTTAGCATGCTGCCTCAGTGGCACCAGGGAGCACTGCTGCCACGGAGGGAAGCACCAGGCACCATGACCTGGTGGTAGCTCACGCAGGCAGGCTCCACTGAGGGTTGGGGAGGAGGTGAGGTGCCTGTTCCTTTTTTTTCTTCCTGGAGCCTGCCTGCATCTCCCATGGCTGGAGAGTGAGCTGCTAGCAGGCCCTGAGTTGTGGGGTACTTCCCGGGCAGCACCTGTCCTCTGGCACCCTGCCTGGGCAGTCCCAGGTGCACCGCTGTCATGGAAGGAAGCACCAGGGCCCCCCACAGCTCAGGGCCCACTGGCAGCTTGCCCTGCGGGACAGACAGGCAGGCAGGCTCCGAGGAGGAGAGGGGAGCCAAAGGCCCTTCACTGCTTTTTTGCCTCTCGCCCTCCCCGCAGAGCCTGCTGTTTGTCTGTTCAGATCATGCTGGTTGTTTCAGTAAACATTGTGATTCGCTGCCAAGACAGTCAATCGGAGTGCTGCGGACAGACAGACTAAGCCTATTATTATTATTATAGATTACATTTGCAGGTTGTGCATGCACACAGACATTTAGCATAAATGTTCTTGGAGAAAAATGACTGTAAATTCTCCTATTCATGTAAAAACAAAAGCATCTAAAAGGCCAGTAATTGTTGATTGCAGCCTGTTTGTGCTGTCACTTACTGTTGCTCAGAAGAATACTCTAAACAAGTAGGGGGAAAAATCTGTTTTGTTGGGAATATTATATAGTTCTGACATTACAGTTGCTGTTTTGTTTCCTATACAGTTTGCTAGCAATAAACAGAAGATTTTGGTAAACACTTTCTTATAGGACTAGTTACTTACAGTCCGATGACAGTTTTCAGCATATCTCTTCCTGTATAGTTCTTGTGCAATTGCTTGAAAAACTCTTCGTCCACTGTTATGTTTCTGTAAATTGAAGTGTGTAGTTAAAGTTAAAATATTGGCAAAGGATTTGGGGAAAAATGCATTTTTCCCCAACTTAAAAGTCAACCAAATTCTTTATTTGTATGTGGCTTAATTTTTGAGGATTATCAAATGTATAAATATGAGTATCACTATAATTTAAAACAAACAAACTAAAAAAACGAGTAACCCTAATTCTGTAGTCAAAAGGGGATTAATCCTTACTGGGATTAACTTTTCCAATAAGTAATAACTCTCTTTTTCAGAGCTTATGTTTTTTTTATATATGAATTTTTAAATACAGCCTAAAACTGCCACACAAAGGACAAGAGGGGAAAATTGGTGTCCTAGCCAGGATTGGCTTTGTAATGATAGTTCATATGTTGCTGACTTGTAATATTAAGGTTACTGAAAACTGAACAAAGCAAGTTGCCCATTTGAGGAGATGCTTAGTGTTGAACTCATTACAATATACATCGCTTTTCTAGAGTTACCCCAACCATAGATGAACAGAAAACACTTTGAATTCAACAAATACTTTTTTTTTTTTTTTTTAATAAAACTTAGATTAGAAATCATCAGTGCCTAAACCCCACAGGGTTTATTAGCTCTATAGATTCCCAGCCCTTTATTTGAAGCTTGTCACCCAACTTAAATCCACATTCAATGTATATTCAAAGTTATATTTGAAAGAAGGGGGGAAAAAAAACAAATCTACAAGTTGAAGATGCACCAAATGAGTGAAGTCAATATTAACATACATGTTGCTCTCCATTTTCATTTTCTCTCTCAGTTTTCTTCAGTAATTTAGATTTTGACTGCAAGAAAATGTCATAGTTACTTACAGAGCTTTAAATTCCAACTAATAACTGAAGTAATGCTGTAGTACTGCTAAATGCATTGCCCTGTGATAACATTGAAGAATTTATTATCTCTGTAACTTTTATCAAGGTCATTTAAGTCCCAAGTACCAATTATGATGGCACTTAAATTGCTTTAAAGGAAATCTTAAATTTTGTTATTAGTGTTTATTTCACTGCAGCTTGCACACATGTCTATATAAATTCTGTTACTAGTTTACCAGTAGAAATAAATCCACAGGTCTGATGTGGTAACTGATGTTAGATCTTTTTTCTTTAAACTAAATAATGCTATCGTCCCCCTTTATAATTATTTTTAAAAACTTGTAAATAGCGGAGATCAGTTATAATGAGGATTTGGGGGCATTTGTGTGTTACGTAAAACTCATCTGCAAATGCTGCTGCAAACCAATATTGCCCTTGGCTCTTCCAAATAGAAAACATGCAAGTTATTTAAAAAGTGGGAGAAAACTCAGAAAAATCAAATTTAAACCTACCTTATAGTAGATTATAAATAGTGAAAGTATGGTGGTGTTGTATAAAAACAGTAAGGATGAGAGGACTATCATGAGGGTGTATTCTTCAGTGTAGCTCTTTCCAGTCCCTTCTATTCATAAAAAAAAAAAAAAGTGTTAGAATGATGTATAGCTGTTTCTATTTGCATGATATTTTTAGTAAAAATAATACATTGTACCAAAGCCCTATTTAGCTGAGGAACTAAATGCTGTACACACATTATTAATAGATTAATACCTCCTGGTGCTGATTTTTTTTTTTCTTTCATTTTTGATACCTAAATTACAATGTTTCTGTTGATCAGCTAGGAACTGCAGATGCATCATAACTTAAGTTTGTCCTCCATAAATCCCTGTGCCTTCTGGTCTAGAATCTGACTCCTAAGGAACGTCTGAAAAATTCATGTTTACTTGAACTTTTATTTTGGAATACAGGGAGTATATCTCAGCATGTGTGTACACAGAAAATGAAGCTCTTAGGAGAGGACCCATTTAATTAGGTCTTTTGGTGATGGGAGTGTCGTGGGGTTTTAGAGGAGGGTTGCTTTTGCTTTGCTTTTTGTCCATAACTTGGTAACACAAATAGTTTTTTAAAAGTGGGAAAGTGAGGCACAGAAATGAAAATGTTGGTCACATAGTGAACTTGTCCCAGGGTCCTCCTCTAGATACAGTAGATACAGTTTTTCCAGAATATGGCTGTTTCTCAACAGAAGTCTTTTTTTAGTCTGCGTCTGTCTCATTATATGATTTCCTTTTGGATAGACAAAACCCATGCCCTTATGCAATTTGTTGCAGACTGCGTGCAGTTTTGACATT
This sequence comes from Alligator sinensis, assembly GCF_000455745.1. Lineage (NCBI taxonomy): Eukaryota > Metazoa > Chordata > Crocodylia > Alligatoridae > Alligator > Alligator sinensis. The sequence continues at coordinate 1,869,843 of NW_005842178.1, forward strand.
GAACAAATAGTATGATGCAGTGCACAAATCTTATGGGCTACTCCTAGAATATTTCCTGAGGATCACTCGCGTTTAGATGAGGGTACGGCATCCTGGGTGCCTGTAAATGTGCTGCGGGGCTGCTCCAACGTGCTGTAATTACAGCACGTTGGAGCAGACCCAGTTAATTGAGTCTGCTGGAGTGTGGTAATTACCACGCTCCCATGGCCTCCAGCGTCTCATGTATCGGCACCCCCGTGCTTCGGAATGGTGGCGGGGGTGCTTGAACTAAAGCTCGTTGAACAAGCTTTAACTCAAGTGCTGCTGCCACCGTTTCGAAGGGCGGGGAGGCTGATATGTGAGACACTGTAACGCTTTAATTAGAGTGGCCCACACTTGGAGCACAAGTAAGAGTGCCCCCTGTTAGTGAACCATTAAAAAAATGCTTATTATTAGCTTTACCACTAAAACTAGGGAGGTATTCTATCTTGGCTCTAAATACAGAACTCTTATTGATACCAATATTTCATTGAAATAGCTTAGGTGGTACCATGACCCTGTTTGCAGTTTTAATTACTATTAATTTCTAGTAAATGAATTCATGGACCATGTTTGCATGTTTAAATAAGTGAAGAGAATATTTTGGCTTTTAGGGTATTCCTATAGAAAGTAGTGATTGACTGACCTCTTACCACCAGAATTGTACCTTCCCCGGTTTGCTTAGAGGTGGGTGAAAATGATTGTGAAAATGCTACTCCACAGAAATAAACAGCACTGTCATTTACAGTCAAATGGCTGATCTGAAGTGAAACATTATTCTTAGATGGTTCAGTCACTTTGAATTTGCCAGTGTTTGTGCACAAAGGTGTGCATAAAGCCTCATGTTTATGAGCAAGAAAACGAAACCATAGAACTTGAGCGGATCCAGAGCATCCAGAAGCAGAGAAACTGCATGTTATGTTCACGGTGCTGACAGTATAATCCACTTCCCTAAGCGAGGGTTGTGCGACAGTAACTTCGCAGGTATCTATAACGCTACCTGTTGAGGAGAAACAAAAACTTAGCTTGGTATTATTTATGTGACTGTATGTAGGCCCTTCTACTTCACTGAAAGGAGTGTACCAGCAAAAGATTTATAGACATATTGCAAAATATGCATGGCGTGTAATCAGCTATGCTACCACCCTAGTAGATCTTTCTCAGCTGGACATTCACCAGGCTACAGCATCTGGGTCCCAATATGTTAGACTCATGTGTGCTTTTGAGATTCCTTTGGTCTGAGTAAGCCACCACACTGTTCTGCCTTCACACCTCTGATGTCCTAGCAGGGCACAGTCTTTTTGTTAACCCTTTCCAGTAGTGGGACTGAGAGGTCCAGCTACCCTGCAACAACAGATCTTGCCCCTAGCCTCTGTAGATCTCTAACCTAGTAGCCACAAACTGAAAGAGAACCAGCACACAGACCTTGTAAGTGTTCTCAGCTATTCACATTAGCTAGCACAGCAATATACCCATCTAGACAAGGTAATACACACCATATGTATTTTTCTGCCTCAGGTTTCTTACCAGTCTTGAATGTTCTTTGGCCTGCGTCCTCTAAGAAGCCCAGGATCTCCCATCTACACATTGTCTCTGAAAAATATAGTCTCTTTCCTGTGCAGCCAGTTACCTTCTTCCTTAGTTTATTCCACAATTAAACAAGATTTCTACCCCCACCCCCCCAGTAGAAAAGTATCCCCCTGCCTTCTGCTTAACCTTCATGTGTCTCTGGTCCCCCTCCTTAGTGTCTCAGACATCTTTGTTTCTTTGTTCTTCTGAAAATTCTATAGCTGGACATCCCAGCACCTGCAGGGAAGTTAGAGAAAGCTGATTTCATCTTTTTTACTCCTGTGTGACAGCCATCCTATTGTCTGTGGGCTTACATGATATCCATTAAAGTTTAACTATCCTCTAGTACTTCTGATCTGAGAGATAGTGAAACAGCCTTGACAGCGAATGGTGATTTTTTTTATTTTTTTTCCACACACACTGAGGCATTCCCAATGCAGCAGTTTTTATAACATCAACCAGACTTCAGAAATTGTGCATAAACGGCCTTGCCAGGTTGTTACACTTGTCTGTGGGTTTTGCAGAACAAGCAGTTTCACTTGTTGATTTTGACATTTTAAAAATGTAAGTAGTACAGTGAGGAAGAGAAGGGTAAGCAGAGCAGAGAAGTTCAGTTAAGGAACTGGATCATTAGCAACTTTAAAGTTTTTCAATTTAATATTAAAAGGGCATTTCCATAAGTTATAAAACATTATTGAAATCTACAATTATAGTATAACGGAAGCACACTTTGGTTTATTCAAGTCAGGGGCTAAATGCACAGAATTAGATCTGTTTGCAAAGTCCCCATTTCAGTGTAAGTGCCATAGGCTTACCA
>NW_005842178.1:1872311-1877577 GCF_000455745.1 Alligator sinensis
ACTCTTTCTCCACTTTTTCTAAAAAAGTATTTGACAAAATTTACAAGAAAGCATGGACTCCTTTCATATGGGATTATTGCAAAATATGCATTGATTGTTATCGGAACTGTAGAGTACAAGTATGACTGCATAACTATCACTACTTAAGTGTTCGGTTACTTTGTGTCCTTTGCTGTTGTACTCGGATTCCTTGTGGGCCAAATTCAGGCCGATTTTGAATTTATCGGCCTCCATGGGGAAGAAGAGTAAAGAATCCTCCTTTTTCTGTGCCACAGAACAACAGAGCCATTGGTCACTTGGCTCTGCTGCAGTTGCTGCACTTTCCCCTGGATGAAGGACACACAACATTTCATAGATTTCTTCAGAATTGTAACAGCCAAACTTGCCATTTATCTGCAATAAATACATGGGAGGTTAAAAGCACAATAAATTTATAAAATAAAATGCCTTACCAACATTATGTAGAAACCAGGTGAATTTCACTGCTAGAATCAGTTTGCATTTGAACAACGCCATTTCTCTGCGTTTATCCAGAGATTGTTCTGCTCAAAGAAAGAGGAACTTTTCATTAGGAAACTTTTGGAGTTGCAGTGAACTGTATCACATGGTTTGGGTCCTTCCTGCTTGCATGTGTTTGGAGGCACTCAGTATTGTTGATAGTAACGTCCTTAAAGGTACAGTATTGTAAACCAAATCATTGGATTAAGTTTGCTTTGACAGTGACATTCGTTGCTGCTGTTGTAAAACAGCTATCTTCTAGCTATATGGTTTCAGATAGCTTCGTTGGTTATTGAAAATGTTGTGATTTCCTATCATAACAAAGGCATTATTGCAAGTTGCTCTAAGCCTTTTGGAAAGGGTGAGATATAAATAAATTAAATTTTAATCTTCACCCACTCTTTCACAAAAAACAAGGCCGTAAGCACACAATCCTCTTCTCACGTGTCAGCAAATGGCCCTTGGATGAATAGAAGCGCTGTATATGGTGATCCACAGGCGCAAATTAAAGATTCCATAATATAATGTGAATCCTATTATTGTGGTGAGCTTCTGTTTTTGTTTTCTAGATATTAAGGAAAATGTGATCACATTGAGAACTTTATGGCCAATTATGGTTGTTAGCTTTTTGTTGTATTTATTGTAAGGAACCGGAGCCTACTTCAACAACAGAGACTTTGGGCCCTGATCACTATAAGATCTTGGTTAAATCCCTTAATTAGATGTTTTCAATCCACAGGGGTCAAATCCCTGCCTCACTCCATTTGGAGTTAATTACTTGGCTAAGTGGACTTGGGTTTGGACTTTGGAAACCCTTTGAAAAGAACTTAACACAAAAATGAGCTTTATGGGGCACCTGCCTCTGAACTCCAGCCAAACCTCTCAGTGCGATGGTCTTTCTATAGAGCTTTACAGATGGTTTGCCAGCCATGTGTTTTGGGGATGGATCATAAACTCTGGAGTAGAAAGTAAGCAGCTTTGCAAAGAGAACACCATAGACAGGAAAGGGTTTGTTTTTTTTAATTTTTTTAAATAAAGTTCTTTGTTCTCTTAGTAGGTGGCAAGTGGGAAAAGCCTTCAGAAGTTTTGGAAATCAAGGGGCACACTTGGGAAGAACAGGTCAATAGCCTGCCGGAAGTTTTCAGGAAAGCTGGTTTTGCCATTGAAGCTTTCACCAGACTGCCATACTTATGTGAAGGTGATATGTATAATGACTACTATGTATTAGATGATGCTGTCTTCGTCCTCAAGCCAGTGTAAGTATATGTGAAGTAAATCTTCAGAGTCAAACCCAAGAAGCAGCCTCTGAAAGAGGTGTTTGATGTATGATTACTTAAAGGGAGAGAAATTTGGGATTGCCATTCTAAAAAAAATACCATGTAAGAATTTTAAAGGCCAAAATACTAATGTATTTCTTTGTAGTACGGTTAGAAAGGACAGTTTTTTTAAAACAGACTCTTCAGTTCAGAATTTTTTACCAGCTCTTAACAATGCATTCTGCAATCCAAGAGTAATGGAAGATATTTTTTTATAATTAATTGCAGTAGGAATCAGAATTGGACAGAAGCAATAGTCATGATGATACACAAACTGATACAAGGTGTGGATTGTTGTTAAAGCAATCAAGTGAAATCTGGCCATAAGGCTGTCCAGTCAGTTCAAAAACATTGTTGACTATAAAGTGTCGGAATGGATATTCTTCCATGTTAAGAAGTTACTTGACCTCTGACTGTCGTTCTTCATGTTTTTAATCATGCTAATAAACTTTTTGAGATGATGTTTTTGCCTTCGTTTTTGTGTTCATTTTTGTAACTGTAGCCACACGATTGTTCAATATACAAGTAAGAATTTAGTAGCAGCACAATCTTGAGTTCATTGATTGATTAGCATTTAACTAATTGTTATTCACTGATGTAATAAATAGGAACCATTTCTCCTTTGTTGGGAGAGAAGATGTTCTTCCATGTCCTTAACCTCATTAATTTTCTTGACTTGTTTACATCCTTCTCCCTTCCAGCTAAGGGAGATCAACTTTCACAGCCTTTTCTGATGAAAATGTCAACGTTTATTCATGGCAGATTTCCAGGAGTTGAGCAAAACAGCTTTAAGAACTAAGGCCCATATCTTCAGTGACCTTTAAGCATCTGGGCCTAAAACTGGAGGGTGGCAGCCATAGATAGCTTAAAATGACTGAAGATAACCTACAGCCACAGCCTACATCTCTCATCTGCAGCAGAACCTCGTTTTTTCCAAAGACTTCTTACCTGAAAACCCTCACTACCTAAAGCTGTTATGTGGCTCTAATGCAAGGGTGGGCAAAATACAGCCCATGTGCTGGATCTGGCCCACCAACTGATTTGGATCTGGCCTGCAGGCAGGCATCCACCAATTGACTGCATCTGGCCTGGCTGCCCCTGCAGCTCTCCACATAGGGCCAAGTCTCACCTGCTGCCACCCAGGACAGCCCATGCCACGCTTCTGCCTGCACCTGCCTCATGCCCAGCAGGCAGCTTTGCCCTAACCCCAGCCAGTGCACACATCTTCCTGGTGCAGCTGCAGCTACCCAGTACTGTTCAGCTCTCCCTGCTTCCAGCAGCTCCTCATTGTGCCCCTGCTGCACGGCTTCAGGCAGCACAGGGAAGTTGTGGGGATGCATGCCAGGCAGCGGATGCCCAGCCAGGTGGCTCCTACCGCAGTGCACAGGACTCTAGCTCCCAGCCACCTTCCACCCACTCAGCCTGCACAGCGCAATGAGCAGCCACCTGTGGGCAGCTGAGTCAGTGCAAGGCAACCAGGAACAAGCTGGCTGTCTGGCTGCAGCTTCACCCCAGCCAATATCCTGCCTGGCTAGGCATGTAGTGCCTGGAACGTGGCCTCACAGCTTCCCCACGCTATCTGCTGCCTGGAGCAGTGCAGCAGGGGCAGGAAGAGAAGGAGGAGCTGCTGAAGGTAGGAGGGGCTGAGCAGTACCCAGGCAGCTACAGCTGCACCAGGCACAGCCCCACCAGGAAGTTGTGCACATTGGCTGGGGCAGTGCTGACTGACATATATGGAGTGGAAGCACAGTGCAGGCTGCCCCAGGTGAGGGCAGGGCTTGGCCCCATGCAGAGCACCACGAGGGCAGCTCGGGGGGGAGGATGAACTGTACCTGCACCCCACCCAGGCAAGCTCTGCTGCACACACCTTCTTCCCCCCACCCTTCCTACCTCCCTCCCACCACCCCCCAGCTGGGTCCAAGGCCCTAGTGCCTAGGCAGCCCCTCATGCATACACACACACACACACACCTATACCACAGTGTACAAAAGTAAGACTATTTTGAGCTCTTATGTAATCACCTCTATATATACTACTCAAAAAAAAATGTAAATCAGGAAAAAAAATATTTTTTAAATAAAATTAAAATGTTATAGTAGATGTTTGATTTTTTTAATAACATTTTTAATCTATAATTTGTCAAAATTATATCTTCTGAAATATCTTGCATGCATGGCCCTCAACAGTTCACCAAAACTAGTTAAGTGGCCCACCGTTGGAAAAAATTGCCTATCCCTGCTTTAATGCAGTTACATTGGAAAGATCAGTGTAATAAACTATACAGATTGCATTTGCTTATTTAAAAACTCTCATTTTTAATCTGGTTGAGATAAAAGAAGACTTTTTTTACATATGAAACTTTGAGCCTGTCTCTTGAAATGGCTAATCCAATAAATTTTGACACATTGTTATCCTTAAAATTCATGACTTTCAGAAAGGAGTTTCTGTTTTAAGGTATGTGGAACACCTCCTGAGTCTCAGATTGCTATACCTCAGTATAATCAGATCTACCTGTATTTCAAAGCTGCGCTTGTTTGCTAGCTAGAGAACATAATTGTTGCATTATAGTTCCTCTGAGGAAAACTACCTGGTCTTTATTTGAATTGTCTGCAAAGAAGCAGAGGACTGTGTGAGCGTGGTGTTTTGGTTCTTCTCTCCCAAGTTAGTAAATTAGCACTTAAAGCATATTGTGTACAATTAAAATAACTAATGGAGAACTGCACAACTCAGTTGAATCCAAGGTTGCTGATTCGCATGTAATTACAAGTGTTTAGGGATTCTAACTCTCGGAAACCTGATCTTGATGTGTTTCTGAGAAATGTGACATCTCAGGTAGGCAATTAAATGTGCCACTTCACTAACCTGGTACAGCCCTGATTAGGTAATTAAAAGGGCCAATTGGTCATTAAGCCAGATTCAGATACTTAAGGGGTTTTTTACCATTTCATAGCAACAATTAGCAGCATCACCAACACCTAATACAGAGGCGGCAGCTGTTCGACTCATTGTACCTGAAATGTAAGCAGCATGTCTAGCTCTTGGGAAAGAGAACAGAAATCTCAACTTGGTTGTTGGCAGGTAAGGAAGAACTGAATTACCATTTTGTTTTTAATGTTTAAGTCTAAACAAATTCTATTAATGACTGGTGATCCTCATGGTGTGGGGGAGTTTGAGGCTGACAAGGAGACTCTTGACCTCATTTTCTCTGGCCAGAGTCCCAAGCCCCACTACCTCCACTCTGGCACCCCTCTGCCTCCATTCTGGTGCTCCTCTACATTTAGCACCCAATACCCCATCCCTAGAAACACTACTGTAAATAAACTTTATTCTTTTTCATTTTATTTCTTGCTTTGTGTTCAAATGAGTAAATGAAAACATACATAGATTCATAGATGTTAGGGTCGGAAGGGACCTCAACAGTTCATCGAGTCCAACCCCCTGCATAGGCAGGA
>NW_005842178.1:1877948-1905156 GCF_000455745.1 Alligator sinensis
TCATGCATCTGCTGATGCACGATAAAGTGCCATTAGCTTTCCTGATGACTTTGTCACACTGATGACTTATGTTCATCTTGGAGTCCACTAGGACTCCAAGATTCCTTTCCGCTTCCATGCCTCCAAGCAGGTCATTCCCTAGGCAGTAGGTATGCTGGACATTTTTCCTCCCTAGGTGCAGCACTTTGCATTTCTCCTTGTTGAATTGCATTCTGTTGTTTTCCGCCCATATGTCCAACCTGTCCAGGTCTGCCTGTAGTTGTTCCCTGCCCTCTGGTGTGTCCACTTCTCCCCACATTTTTGTGCCATCTGCAAACTTGGACAGAGTACACTTCACTCCCTCCTCCAAGTCGCTGATGAAGACATTGAAGAGTATCGGTCCAAGGACCGAGTCCTGCAGGACCCTGCTGCCCACACCCCTCCAGGTCGATACCGACCCATCCACTACGACTCTCTGGGTACGACCCTCCAGCCAATTCGCCACCCACCAGACTATGTAGTCATCTAAGTCACAGCCTCTTAACTTGTTCACCAGTATGGGGTGGGATACCATATCGAAGGCCTTCCTGAAGTCTAAGTAAATGACATCAACTCCTACTCCTGCATCCAGGTGTTTTGTAACCTGGTCATAGAAAGAGACTAGATTAGTCAGGCATGATCTGCCTGCTATGAACCCGTGCTGGTTTCCCCTCAGCATAATTTTTCCTGCTGGGCTCTCGCAAATGTGAGCCTTGATAATTTTTTCAAAGACATTGGATCATGAAAAACAAAAGAGGAAATATGTGAACAGAAGATTCTTATATACTTACCTCTGCTCACACCAGCTGCACTTTGGCCTAACCCTGGGGGGACTTAAATGTATCTTTACACACTGCAAATAGTCCCATTGTTTTTAACTACTACTTCCAGTAGATGGAGTTCCTTTTGTGTGTCTGTCTTTTGCAGGATCTTGACTTTACTTGAGAACTCTCATTTAAGTTCCTTTTTGACTCTTAATTTTCATAGATTTTAGATGTGTAGGGTTGGAAGGGACCTTAGTAGATCATTGAGTCCGACCCCCTGCCCCGGGCAGGAAAGAGCGCTAGAGTCTGGGTGCTTGTCCAGTCTCCTCTTAAAGACCTCCATGGTAGGGGAGAGCACCACCTCCCTCGGAAGTCCATTCCAGATTCTGGTAACCCTTACGTTAAAGAAGTTCTTCCTGATGTTTAATCTAAATCTGCTTTCTGTCAGTTTGTGGCCATTGTTCCAGTGACACCAAAGGGTGCCCTGCACACACCTCCTACAGAGCATCTCCTATTTCTTACTGCCCACCCCGATGAATTTGCAGACAGCCACTGGATCCCCTCTCAGCCTTCTCTTACGGAGGCTGAAGAGATCCAGGTCCCTCAATCTCTCCTCGTAGGAACTTACCTGCAGACCCCTAACCATCTGAGTAGCCTTCCTCTGGACTCCCTCAAGGTTTTCCACATCCCTCTTGAAGTGTGGCACCTGAAACTGAATGCAGTACTCCAGCTGTGGCCTTACTAATGCAGCATAGAGGGGGAAGTATCACTTCCTAGATCTGTTTGTGATGCACCTGCTGATGTATAATAAGAGTGCGGTTAGCTTTACTGATCCCTTTGTCACATTAATGACTCATGTTCATCTTGGAGTCAACTATGACTCTGAGATCCCTTTCTGCTGCTGTGCTGCTTAGGAAGTCATCTCCCAGTCTGTAAGTGTATTGGAGATTCCTTCTCCCAAGGTGCAGTACCTTGCACTTATCTTTGTTAAACTCCATCCTATTCAGCTCTGCCCACTTTTCCAACCTGTACAAATCTGCTCAAATCCATTCCCTGCCCACTAGTCTGTTTACTTTTCCCCATAATTTGGTGTTGCCCATGAATTTGGACAGGGTGCTCTCCAAGCCCTCATCCAGGTCACCGATGAAGACATGGAACAGCACAGGTCCGAGGACTGAACCCTGCGGTACCCCACTGCCCACATTTTTTCCAGGTCAATACCAACCCATCCACAACCACTCTCTGGATGCATCCCTTAAGCCAATTTGCCACCCACCTGACTGTATAATCATCTGTCACAGCTGCTTAGTTTATTTATGAGAATGGGGTGAGACATCGTGTTGAAGGCCTTTTTTAAAATCCAAGTAAATGACATCAACCTTGACTCCTGCATCTAAGCATTTTGTGACCTGATTGTAAAAAGACAAGATGAGTCTGGCAGGATCTGCCTGCTATGAACCTGTGCTGGTTATCCTTTTAACACAATACAATACATTCAGAAGACCAATAATTCAACTAGTTTACTACATAATTACAGTCTTTTTTTACTGTCCTCATCAGTGACTATCATCTGGAACCATATGGTTCCAATAGTGAGTTGTATATGAAAGATCAAGTTGACTCCGCATTTTCAGGTTCAGTTTAAGGGAAAATAGCATTTTCCATGAGTGTAATTGGAAAAGTATAACTTTTGGAGTGTAACTTCAGGTAAAGTTCACAAAAGGCCACAGGAGAATTGAATAACTAAAGAAAGGACACAGGGTTAAAAGCATGAACAGTACTACCTTTAATTGAAAAAAATAAAAAGCTGCTTTACCAAAGATACTTTTGCCCAAGGCTGCCAATTTAAAAATTTTGTATCAATACATGTAAAGACAAATAGTGTTAGTGAGAGAAAGTTAGTCTGAAGTCGGGTAGAAGGCAGGGCAGAGTAACACCTTAGGCCTCTGGTGGACATTAAATTAATGGTGCGATGGGATCTGAAGAATTTTTTTTTCCCAGATCTCAACAATCCCGTATCCTGCCATGACTGACATTCAATGTCTGGCATGGCAGGATACATGATTGTTAGAAACAGAGTGGGGGCGCGGAAATCCTCCCATCCTATTGCTCATCTGTTGTGGTATGCAGCTGGCTGTAAGGGTATACTGGGCTATGAGGAGCTATGGATGAGGAGCTCCCAGTTCCTGGCAGCACACATGTTGCATGCACTCCAGCACAAAAGCAGCTAGGAATTTGGGATTCCTGGGTCCCTAGCTGCCTATGCCACAAATCTGGCATTGGCTGCACAGGGTGGTTTTAAATGTCCCCACACAGGGAGATCCTATCAGCTCCCATATGGGGACATTTAAAGCCATGCTGTGCAGCCTGATGCTGGGCTCTATGCCATACATTTCAATTAAAGCCATTCAATTGCAAACCAGCCACAAAGATATTTCACATTGAATGTGGAACACATTTGTGAGTGGTTTGCCATTGTATGGTTTCATAAATTGGCTGAACCTGTGGCTTGTTATGGTTTATTGCATGATTATCATGTTAATTGTGCAATACATGCCTGCCAGGACTCTTAGAAATGAACTGATTCAGAGAAGCATAAGCTTTCATAAGTGACAGCCCACTTTGTCAGATGCTATGACAAAGTAAGCTGTTGCCTACAAAAGCTTATGCCTCTTTGAACCAGTTAGTCCCTAATGGAGTGGTTCTCAACTTTTTTTAGACTCAAGGCACCCCTGGGAAAATGCTAACTTTTAACTTACACTTGCCTTTTCACTATGACAAAGAATTCAGAAAGACCGCACCAGGGCAGAATGCTTTGACACTTAAACCCAGAAATTTCAAATAAGAATTATCTTCTGAATCAGATGTAGGTGCTTGCACACTTAACAGAGCTAATATTGTGTGGCACGCAACAGCACCCTTAAGAAAAATCTTAGGGCAACCAAGGGTGTTTCAGCAACCTGGTTAAGAATCATTGCTTTAAAGTGCTACCCTGCTTTCTGCCAATATTTTTAGTTAAATGGAAGCTGTTCACAGATTTAAAAGAAGATGCCATTATTAAAAAGCTAGATTTTAATTACAGTTTGATTCAAATTCTGAGATGTGTAAAGCCACAATGTTGGATCTGTATGTGCCTGGTTTTAGGAGTTTAAAATCCAGATTTTCTCATTTTTTGAGGGATGCGAGAAAGAAGAGAGTAGGTGGTTGCGGGGGAATTTTGTGTTCAGTTTTCCCAAATGGTTCACTATTGGTTTTGACCAACTTCCACTGATATGCAGACATGGGCTCTGCATGGTTTCCAGCCAGTTCACCTTGTGGGTCATGGTGTGCAGCCTTGTGGACTGTCTCCTGGCTCTAAGGCTTCATTGGTGGCTTGCCACAGGGCTTCCCGGCTCCCAAGGTAAACGCAGAGGTCTGGAAACTTCAACTTCCCACAGGGCTCTTCGATCGTGGGAGGGAATGCTTGCCCCTCTCCAGAACTGCAGGTCATGCAGCCGCTTTGGCCTTTCCCTGCATGAGCTGAGCCTGTGACCACGGTAGAGCAGATAACCTCGCCTGGTGCCCTTAACAGGCAGCCAGTGTGGTGGGATCATCTCTTCCCTGTGCTTGTAGGTTGGCCCTGTGTAAAAGCCAACTGATTTCATTAATCACTCTCTGCAGGGGAAGAGGTGGGAAAAGACCTACCTTTAATTGTATCCCATAGTCTATTCTCAGTGAGTTTGTTGTGAAGTTGCAACCATTCAAATGAAGGAAGTTCAGCATGTGACTGGACACAATCCTTTTATAGCTAGCTGGCTACAGCATATCGTCCTCCAGCTGGGCTTGGCAACACACAAGATCGCAAGCAGCAGCGTCCCACAAGCGCCATGACCTCGCATGCCCAGACGCTAGGGTTTAGTCTGGCATCGTCAAACAAGGAAGCACAAAAAGTACAAGGCGCACAATTGTCTTGAACGATGTTGCTGAGCCATTCTTAAAATAGTTGACCACGCTAAAGGTCAGGTGAAGTTTAACTAAAGCCATGAGCTAACGAAGTTGTAGGACTTGGGTTGGCGCCTTTAACATAGCTCCACCGGGCTTTGTTTTAAATATGCGCGCCCAAAGGCATACAGCACGTGCAGTGCCCCCAGCGGGCGGGTCCGGGCGGCGGGATGCTGGCGCGCACCTGGCGCCCGGGACCCGCCCCTGCCCCGGTCCCGCGCCCTCAGCACCGCCCGCGGCTCGGGCTCGGGCTCGGGCTCCACCGCGCCGGGGTGGAAACCCTCGGGCCAGCCCCCGTGGAGAGCGGTGCGGGACGGGGGAGGCAGACACAAGAAAGTTCATTGTGTGGGAAACTGGATCCGGCTGAATGGGACGGATGTACTGGAGCCCTCCCGGGGGAGCCGCTGAAAGAGGAGAGCCCTGAGCTTTTCAGGCAGCCGCAGGATGGATTTGGGACCTGCGAGGCCGCCGCTTCCCCTCCGTACTCAGAGGTTCAGACTGGTTTGTCCTGCAGGAGTTTGGGTCCGTCTTTCATTTGCTGGGCAGGGCAGACGGGGAAGGTTTATGGGCAAGAAAGAGCGGAGCGATGCCCGGGTGGCAGGGAATTCGCATGTAGAATGAAGGCAGTTTAGGAACAAAGAGCAGCTCTTGTTTGGGAGGGAGCATCCGAGCAACCCGCCAGGGAGCTACCGGGGGAGATCAAGGATCCAAGGTCTGTCACCAGAAGTACACAGTTAAACCTGTGTGCAAAGAAAGCGTCGCTCTGCGGGAAGGTAGGATTCCACTCCGCAATCTCGAAATCTGGGGGCAGATGGTCCAGGGTGCATGGGCCTCTGCCTCCTTACTCGATTGGTTGTCGTTTTAACAGTGACCGGCATTGACTGAAATCCGGCTACATGTAAAACTTCAGGTGCGGGTCTGGTTTTCTTTCATTTTTTTGGTTCTCAAGTGTCAGGTTGAGAATCCTGGAGTAGAAAATCCTCTGATTTTTTCAAAGAACAGGGTCAATATGGATGTCAGTAGTGAAGCCTGGGAGGCCTTTAAGAACACAAGAATTGCCGTTTGCTGCATCAGACTGTAGGTCCATCGCACCCAGTGTCCCAGGTCACAGAAGGACTTTGGCTGCTGTGGTTCCCTACTTTACCTGTGGCAGTTTTGGGTGTTGGGTCTGTGTTGTGTCAGGGTTGAGGGCATGAATGACGTATGCCCCCGGAGGCTGGGGGGGTGTGGTGACTGCCCAGAGGTGGCGGGAGTGGGGAGATCCCCCAGACAGCCGTGCTGGTGTCGGCAGCGGGAGGGGAAGTGGCAAACACCAGCCAGCGGTCGGTGACTGCCTGCAGACACCGCCAGCAGTGCTGGCAGCGGAGGGGAGAGGGAAGTGGCAAGTGATGACTGCCCACAGGCGCCACCATCAGCATCAGCAGTGCTTTTCTCAGGGGGTGCACCGCTAATCTCAGGGAGTGCACATGCACCTGCATACACCCCCTACGCGTTGCCAGTGGTTGAGGGTAGTGTTGTGTAGAGTTCTGATTAGTGTTGTGCAAGATGGTTTGGATAGGGATGACCCTGCCTCAGGCAGGGGGTTGAAGTAGATGACCTCTGGAAGTTCCTTCCAGACCTACTTCTCCGGCTCTCCAGGACTCTCTTGCTTTCCTTGCCTCATTGCCACAGATGTGGGTTTGGGAAGAGATGGGACAATATCTTAAGTCAAGCAGGTGTCCTGCCATGAGGGGCCTGACCTGTTGTGGAGGGGGAGTTTTTGGCAGCTCCTCTTGTACCTACTTCTGTATAGTACAAGCAAACTCTTATTCCAGGAGAAGGATAGCCATATCCTGCTTCCTTTGGATACTTCCCTGCAGAGCTCTCTCACTAGTTCTTACTCCATTGCTTGCCCTGCATGAAGTATGTCCCAATAGTATGAAGTCAAGGGATCTGGTGGGGGCTTTCATACAGGGGTTTCTCAAGGGTCATGTGTGCATGAGATATTCTAGTAGGAATGGTTTATCTGTCACATGCTTTCAAACTTTGTTTTACTTTTCAGATTGGTCAGGATTTGTTCTCTTATTCAGTTGAGAATCCATTGGCCCACTGGCTCTTTACTTTGCCACAGCTATAAAAAGTGGTATGCAATTTCAAAGATGTATATTTCCTTTTTATTAAAGTGGGTTCATCCTTTAGCTAGAACATGACTTAAATTCTATAGAAAGTAAAATTAAAGACCTACCTAATATAAGGTAGGTAGGACTGACTAAGATATGACTAAGACTGTACTTGCATTTACCCTTTTTCCCTTAATATAATGGAGAAGGGCCTAAACTAAGATCTGAAATTCAAACCACTCTTCCTTCTTAGAGCAATTCTGATCTCTGAACTTAGTAGGTCAGTGTCATCTTTAATTTATAACTGAAAATGTTGTATAAAATTGTCTTTTCACTTTTACTTTTTAATTTTTTTTTAATTTTCTTTTGCACTCCAAGCATCTTCTGGTTCTAATAACAGTAGGAGAAATGTCCAAAAATCAGTGGATATGGTTCTTATTAGTAATGAATCACATGGAAATTGCAAGTAGTCAGAACTCTGAAGGTAAGATCAGAAATCTTGTTTGGGGAAATAGTAGGTGGGTTTTGAAAAAAGTTGTATAGTAAAATTGACACACTACAATTGGCAAAATGGTATCAAATCCCTTCTATTATAATTTCCTGGAGTTATGACAGCCAAGATTTTGCCCACTTTGTTGTATGTAACATTTTATTTAAATGTATTGACTTTTCTTTGAGGAAACCCCTAACTCTATTTTTATTAGTACTGTTTCCTTGTAGATTTCATAGACATTAAGGCTGGAAGGGACCTCGAAAGATGCATTTGACCAAAGCTGCATTCATTTAAATCAATTGACTTTATCATGGACATATATATGTTTGTCTAATTAAAAAAAAAAAAAGAAAAGCTGTATAATGTCAGTAATTATATTCTTTGTTACAGATTTGCCTCCATTATTACTCAAGGCTGTGGTACGTATTTCTATTTAATACATCTACCAAAACTCTGTAATCTAAAAATGCTGGTATTGTTACATATATATTTATCATTTTTGCTCTTTAGGAGGAAGTAATAGCTGGAAAATATCTTAATGGTAATGTGCAAAATTTTCCCTTTTTATATTTTTTAAACATTTTCAAGTATAGCACAGTATAATAATCCATTGTATTTGTTTTTTCTGGTTTAGCTTTCCTGGATATACTCCATTTTCAAAGGTAATTTATAACTCAGATATAAATATAATCCTGTACTGTAAATATGAGCTATATTAAATTTACATATGAATTACAACATTATGGTTAGAATGGGATGGGTACATCAGGTTATTATGATTTTAGAGCCACAGTGACAATGGTTTTATATCTTTTTAACAGGCATACTACCACTACTTATGCCTAAACAAGAATGAGGCTGTAAATAAATGCTACCTTATGTCAACAGCTTTTTGTTAGCTAGCTTTTTTTACTGCATTCAGCAGGCTGCAGTTTTTGTAAACCTGTTTTGTCAAAGTTGAACAAAGGCCCCCCCATTAATATGGGCATAACTGATAATAGTGCTTTTCTGTTGTCTGTTTATATTCTCTTACAAACTCATGTAGTTTTATATAGTTGTTTTATTGGTATTTTACATTCTTTTTTTCATTGCAGCACTAATGCATGGACACCAGATATGCTTAAAAAAATTATGGGCTATTTCCATGATCAGGAAGTTATATTTACAACTAGCACCCTCCAGGTTTGTACTTTTTTAATGTACCAAAACATTCTTATCAAAGAAAAAGGAAAAACAGATTAAGACAACTAGTATCTTTAGTCCAAATTCAGCAATTAAATCTTAAAGATGGCCAATAAGTCTATATGAGACAGCAGGGCAATATAGACTACTTGTGTTCTGTGGTCATCAGCAGTTTGTAAAGGATTAAGACATCAATAATACAGGAAAGCACTGAAGGCTTTTATGTAGTTTTCTGCTATATTTATGGCTTAGCAACTCTGCTACACTGTTTCTCCCCAAAATGAAAAACTTCCCCTCCCAGGTAGCTGTGCTTTGCCTTGCTTTCTGAGGGAATGTATCACATTAGAGTACCTTACAGAAGACACTTTCACCTTTCACCCATCAATCATTACAATTGATGTGTGGCCAAATTTTGATTGGGTGTAACTTTATTGGCATTGGTAGGGTTGCAGCCTCCTAAACTAGATCTGAATTTGCTCCCCCAAATAAGAATAATCTGTAATGTGTAGTGCGGGGTCTAATTCCATCTTGCAAAGCCTGTGGCCATGCAGTTTCCTAGGGTTCCAGTGCTCTTCCAAATCTGAAGGGATTTATATTAAGGTCTTGTTTTTAATTTAAATTTTGGGGTTTTTCACAAGAGCTCTGTTATGAGTTTAAAGTACTTATTGATGACTCCGGTGAGTAGTTAAGTACATAGGGCTTGTTGATCTTAAGTAGAAATGAAGGGTTATAACGAATTCGGAAATAAAATTTACAGGACAATTTAGTGTACAAGGTAATCACTGATGTAGGGGGGGTGCAGCCTGAAGGGCCAGATCCTAATGTGATGGAAAATGATATAGCTCTTTTGAAGTCAATGGAGCTGAGGTTCTGGTTAGAATTTTACCTAAAGTGAAGCTTTCAATTTATTACTAGTTATTAGATTACAGCATAAATTAGAAAACATCATTAATTGTTTAACTCTATGAAACAATTTGTATAAGGATAAAGCGTTTTAAGGATTTATACTCCCCTCTGAGCCAGCTGTATTCCAGCAGTAGGTCGTACATTAATAATGTTTTCAGTAATACATAGTCATATTATATCATTGGTAAATGATAGAACTACTTGTGCACCCAAAAAAGTCAGGCTACCTCATCACTCATATTGCTGTGTTCATTAAGAAAAAGGCAATATACTTCTCTGCTTCTAATGATTTTTAACATTTGCTTATTCAGATTAGTTTTGTTAGTGTTTTAAAGCAGCATTAGTCAGTCTTGGTCTTCCTGGAGCAAAAGGTATTTAGAGCTCTAAGAAAACTAAATGTGTCCTGCATGCAATGGATATCTTTCTGTACAAAAACAACAAAATAGTTGCAACCTGAACTTCAAGCTAATTGTCAAAGAGTTCAGTAAAAAATTAGCATAAATTCTTCCTTCAGCCCAGTGAAAAGTGAAGGCAAAGTGCTAGCACTGATCAGTCTTGTGATGCTTTCTGTTTCCTCTCAGAGTTTCAGAACAGGTATGAGATTTTAAACTGGAAACAGTATAAGGGGAGAAAGTGGCTTTTAGCCTAATACCTTGGCACACACTTTTCCCCATACCCAGTTGTGTATTTTTTTCAATTTAGCCTTAATAGGCAAAGTCCTTCATATTCTTTATTTTCAAAATGATGTAAGAGATTGTGCCTTTCAACCTGGTAAGTACTAGGAGCCCTGGTCCTGTACCCTGCAGGTGATGTGCTGAAATATGTCCCTACTTCTATTTACACAAAGTTGTCAGGGAGTAAAAGATTAAGTTAGTAATAACACCATTTAGATTATAAATGTATGTGTGTGTTTCTCTGTGTTTATAGATTTCTATAAAAAACAACTTGGAGAATCTTTTAAACCAGCCCAAACAACTGCTGTCAGATTTTCAACAGACTGATCATCAGCAGTTTCAAACTGCAATGAAATTTCTCTTCAGCAGCAAAAAGCATCATTTGGTAAGTCACTTTACACAGAGTGCATGTGAAAAGTAAGAGCTGCCTTGGATAAATGGAAAAAAGGCCAGGCTAGGGGTTCACAGTGAATGTCCCACACTCTAACATCTGGTCTCTTACATATCTTGTTGGCAGTGTGTGGAAAGATGGAAACATTGATCAAGCAGCTGGGTATGAGACAGAGCAATCCTTTCTAACATAGGGCCTGATACTGCAGTGTGATCTATACTCACCCCCATGAAGTCCCAACAAAGTCAGTGGGGCTCCATGTGAATTTTGGAATCACATTGCAGGACTGGGACCATCACCTGGATATGGAAAAAAGAGCCTTTCTCACTGGGTAGAGAGGCTAACAACACACTCCTCCCTTCGGGGATTGAGACCAGACCTGGAGTAATGACAGGTGTTCCCCGTTGGATGAGTGGCCAGCATAAGTATAACTGGAGAGTCTGCTTAACTCAGGCCTTTGTGATTCTGATCATACTGTCAGAGCACGTGTCTGTGCCCAGTCTACATGGAAGCTCTGTAACTAATACCAGTCAGCAAGAGGTCTCTGCTGGTGAGCTGCAAGTGTCATTTTCTCCCATTATGTTGACAAGTAACTACTAGGATTGATACTGCTGTGGTGCAAAGTCACGCTCCCTAGAACTGGCCCTGAAATATTGGTCTCAGAACCATAGACTTCTTGAGAGGAGAAATGACCTATTAGTCCATCATTTTGCTGCAATAAGATTGTTCCTGCAGTATGCTTCTTCATATTTACTCAGTTCTGGAGAGAGATTGTTTGGTAATGGCTTCTTGAGACAGGACATGAGTAAAAGGACAGTTGACCATTCTATGCTGAAGACTTTCACGATATCTCAAGTACATACATCTTCATGCTGCTTTTCATTTTGCTGAGAGGCTCGATCAGGCCTTCAGTCCATAGTAGAAAAGAATAATCTCAAATAATGGAATCTGACTCAGTGTTTTACAGCTACACTATTTCAGAACAGTAGCTTGTTATTTCTATAGTGCTTCTTGTCACGCCTCAGAAATGAATACTATATTAAATTGATTATCAGAAGAAATATATTCTCTTAACCCTTTGATACCTGCAGGAATTGGGAAGTGTTGTTCTGGATTTGGACGGGATTAGAGAGAGAGTTTTTCAAAGCCCGGGAATAAACAGGACATTGTTCCTTATTACACTGGAAAAATGCTTTGTGACTTTGAGTGCTATGGAATGTGTGGATATACTGAGCCAGATTTTGCGGGTATCTTCAGTGAGCTATCTTCAACCTGCTATCATTAGCAACCTCCCAAAAGATCTTCAGGAAGATGCTTTCAGAAACTTGTAAGCCATTTATTTCTCAATGAAAACAATTAATAATTAATTTTGGTTTCTGATTAATATATTTTTCCTAAATGAGTTTGATATATAGTGGCTGTGGTTTCCAGGTGTTTAGTTTTCATTCATTTTTGCTGCTTTGAAAGTGTGCTTGCACATCTGTACCATTTAAAAAAGATTCCATTCATCAAATAATTTGCATACATCATTGTTTCATTTAGATCTGTCGTATTCAAGGACCTCTATGACAAAACAACAGCAAATGCACAAAGAGCTCTGTATGACTGGATGAAACAGATTTTACAAAAATCGTACAGTGCCAGTGGTATGTTGAATCTAAGTAGAACTTACCTTTTTTCCTTATCTCTCAGAAAAAAATGGCCAGCAAAAGGGTTCCTATTGCATTAATGAAGTTTTTAGTGTTATGATAAGAGTTGGGTTAAAGGTATTCCTTTTACCAACTGTTTCATCACTGCAATTTATAGCAACATTTCTTTCTCTACTGCGGCACAGCAGGTATACTTTTCTCCAATGTGCTTATTCTCCATTAGTAGTCTCCAACCCTTCTGCATGAGGCTAGGCACAAGGACTATGCACCATTTTAGTTATTTTTGCAAATCTTAAATAGGACTTAACATGGTGCATAGTTCTTGTGTAAGATGTCTGCACAGGTGTGATATTCCCTCCAAAGCCCTGTTTGGAAAAATAGGTTATTTTTGAAAATGCATTAGCCAAATGCATACAAAAAACCCCAGGAGCCTGTGCAAGTTCTGACTGAGGCACTGGCTCAGTCAGAAAAGCAGCAAAGGAAAATAAATAGGCATTGCTCCGAGTCTTACACATTTTTTCACAGCTATTAAAGTTCTGCCTCTCGGAGGCAGCCGCTGTTCCGGAGTCTGGGACAGTGTAACGCACGTTCCACCAGAGGGCTCCACAGCAGCAGGAGGAAGGTATCGGTGAACTCCCTGCCAGGAATATAGCATAGTAATATCGTATTCTTTTAGGACTTGATTCTCTTCCCATTGAAACCAATAGAAAAATGTCCAGTGAAGCAAGATGCAGCTCCAGTGACATCTTCTGACCTAAGCACTAATAAATGACCCTTAAAGCACTAGGCAGACAAGTTTCTTTGGGTGAATCTGATATCTTTTATTAGACCAACTTAAATAGTTGGAAAACAATTATTAAGCAAGCTTTTGGGTTCAAAACCTACACCCCTTAAAACACTGGCATTATCACCATTCAACAATGAGGCACATTCCTTGCCTAAGGTCACAGAGCACATCTGTGGGAGACTGGTAAAGAGTCCAGATTTCCTGAGACATGGGTTTGTACCTTTAGCACAAATGCCTCCTTAAATAATACTCTTAATTATCACCTGAGAAAAATCAGTGTAACTGAGGTATACAATGCCCCATCTAATGACTGCGAAGCACTGTCAGGGCTGCAGCATAGTACAGATATATCCAGCCTAGTTTTAAACTTGCTATCTCAGTAACTGGTAGTAACCTAGTAATGGCAGCATGGAGCACGGTGCAAGCTACAAAGCCTGTCCAATAGGCATGGCAAATACTGGCACAGTGAGGACATACGTGTGTCTTAAAAGTTGACTGTCAGAGTCCCTTGCCCACTCCTGACCACTGCAGATTGGCAGCACTGTGAAGACAACATGGGGGAGGAGGGAGACTTAATACCTCCTTCCTCTGTAACTCCACAGTGCAAGGGTCTTGAAAGGCACCATGCATGTGTGTTATTAATGAGGCTGCCTTGCCAATATTTTTGCTACTTCAGGTGACAGAGATTACCCCACCTGTACCTTTTGGGGTTGAACTACAGAGGCCTGTTTCATACTTTCCTGCTGTGTCAAACAGACCCATACAGCTGTAGCGGGGTCACAGGATTAGCATGAGTTGACAGGTTGCCTTAGTGCCTCAGAATAATACCTTGAGAGAGGTGCCTTTATGTAACTCAGCCTATTCTCATGGGTTTCCTGTTACAAATACCAAGCTATTAAAAAATGAGGCATCCTGGCAGTTGCTACAGAAACTGGTGATTATGTGGTTTGCATTTTCTACCTGATTTGTAAAGAACAAAGAGAGATGTGAAGGATCACAGTCTCCACTGCTGCTCACTGCAAGTTTGAGCTTCTGTTAAATGCTGCAGTCAGGCTATTACATTAGGAATTCTCCTGTTTTTCCTCTTCTGTCTCTTCCCTCCACCTGTCTCTTGCTCTGCATGGTGACAAGGAGGGGGTGTAGTTCCATAGAGTGCAAGGACTGGGAACCAGGACTCTTTGGATCTATTCTGATCTCTATAATTATCTTGGTGTGCATCTTACCGCAAATCACTTAAACTTACATTTCCAAAAGTCTCCATTAATGCTGTCTGTTTTGGTTTTGAGATAGCTACAGTTTGATTTGTTCAAGATACTGAAAAATTAAATGTATTTATGACGGTTATTGAAGTCAGGTGGAGTTGTGGGTGAAAAGCACCTCTGCAGATGGATCAGCAACAAGTTGAGCATACAAACATTGGCACCCCAAATGAGTGGATATTTTGGGAAGATTTAAGCATTACTTTCCAGGCCTCAGTCTTCCCCACTTACTAAATGGGCATCACCATCTCCCTAGTGTTCTGGAGCCTGAGTTAGTGAAGCACTTAAACATCTTGACTTCATTTTCTGTCTAACTGCACTTAGTAGTGGTGTACTGGAGAAGTGTTCTTTGAATCTTTATCATTTTTCACTGTATTAAATATTTTGTACTTTCTCTAGTACTTTCTCTGTCTTGAGCAGGGGGCTGAATTAAATGACCTTGTGAGATCCCTTCCAGCTCTACTTTCCTATGATCCTACAATTCATATGGGTTCAGTAAACAATGACAACGTTCTATATAGTCCTAGAATATAGACTGTCCCTTTGAAGGGATACTATCATAATGGTGTGTGTGTGTGTATGTATATATGAGAGAGAAATAAGTAGTATAATATTTCTTGCTTTACATCTGTTACCAAATAACACATTGGCTTATGAAAACTGAATTTCATAAATATTGTAATACACTCTCCATTTATGTTGGCATTTTGTTTGGTTTAGAAGATAAAAATAGTCAATTTCACTTTTTAGATTCTCAGGTACTAGCATGGCTAGGGGCACACACATAAAATATATTGAAAATTAAAACATTTACAAGTGGTGCACACACAAATAATATATTGAAAATTAAAACATTTACAAGTGCTTTTCTACGAGAGCTTATAACATTGTTTTTATAAAAAAACTTAATTACAGCTGGGCAGTGTCTACTCTTAGAGAGGAAACTATAGCAGTGCTTTCTGACCTTAGAGTTCCTTTGACTACCCAACAGAAAGAACTGAATATAATGAATAACAAAAATTAAAAATGTGTTGTTTATATTTTAATGAGCATTTATTTGTACAAAACAGAGTTAAATGAGTCAGCCTCTTGGGTCAGTGCAGAAAACCTATGGATTTTGGGAAGATATATGGTACATCTTCCATTAGAAGAAATTATGAAAATTAGTCTTACTGAAGTAAGTAGCAGAATGAGTTTTGAATGTATTAGTTTTCCAGTGATGCAATTTGCAGCCAGAATGATTACAGTGCAAGCTAAAAAAATGAAGATGAGTGTATCTAATTTCAGTTAGGTAAATTCAAAGCCATTCCAGATCAGCTGTCAACCAAACAACCCCTTCCTTCTCCTAGAATTCAGAAATGTATAACATCCCCAGGTTCTTTGTGTCCCCCTGCCATTACCTTTTTCTTGTGATCTTTCTGTTTTTAAATGTCAATGTACTACACCAGGAGTTCCATATATTAAGGATTATAGGATGAGGCCCCATATTAAGCAGACACTAAATTATTTAGGAGTGAGGGACACTAAATTAAAATATGTATGAGCAAGCGAGAACTGCTCATCTTTGTCTTCCCAAACCGTTTATTATCTGGATTGTTCTTTGTGCTAACTTCATAATGTGAATGGAGGCAGGTCATTTATAATATTGAACTTGTATGTTAATGCGCTTGATTCCTTTGCATTACTGATACATGTTTTTGTTTGAACAAATTAGATTAAACAATTCATTAGCTATGACAATGCAACAAAACAGCTGGATACAGTATATGATATCACACCAGAACTTGCACAGGCTTTTCTAGAAAGAATAAACTCATCAGGATTTGATATGAGAAACACCTCAACTATCTACAGGCAAGACTTATTTTTTGGTTGTCTTTGAAAATGGTCTTTAAGGGAAGTTGATGAACAGGAGAGGGGAATTGGGGACTGCATTACTCCTGAGACAGCTAAAGCTATAGAATCTTTTACTCCTGGGTTTGTGGTTAAAATCCAGCTTTGGCTAATAATAACTGAAAGTCATTGGAATCTCATGGACTTTGGAGCTGGTTGTACTGATCTCACTCCAGCTACCTAGTAGACGCATATCTGGATTATTGGTGACATCACAGCAATTTCTAGGAACCCCAGTCATTGTGCTGACAAGCAACCAATAACACCCCTGCTCTCGAGCAGTTACAATATAGATGCTGAACAAGACAGATAAACATGGTGTTGGGGAGCTGGGAGACTGATGTTCAGTAAAATAAAGCAGCTTAGCAGAAAGTAAGTTGCATCACTTGCCTAACCACTGCAAGTGGTGCTGCCAAGGGGGCTACTTGACAGGAAGACTTTCAGGAGGGACTTTCCCTTCACTCTCCCCACAACCAGGAACATCATTTGGCACCCATATTACCATCCTCACCAGAGAGGCTAAAAAATGAATAGGTAGAAAAAATGATCTCCCTTCCCTGCTAGAGGAGGGAGCCTTCTGAGTAGTCTTGAGTTACATTTGGATGCGTTGTTTCCTATCCTGCAGCAGTTCTGTATGCAGAGGACATCCATCTTCAGGGCTGTCAAACTGGCACTAAATTCACTTTAACAATAATAAAATAAAGAATGAGAGAGAAAATAAACTTTTCTTCCTCATAAATGCTTGGTTAGCATGAACCACCTGCCAGAAAGTGCTGTTCCTTTCCATTTACATTACATTTTGTCATATAAATGGTCCTATTTATTCCCCAGACACCACTATCTGAAGTTAGTTGCAGCTCCTTGGGGAATTTCTTGGGGTTTTCAAATTGATAAAGAATACTCCTTATGGCTTCAGTTCTCCTCTGATTACAGTGGTATAACTCACTGATTTCAGTGGAGCTATTAGTGTTGTACATAGGTCTAAGCAAAAGGAGAATTTGTATTTCTGTGTAAAAAATGATGGGTGAAATGCTCATATGGTTTATTGCTCATAGAGGCCAATTTCATCCAAATTGGAGGAATGTCATGCTCCATAATCCTTAACATATTCCATTCTTACAACACACTTATTTTATATTACTCCTTTTAACCATACTGATGATTTAAAATGCACTTTTACTTTTCAGAAGTAATGTTATACAGTCCTACCAATCCCAGAGGGGATGTGGAGCTTGTGGTGGCTGTGCAGTAATGCATCAGATAGATGGTAACTACTTGTTATAAAAGTGAGGTTGTAGATATTTCTCCAATTTGTATGCAAGTATGATGGTGTCCTATGAATGCCAGTGGGCTGCTCACACAGTAGTTTGTTATGCTGCTGCGCAAATTGTTGTTAAGGGAAGTGCAGACTATTTCATCTGATCTGCAATTCACATTTTTACCAGGCTTGTGACTCAGATGCACTATATATCTGTCCATATGTCACAGTTACACTCCATAGTTCCCATCCTATGAGAGTGGCTATCGTGGCCACTTTTGTTGTTAATTTTTCATAGGTTTCATAGACATTCGGGGTGGAAGGGACCCTGGAGGATGATTGTGTCCAGCCCCCTGCCCCATGGGCAGGAAGTCAGCAGGGATCATAGGATCCCAGCAAGATAAGCAACCAAATGTGTCTTGAAGGCATTCAAAGTGGATGCTTGAACCGCCTCTGGCAGCAGTCTATTCCAAACCTTGGGGGCTCGGACAGAAAATAAGTTCTTCCTTATGTCCAGCCTGAATTGGTTGCGGCGGAGTTTATGACCGTTCGATCTTGTCATCCCTTGGGGTGCTCTGGTGAACAGACGTTCCCTCCAGACCCTGATGAGCACCCCTGATAAACGTATAGGTGGCCACCAGATTGCCCCCAAAAACGGGCTTCAGGTTTTGGCCTCACCAAGGCTGAGTACGAGAGAATGACATCCTAGGATTTGCTTGAGAAGCATCTATGGATGCAAGCCAGCGTTTTGCTCGCTTTACTAGCTGCAGCATCGCAATGAAGGCTCATGTTCATTTTGTGGTCAATCATGACCCCCAACTCTTTCATCTGTAGTGTTAACCAGCATAGCACTGCCAAGCCTATAAGCATGCTGCAGGTTTTTCCTCCCAAGGTGGAGAATCTTGCATTTTTTGGTGTTAAACACCATCAGGTTCTCATCCACCCATTTCATGATCCTGTCAAGATCTGCCTGGATCACCCTCCTGTCCTCAGGTGTGGATGCTTTACCCCAGCGTTTGATGTCGTCGGCAAACTTGGCCAGCCCGCTTCTGACACCAATGTCCACATCATTGATGAAGATGTTAAACAGTATAGACCCTAGGACAGAGCCTTGAGGGACCCCACTGGTGAACGTGCACCAAGACAATTGGCTTCTGTCAACCACCACCCTCTGGGTCCTCGATCATGGTGAGGTCGAGGCTGCAGTTAGCCAGTTTTGCCAAGAGGTGATCATGGGATACCAGATCAAAGGCTTTTTTAAAGTCAAGATATACAACATCAATCTCTTCCCCCTTGTCCAGGTGATAGGTCACCTGGTCGTAAAAGGAAATGAGATTGGTCAAGCAAGACCTACCCACAACAAACCCATCCTGGGTATCCCTCAGGATATTGCCATCAGCTTTTATTCTTCTGATGACCAAGTGCTGAGACAGAGTAAAGGAGAGCGGTAGAAAATGCTCCACAGCGCTGATATTTTGCCATTATTGTAATAGAGCCATTAAGTCAAATATACCCCTGTGGGCAGTGCACATGCATAGGAACATCCTGTCCACCTGATAGCTGAAGTCCTACAATCAACGAGTGCCTGGAGATGGCTGTTTCATAACGTGATGTTCCTAAACACTGTAGATAGGGGTTTTTTCTGTATTAACAAAACTCCCCAGTAGACTTAACCCTGGGTGATACCAAATGCAACAGTCTATACCAGAAGCTGGCAATGTTTTCTGGAAATGGGCCAGAATGACCTAACTCAGGTCCAACTGGTGCTAGGACCCAGTCGCTGCCACTTTTCCCCAACACCTGATCATGGTGTGGCATGAGTGAAATTTGCTGTGATGCAAAGCAGCATGGACAAAGCCCCCTGCCACTGAATACCACCACAGCCCCCTGCCTCCATTGGGCCATAGATTGCTGACCCTTGTACAACAATTAAGAAAAAAAGTCCCTCTCTATTTTTAATTAGGGAAAACATATTGCAACCCTCACTCGCAATAACTGTATTTGAATTGTTTTGTGTTTCTGATATGGGAGGTTGGCCATGACACAAACAAAGCCAGAAGAGTAGTTGATGTTTTATTCCCAGCTGTACCTGCACAGCTGTGTATGCTTCTCACACCAGGAGATAGAGGCATGTTTGATGTAGTCTGTTCAACATTGTTCCCCCTTCCAGTGAAAACAGCTATGTTGGGGAGGGGAGTAGACACAGCATAAGAAAGCATGCTGTTGTGGTTTTGTGGGAGATCAGCTGGATGTTCCTACAGCTGGTGGTGAATGTGTTTACATCCAGTAGAACAACCTCTGGCTGTGGTCTGAAGTGAAGTACAGGTGCTCTAAGCACCTGCTCCAAGACTTCACTTAATCATAGAATGTGTTGAAATCCCAGCTGCGACCCAAGGATCATTCCAGGCAGTTGTTCAGAATCAGTCTAACCACCTACACCCCTGTCCTTTATCCTTTTTAAATTAAAAATTATGCTCAAAATCCTGCAAAGGGAACAGATTCCAGAAGCGGAGTCTTTATGCAGAGGATCCTCCCATGACATACTGAGTCTTTTAAGTTCTCACAATGATCACTTCCCAACTTAATGGAGCTCAGAGTAGTGTAGTGAGATGGGTACCTCTCTCATAACCAAGTCTCAGAACTTTCAGAATTTTAAAGATTACAATTAAAGATATTGGTGACAAGCAGATGTGATTGGGAAGGTTTGAGCACAGGAGAGATGTTCATGCTGTATTTCACTGCCCCAGGTATTACCTCACATATCTGGCTGGTCTTTCATACAGGTTAGGCTTGTTGGTTTGCTTTTATGATGATATGGGAGAGATGGAAGCCACTGTGGCTCGGGTTTTACTTCACCAGATGATCAAATGCAATCACCTGAGAGGCTTCCAGGCTGAAGTTCACAAGGTGTGTATGCTGTTTATTCTCCCGTAAACTCTCATGGATAATCTGATCCTGGAAAGAGGCAGGGAGATTGTTTCTTTACAGTCCAAAGTGAAATGTCACTCACCTCTAGGAAATGCAAGAACAAGTACTTGATTGTGTAATGCAGAGGATAGAAGCTCATTGATGCTTTTCCCAGATCTTTTTTTTTTTAGCCTGTTTTCTCATTTCGCATATTCTTATACAAAATGTGGTTCTACTACAATCCTTCTGCAAAATGGGTTCTTGCTGAGAGCGTGCTTCTAATGCTGATGCCTATTCCAAAACGCCTCTGAGCATGGTGGAAACAGGATCTTGGCAAATTTCCCTGCTCTGCTTCTACTTTTTCTTGTTTTAGCTCAAAGCTCAACTGCTGGACATTGCCATGCAAAACCAGACTTTGAATGATACCCTTGGGTCTCTGTCAGATGCAGTGGTTGGGCTGACTTCAGGTCAGCTGGAATCCTTGTCACCTGCAGCTGTGCATAATGCTATTTCAACATTAAACCAAGTCTCTGGATGGGCTAAAGACCAAATTATGGTTTTATCCAGCAAATACCTCACTCACGAAAAGGTATGTTTGGGATTTCTCTGATGTCAGTCATATTTGATGAAAGCAACCAAAGCGCAACAGCCATTGCTCAACCACAGCTGCTGATTTGAAACAGGTTAGGAGCCACAAAGTGTTTTGCTTTCTAGTTCATTCACAGGCAAATGTTTTGGTAATGCTGTGACTGAGATGGTCAGAAAATGTTGTTTAAATTAAGTTAAAAAAAATATAACCCCTAAAATATAACCTGATGCAGCATGGAGGCACATTTTCAGTGCCTTGTTCTGCTCACTCTTCCGTGTACATTGCACTTTGAGAATTATTACTGCAGGTTACACATTGCAAAGAGTAGGAAGTTGAAAACTGCATCTTAAACAAGAAATGTATTTCATGTCTAGCATTAAAAGTAATTTAACATTAGGGATTTTTACAGTTTGTAGATAAGAAAACTTCCCATTTTGTTTGTTCTGTTCTCCATGTAGGTTTTATCATTCCATAACATTAGTCAAATGGGTGCTTTGGTGACTGGAATTAGCACCCAGTCATTCTACAGCATGAACCCAAAGGAACTCTCTCAGGTGATTAGAGGCACTTTATCTCAGTATGCATCTGATTTATCACCTGCTCAACAACATGGCATCCTTAGTAAGGTAACTATGATCTCTTGTGTGTTCAGACCCAATCCTCACCAGCCCTAATGTTCAAGGAAGGACCACACATGCACAAAAAGATATAAACTGGCACTCATATGTGGATTTGGGCTATATTCTGAACTGATGTAACAACATTATTCCTATTCAATTTTCTCTTAAGCATCAGTTAAGTTTCAAAGGCTATAAACTCTTCCTTCTATCATGCTATAACATGATTTAATTTTGGAGTATGAATCAACAATCAAATTAAAATGAGTTAACAGGAGTCAGGATCTCACTGCAGAACAGCAGATGCTCAGTGAGTCTCGGTTTGCCCATTTGTCTGCTCTGAACTGGTGAGTGAGAGATCAGAGCAGCTTATCCCTAGATGAAACAGCTATGTTTCCCTGATTTACTGTTCTCTTACTATGGGTTAATAGCAGGGGGAGACAGTCCCTGTCCCCTCTTAATTGTTCCTGTTACCTCACTTTAATTTGATTATTCATAATCTTTGAATAATGAAATGTGTCTTTCCTTGAAACCTCTTAAGATAATGCAACACTGTAATGAAAAAATCATCTTGTTCAGGTATAAGCTCTGAGAACTATAATTACTTTGCCTTTTTATTAGATGATTGCACCTAGAGATTTTCCTTCATCAGTCACAGATATACAAGGAGCTTTTTTTAAAGAAGTATCTCTTTCGGCTTTATGGAAGGAAACAGGTTTTAACTCTTCAATGATGAAAGAAAAAGAATTGAGGAGGAGCCAGGTAATGAGTAGTTCCAGTGGTACCCAGTGGGGATTTCTTCAGAGACGCAATGAAACACTTAGTCTAGTCATTTTGCTTTAAGAATTCTCCACTGCTTACAGTGACCGGCCATGTTTCACCAGTGTGAATTAAAATCGGTCTAAATATGTTTTGACTAATGCAGCCCAGTGTGCCTAGGAGCTGAGCAGCATTATAAAGCAATCTTTATGTAAGGATAAACTTGAGTGGGCCAAGCACAAAAATCATCATGATTCTGTCACACATTTCTTCTCCCTCCTATGCTACATATTTGACATTTGTGTATCTGACTAGTCATGATTCCAGATGTAACAAAGTCTACCATCTACACAGTACACCATTCCTTAAGTCACTAATAAAATTTACCCCTGCCAATAAGTGTTCTAGGGTGCAACGAGTTGGATGTCATCAGTGCATTTAATGTTCATAAAAAAGATGAATGTGCCAGAAACATTCAGCAGTTCCTTTAGCTATCAAACTTATTACCCAAGAGCCACTTTCATGTGTTTTTAATTTCAGGCCTTGTATCTGTATGAATTATTGTCTAAGAAAACAGCTCCTGCTGACCTTTTAAGGTATGGATATTAGTCTACTCTACATTGCCAGTGAAACATGGTTTACGCCTTGTTTGCCATCATTCTGACAGCGAAGTGAAATATCCTCTGTTATATAAATGTAAAATCTTATGAGAATGATACCTTTCATCCCCTGAGGCCCCAAGCACTTCACTTTAGGGGCCCCTAAATCCAGTGCCTAGATCAGAACATCCCAAAAAGCTTTGGGTAGTTCAGAGTTCATAAGCAGAATATTGCAAATGTAGGCTCAACTCTGCTTTCTGCTGCCTAAAGGATTCTCAAAGAATGGCACAAGGAAGGAGGGGGGATGAAGAGGTATCCAGAGGAGGTTCTTTCTGGAAAGCTGAGCTGTGGAATGAGAAGAGTTGAAGATTCCCTGTTAGATATGCTAACGTGTTCTTGAGATCATAGAATCGGAGAAAATGAGGGTTCGAAGGGACCTCAGGAGGCCATCTAGTCCAACCCCCTGCTCAAAGCAAGGCCATCCCCAACTAGATCATCCCAGCTAAGGCTTTGTCTAGCTGGGTCTTAAAAACCTCCAAGGATGGAGATTCAACAACCTGTCTGGGTAACTTGTTCCAGTGTTTTATTACCCTCCTAGTGAGAGTTTTTCCTAATCCAAAGATCCAGATTTGTTGGGTTTTCTTCTATCAGTACAGGGCAGTTGGTGAAAGGAGTAACCTGCCAACAGATTGAGAGGATGAGCACAGACTCTTTTTTAAATCACTTCAGGCTCTTTGAAAAGCATCTTGAGTTGCTTTCTCCGTATCAGGTAAAACTGGAAATATTATAGTATGTGTTTAACACAGGTTAATATTATATGTGTTTAACTTTCTTGCATACCACAGTTCAGAAGCCACACACAACTTCTGGACAGTTTAAATATGGCTTCTGATAAAAGAAAAGTTGGGGCATTATCTGCTGATAGTTGACTCTGGGGCACGTGTATCTCAAGTATTGTATCTTGTGGTTCTCATCCCGGTGAGATGTAGGTTTGTGGCTAAAAGGATTAGAAAATTTGGTAACCCCAGTATATAATCTGATATACCACTGATAAATTAGATCATATACCAGTGGTATATCAGATTATGTAAAGTAGGTAAATCAGAGCCAGATGAATTCATGAATAAAATTCAATCTTTATGTGTGTGTCTTTCTGTATAACATTTGTTGTTCAAGAGTGAATTGCAGAAAACTTTCTACAGCTCATTCTTGAACTGCAGCTAACTCAAGAATAATCTGTTGTGTAATACAAACACTTGCATGCTTCCCAACATGGGAGTTTTCATCTCTGGTACCTAGGAAGAGACAACTTCAAACATTTTTGTAGGAGCTATGTACATGAAAACAATGTACAACGATAGTACACACAGATCTACATATGTTGATTCATTTGATGTAATAGATAAAACATATGTGCATTTTTCCTCAGAATTCACAAGTGTCTAATTTGTAAATATTTCTTTTTTTTTAGGTTAATTGTTTGGCTTGGAAATTTTGGATGGACTCCAACACGTCTATCCCCCCCTTCCTCTTATCAGTTCTTCCGTAAGTCACTCTTGTTACATACAAGCAATATATTCAGGCTTTTTTCATCTGTTTTTGCTTTAATTTAACTATGTACTAATAGGGGAGTTGATGACTCAAGCAAATGATAGTTTTTATAAGTAGGTCACTAATGCTAGCTGAAATTCATGTCCCCTGGAAGTTTATATTTGGTCACTGCTCTCTGGGAGTGAAGGGAGCTGCAGGGCAGTGCTCTCCACACTTCCCTATACCAAGGTGACCCCAGTCTGGGGAAGGTGCAGGGAGTCTTTCCCCACTGCTTTATTCCCTCTGGGAATGGTAGGTGCCTGTGGGCTACTGTTTGGGCTAGGGCTGGTGGGACCCCCCCTAGCTTGGGGTTAGGGTTGGTGCCAGTAGGGTCCTCCAGGCTAGAATTAGGGTTGAGAAACAGTAACACTTCCCAAGAGAGGCGTAGGATGCCTACTGGTAGAAGTCCCATATCTAGACTTAAGACTTCAGTTGATGGGGTCCCCAACAAAAGAGTAGAGTCCTGCTCCATAGGGCTATCTGTTCTTGGGTTAGGTTTCTGTCTGCTAGGGTTCTCCAACTTTGGCCTAAAGTTGTGGCTTATAGAAAGACCTGGAATAGGTTTGGAGGCCTGGCCAATAGCCACCTCCCATCACTTCAACCCCATCTAGGGTTAAGGTTGAAGCCAGGAGGGCTAGGGTTGGAGCTGATAGCATTGGTGGCCTAGTATTAGGGACAGAGCTGGATCCCCAGCCTAGGGTTAGGACAACAGCAGCAGTGTCTTGTGGGTATTTGACCCCTAGGCTTTTGCTTGCTGCTTCCATTCATAGTAGGACTGTTCAGTTTCACCTCAGGAGGTCTCGTCTAACCATCAGGAGTGGAAAATACTGTAGACACATACTGTCTTCTTGCCCTCATCTCTCTTGGAGAGGCACCATGAGGTACTGATTCCACTCACCAGCTCACAGCAGAATGTCTTCACCTACCTGGCTATGCTTTCTGTCCTCTCTTAGCATGTCACAGTGAAGCACTTCAGAGTTGTTCCTTTTTCATCCAAGATAATTTTTATATGATATAAGACAATTTGTGGTGCTCCAGTATTGTGTATCATCTGTACGCTCATTTTCTAGAGCATTTTAAAGGTACATGGAGCACTTAAAACATTACATCCTTCCAATCCCCTTTGGGCTAAACTCAGAGAAGAATCTATCACCATAGACTTGACTTGTGGCATTATGGACAGCTGAGGTCCATCTTTACAAACTCAGAAGCACTTTAATTCTTTCTCCAGAGCTCAGTATTTGGAATCAGTTTCAGACTCTTTGTGTGTACCTTTCCTGATAAGTCTGGGGAAGACTGAACTGGATCTTCTAATTCTGGACTCCCACAAAAAGAATGCAGTCCTACAAAAAGTACAGGAGTGTTTGGTAAGCAGATCTTTTTCTTCATGCAGTAAACACGGGGTAGAAGGGGAATGCTAATTTGGAATGACTTCTGTTTCATCCAGCTAAAATAAGTGCTGGTTTAACATTGCTTTGGAAGTTTTGCATTACAGCTTTGTCAAGTCTGTAGCTTTTGCTATAATACAGTCACTTCAAATATATGTTATGATTTATCAATTTGTGTTTGATTTAATAACCCCTGTCCACTGAGTTAACATTAAGATATGACTGGGAAACATGGAGTATTCAAACCATGTTATAACATGGCTTCTTCTTTTCTGTGGCCTTATCTGTACTTTACAGGAAGTCCAACGCTCACAGTGGTTGCAGTGGTGGTAAAACTAGTGTAGATTAAGTTCTCTCTAACTCTGCCTTAAAGTTAGACAGCACAGTGGTGAAAACTGAAGCTCTGCAAGAGCTTCCATTACTGTACCAGAACAGTGGTGAGAATTTTCAGAAAAATCACACAGT
Source organism: Alligator sinensis (assembly GCF_000455745.1). NCBI lineage: Eukaryota > Metazoa > Chordata > Crocodylia > Alligatoridae > Alligator > Alligator sinensis. The sequence continues at coordinate 1,904,217 of NW_005842178.1, forward strand.
GTTAGATGCTAAGTGGACAGAAAATGTGTGTTATGACCATGTTGGAGAAACAAATTTTATCCTAAGTTATCTTAGGACCCAGGGAAGTCCCCAGCCATTCAGGAGCCCGAAAGGGTAGGGGATCCCACTGCAGACAGTCACTTGAGTCTGTCTGCTAAGCAGCAACAACAGCAGCTGGTGGGGTTCATGTGTGAGTAATCACCAGGGATCCTGGTTTTCTCTGATTAAAAATTGCAAATTCTCCGGTTAAAAACCCAAAATCCATGATAAAAATTAAAGGCCCTCCACAGCCCCTCCCAGTGCTGCTGGTGCCCTCCCTCCCCACCCCCCTGGTCTCAACAGCCCTCCTGATGCCCCACACAACAGTCCCCCAGACCATACCCACAGACACTGCCACCCACCCCAGCAGGTAAAGTGTATGTAGGGGGAAGGGACGGGGCAGGGTGGGGGAAAGGGAAGGTGCTGGGGGGTAGATCAAGAAGTGGGAGTGTGCCCCTGTGCCCACTCGCAGGAGCAGGACTGGGGGGTGAGGGCAGGGGTGCCACTCTGTGGGCCACGCACATGCCGGCCAGCCTGACAGGAGGCTCGCACATGGAGGCCGCCACCACGACTGACACTGCGCCCTGTGCTACCATCCCACGGCCACCTGAATGCGCCGCTTATCTACAAAACCAGGGCACAGCAGCAGCAGTGCGGTGGCAACCACCGTGTGCGGGCCACATATGTGCTGCCCGGCTGGGGGGTGAAATGGGGGGCTTGCATGCAGCGGCATGCCCCACAGCTGGTTGCATGGCTCCACGGCAGTGTGTGGTGGTGGCAGCTGCATGCGGGGTGGGGGGGCTTTGTGGGCAAGTGCTGCCACCGTGGAGACATGCCCTTTGCCCCTGGATCCTAGAGGTAAGTGGGGCTTGGGGGCTGTGGGGCAGGGCTGGGGGAGATT
>NW_005842178.1:1905784-1929290 GCF_000455745.1 Alligator sinensis
GCCCCACTTAGCTCCATGCTCCAGGGGCGAAGGGCGAGTGTGAGCCTGAGCCTGGCCTTGGCTGCCTCAGAGGCTCAGGCCCTGCTCTCCCCCTCTCCCTCCCCCTCCAGCCAGGCCTGGGGGTTTGCCATCCTTTTTGCAAATCGGCTCTTGCAGGCTGGAGCTGCGCCAGCCTGCAAGAGCTTTTTGCAAAAGCGGAGAATCCACGGATTTCTCTGCTAAAAAGAGAAATCCACGTTTTCTCCGATTAAAAACTGGGAATCCGTGGTTTTGTACGATTTTCCATGGGAAGCAGAAAACCCAGATCCCTGGTAATCACACCACCTGGTCTTCAACTTAAACAAGCACCTAGGAGGCTGTGTGACTGAGGTCCGCCCCACAGACATGGTGGTGGGTACATGCCATACCCCTAGGCTTCCAGGTCTGGTGGGAGCACCCACCCTTGGTGACGCAGAGGTCTTTATCCAGACAGAGTCAATGGTCCCAGGCTGCACGCAGACAGAGCCCTTGACTCCAGGCTGCAAGGTCTGCCTGGCATGTTAGATGGAGACTGGGAGTAGGGCCACTGGCACCTCCGCTTGTGGCATGTGCTCCCTGGTGAAGGCTCTGAAGGGCCTAGTGAGGGAGTTCCAGGAGGAGGTGAACAGGCTGTGAGTCATCAGGGAACATGAGGCAGAGATAGATGCGTACTGCTGGGCCCTGCACCCAGAGAAGGACGCCATGGAAACCGAGCAAAAGAACAAGCTTGAGCGAGATGCCCCTATCAATGTTGGGTGGAAGTTGGTCACATCAGGCCCGAAGTCACGAGGTGGGTCAGTAGTTCCACCAATAGAACATGCAGCTATGCAGCCCTTGCATCACAACAGCTATGCAGCCTTTGCATCATCGACATGGAGGGGCTTCCGTGTCCGCTGCTCTGCAAACCGGACAGGAACAGCCACCCCCCACCAAGGAAACAATGAAGGGTAATTGTTGTGGGAGACTCCTTGCTATGAGGCACAGAAGGACCCATTTGTTGTCCGGACCCCCTTGTGGGAGAGGTCTGCTGCCTTCCAGGAGCCAGGATCCAAGATGTCACAGAAAGGATCCCTAGGCTGGTCCACCCTATGGACCACTACCCCATGCTTCTTGTCCATGTGGGCACCAATGATACGGCAAGAAACAGCCCTGAGAGAATCATGGGTGAATACAAGACCATGAGGGTGAGGCTCAAGGACCTAGGGGCACAAGTGGTTTTCTCAATCCTCCCAGTCAAGGGCCAAGGCTGATGAAGGGAGGAGTGCATCAAGGAGGCCAACTGAAGGCTTCGGAGATGGTGTCACTGCATAGGCTATGGATTCCTCAACCTAGGTAGACCATTCAAAAGCAGTGGGCTACATGCAAGGGATGGTATTTACCTCACAGGCAGAGGGAGAAAGCTCTTCTCTATGAGAATTGGCGACTTGCTGAGGAGGGCTTTAAACTAGACACGACTGGGGGTGAGGGGGGAGGCTCCATTGTTGTATACGAAGCCACTACTGTACATGAATCCTCTTTCCATGATGCCCTGAGAGAGGGCATTGAAGTAGTGGACACCCAGATGAGCACCAACATCCTGAGACACTTGCATAGTAACAGAAAACCTGAGGTGACCAGAGGGGAACTCAGGTGCCTTTATGGGAATGCCAGAAGCATGGGCAACAAACAGGAGGAACTGGCTCTCCTTCTGATAGGCAAAGATTTTGACCTTGTCGAGTTGACGGAGACCTGGTGGGATGACGTGTATGATTGGGTAATGGATATCGACAGCTATAGGCTCTACAGGAAGGATTGCATTGGGGAGAAGAGAGGAGGGGTGGCCCTCTATGTGAAAGAGAGGTAGCCCTCCCTGCAGGTCAGGTTTGATAGCAGAGAGACGTCCCTCAAGACCCTCTGAGTCAAGATACAGGGGGGTTCAGGAGAGAGAGACATGATGGTGGGAGTCTACCACAGGCCTCTCTCCCAAGAAGAGGAGAATGATCAGGCATTCTCCAGGGACCTGGCAGAGGCAGCCAGCACCAAAAACCTGATTGTCACAGGTGACTTCAACTACCCTGACATCTGTTGGGGGGACCATTTGGCCAGCTCCAGCAGGTCACCCAATTTCTTGGCAACTTTTGATGACCTGTTCCTGTCACAGGTTGTTGAAGGACCGACCAGGGGGAAGCCACTCTGGACTTAGTGTTTACCAAAGGGGAGGACATGGTAGGCAACCTTAGGATTGGTGGTACTCTGGGTGACAGTGACCACAAACTGATTAAGTTCACCATTTACCAGAAGGCTAGGATTTCAGTTAGCAGAACAGAGGTCCTAGATTTCAGAAGGACAAACTTTAACAAACTCAGGAGACTAGTTAGAAAGGCCATCTGTGACCAGCAACTGGAGGATTTGGGAGTTCAGGAGTGATGGTACCTCCTCAAGGGAGCAATCCTCTCTGCTCAAAAAGAGGCTGTTCCCATGATATAAAAAAGCAGGGAAGGAGTCAAGATACCTGCTTGGCTCAACAGGGTTATTAGAAAACTCTTGAAAAAGCAAAAGGACACATACAAGCAATGGAAAAAAGGATCAGCAACCAGAGAACAGTTCACTAATATAACCAGGGTGTGCAGGTATGAGATACAAAAAGCCAAGACAGCATAGAAATCAAGCTAGCATCCAAAATTAAGGACAACACAAAGTCCTTCTACAGATACACAGGGAGCAAGAAAAAATCGAGTTCAGCTGTGGGTTCCCTGCTAAATATGGAGGGGCAGCACACAGTAGATCCCCATGAAAAAGTTGAGCTCCTAAATGGTTACTTCACATGGGTATTCCAGAAAACTAACAGGAGCTGTGCACCTGTCTGGAGGCCCAGGGAATATGGGGAGGTCAAAAGACTACATGAAATCAGCTCCGACCAGGTGAGGGTCCTTTTAGAACAACTGGACTTTTTCGAGTGTGCTTGGTCAGACGACCTACATCCAAGAGTTGTAAAAGAACTGACTGAACTCATAGCAAGGCCTTTGGCAAAGATATTTGAAAAGTCATGGAACTCGGGAGTGGTCCCAGACAACTGGAAGAGGGCCAACATTGTACCTATCTTTAAGAAAGGGAGGAGGGATGACCCTGCAAACTATAGACCAGTCAGTCTAACTTCGGTCTGAGGAAAAACTTTTGAGAGCGTTATTAAGGAGGCCATCAGTCACAAACTTGTAACTGACAGGGTGTTAAGAAACAACCATCACAGCTTTGTGGAGGGTAGATCATGCTTAACAAACTGGTGTCCTTTTACAACCAGGTAAGTAACCAGCTGGACAAGGGACGTGAGGTAGACATCATCTGCTTTGATTTCAGTAAGGCTTTTGACTCCGTCTTCCATGAAATTCTCTCAGTTCAACTGTACAGGCCTGGACCAGTCTATGGTGAGATGGATGGATAACTGGCTTAGAGGCCAGTCCCAGCGATGGCCTCATCCTGGATGTCTCCAGTGGTGTCCCACAGGGATTGGTGCTTGGACCCCTGTTTTTAACCTATTTATTAATGATTTGGACAAGGGGGTGGAATGCTCTGTGATTAAGTTTGCCAATAATACCGAACTGTGGGGAAATGCAAGCACACGAGAGGATAGGGCAAGGATCCAGGACAACCTAGACAGACTGGTTCTATGGGCAGATCAGAATCAGATGAGGTTCAACAGGGACAAGTGCCAGGCCCTTCATCTGGGTAGACAGATAGTTCACCATAACTATAGGATAGGCAGTAGCCCGTTGGCTGGCGCAACATCTGAACGAGACCCGGAGGTGACAATTGATCAGAAAATGAGTAGGAGCCAACAGTGCGATGAAGCTGCCAGCAGGACAAATAGAACTCTGGCAGGCATCAGTGATGTGTTGCTAATATATCCAGAGAGGTGCTCCTCCCTCTCTATTCAGTGTTGGTGAGGCTGCAGCTGGAGTACTGTGCCCAGTTTGGGCACTGCACTTCAAGAAGGATGCGGATAAGCTCGAGAGGGTGCAGAGAAGGGCCACCCGCATGATCCTGGATAGGCCCTAGGAGGAGAGACTCGGAGAACTAGGCTTGTTCAGCCTGAGTAAGAGGAAGCTGAGAGGTGACCTATAGCCACCTACAAGTATGTCAGGGGGAAGCACCAAGATCTGGAGGAGCAACTCTTCAGGAAGGCAGCCCTTGGAAGTACAAGGACCAACGGGCAGAAACTAACAGAGGGAAGATTTAGATTAGAACTTGTATATATAAGGAAGAACTTCTCTGTAAGAGTAACTAGAACCTGGAACACACTCCTGGCAGAGGTGGTGCGGTCACCATCCCTGGAGGTGTTCAAGACAAGCCTGGATAAGCAAGCACCTCATTGAGCTAGTTTAAGCTCAATAACCTCTTGCCCATGGCAGGGGACTGGGCTCGATGATCTTCCAAGTCACTTCTGGTCCTATGATTCTGTGATCTATCAGGGTTTCTGTACACTGTTTGTAACAGAGATTCAGTGCTTCCCTGTCCCCTCACATCTGTTTCTCTACATCCCCCCCCTGTTGTCTCTTTCTTTTACTTGGGAGTATAAGCTGTTTGGGGTAGGACCCATCTTTTTGCTGTATTTGTGCAATATCTAGGATATTGGCACCCTGATGAATGATGGGGCTTCTACATGCAACACCACTTACAAATATTAATAAGAATACTGTTTTGTCAGCCCCAGGTGCAAGCCTAAGATATTTTAACATGGTTTATCAGCAGCTGTTGCATCAGTATATCTAAACAGGGACAGGGAGTTTTTTATTGGCTAGCTGGGGTCTTCCTGACTTACTTGAGTAAGGATCGTGGAATTGGGTCCACTGCCTTTTAAAAAAAAAAACATTTGTAGGCAATAACATTTAAGGAATAAGCTAAATTCTTTGGTTGAAATTCCAGTGGCACCAAAATTTAGGGCTCCACTCGAAGCTCCAACACAAGATAATGTAAAGTATCCATGAAATTCTGGACCAGAAAAGCATAGGCAGAGACTGAGGGTCTGTGTTCCTGAAGACAGTTAGTGTTAGGTAGACAGATTTAAGTATATTTATATTTACATATCTCTTCAGGTCTGCTCCCACCAGATGTAAACGTGTGTGCTGGTGCATACAAGTCCCAGCGCATTTTCTGACTTAGCAGCCTGCCAGTTTATTCAGGACAAAGGTTGGACGGCTGCAAAGGGCCAAACGTTCTGTAACTTCTGGTCATGCAGAGTTGTTTTTGGAATGGCTCGCAGGGATTATTGCTTTGGTTGTTTTCTGAAGGAAAGCCATCTAGCTCAGCACACAACATTCCTTTGTTCTCATTTCAAGCACAATAAAGCCTGTATTTGCCACTCATTCCCTTACAGTCCCCTTGTATATGTCGTAGTGCTGTATTACAAAGATATTGGTGTCTCATCTCCACTTCTTGCATATGTTCTCTGTGTCCCCCATTAAGTTTTATTGTTTGCACTCTAAACAGTAAACATGTCTTTAAAGCCTTATTCACTTCCTTTTGTGGCTCAAAGCACTCTCCTGAGAAGTCACTGCCACACATACAGAGTTGGTGACCACAGCCCAGACTTGACATGTTTGTCCTAAAACTGTATCCTGTTCTCCCAGCCTTTGCTGATCCTGAGCAGCTGTACCTGGCACAGGGAGCTCCACAGAGCAGGGAAGTGGAAGATATTTTCTCTCAGGCTGCAGAGTTGGTTTTTTGTTTGTCTGTTTGTTTTATGAACATTTTTCATGTTTCAAGTCAAATCAACCAAATCAATTCCAAATCAGTGAGTCAGTCAAGAACCATAAGTGGCCCTACTACCGGCAAACATCGTCCACCCCCACCTGGGGCTTCAGATGTTTCCAAATCATTTGGCAGGCATCCTACATGCAGGCCCGGAGTCTTAGGGTTCAGATGCCCCGAGTTTTGATTGCCCTCAGCCATATGGCTACAGGAGCAAGCTAGGGAGGAGTCTCTCATTTCCATAAAGTGGGCATTAAGCCAAGATCTTCCCACTCAAGCAACAAGTGGGAGGTTAACTATACATTACTTCCATGGGTACTACTCCATGCCAGAAAAGAGGTTATCCCCAGCGACTAGGAAAACTGCCTTAGTGGTCACTTTTACTAGTGCTGTTCTGTTTTTGCTGCTGTAAACCTTGAGACTGTAATGGTCCCTGCTGATGTTGAATCCCTGCTACACAGGGGGAATTGATTGGTTGATCCACGTAGCTACAGATGCTCTTTCCTCTCATCCACTGCTACTAAGCACCATACAGCCTAGTGCACTGGCAAGCAGAAAAAGACTACAGAGACTGCAGACCCTCCATTGCAACATCTGTTCAATAAATCTATACTCCATGATCTCAGCAGATAGTAGCTGCTTGTTTGCAAGTTGGGTAGATATGTAAAGGTGGGAAGGATTTTGCTCTAGTAACAGCTGTACTTGTTGCTTTACTGTTTAATGTACACATTTGCATTTAAAGATGCAATAACCCCACATTTAACTTTACCAAATTTCCATGAAGTGTATAGTACTGATACTAGCTTTGCCAATGAGGCAAACACATTAGCACGGACCCTCTTTGTTTCAGAATGGCTCCATTGATGATGAGTATGATGTTGATGTGCTTGGCAATCTCATCTGCCACTTACCTCCAGCAGCTATACGTGGTGGAATGTCCCTGCAGGCAATGGCAGCAGCCCTTCACCAGTTCAAATTCTGCCACCAGCTCAGCCATGAGCAGAAGACAGAAATCAAATCCAGACTTATTGAGCTGTATGGGTAAGATCTTAGATGTACAGTAATGCTTTGGTTGGGGTTAATCCATACAAATACTAACCATTTGCTTTGTCCAGACAGAACTGCAGTAAAAACAAATCAAATCAACCTCTGTAATTGGCTGAGCCTGTAAGGCCCACTTTCATCTTGATGGCATTTCTCTGTTTGCATGTAATGTGATAAGCCTAATTTATCACTGCCCATGCTCTCAATAGAGTTAAACATCCTGACTGACAGCTCTGGGAGAAAGAAAAGAGTTATTAGTGGCAGAGATTGAAGGGCACACAGATCTTCTGGCATGAGGAGCTGGGGCATTTTCAGTGAGTCCCTAAAATAGAGGCAGGGAAGGGTAACATACAGGAAGCTTGTGGAGGTTAGGGGGAGCCCCTGGCATATGCAATCCACTTACCTAGAGAAACAATTAAACATACAACCCTCTGGAGTTAATTCACAACTGTCAGGATAAAAGCCCTATCGGAGCCTTACTCATGTATCACTTATACAAAGAAAATGATCCCAGCTCCCCAGATTAGAAGAATGCACAATTTCCTTCTCTTTTGTTCCTTTTGGGGAAACTCTTACATTTGAGATACTCAGTTCAAAACTACTACCCCCTACTTATCCTAAGCTAAGCTGTAGTACTCTCTCTCCACAGCCAGTCACTAAAAGCTGCTCATCATTTGTTGCTCTCTTTGAATCGCCTCCAAATTGTCAGCATTTATCTGGTAACCGAGTGCTCAGAACTGAATACATTAAAGAAAGGGTTAAAAATCAACTTTCTCTTCACACCAAGAAGTTGGATAACAGCAGCTCTACTGAAAACTGTGTTTTAGCTTTTAAACTGTATTTTTCATATACTGTACATGCACTTGACACAGCTTAACACAGATACAAGGTAACAAATCACATCCTGTGGAGCTAAGTTGTACTGCATTTAGTAACATGTTCATCTACCTCAGACATCATGATAATAGGGAAAATCCTGGAAATCCAATAGGACTTTGCTACTGTGATCATGCAGAAGCCTGCATGGAGCTTGATGGAAGGGGAGAAGAACTGATTACACTCCAAGATGTAGCAGCCACCCCAGGTGGGCTGGTAACTAAGCAACAGGCCACCTGTTGGGGAACATGAATACGTGACTGGTTAAACCAGGCCTTTGACCTTTATTCTGCAAATATTTAAGCATGAGAGCAAAGTTACAAGTATCTCCAAAATTAGGCTTTGGATATAGCATTTTACAGCAAACAATTGGTTTTATGTGTGCTTCGATTATAATAGTTGTCCCTTTCATGAAAAAGACAAGAGAAGTTTAAAATGGGGCAATCTTGTTATTTTGTAGATATGATGGCAATGAGCTGTTATAGATGCTGAAATAGAGGGATGCACTAAGAGGGTATTTGAAAGCTCTCTCTGGCTTTACAGATGGACCATAAATCAGGGAGTTAAAGAAAAACATGACCTGATGTTAACAAATCTAAAATAGCAGTTTAGCACAGAGACCTTGATCTTTCTGAGAGGATAGGGTATAAAAATGTGGCGTTTCAACACTAGCATTAGGCAGATGTGACGTTGCAGAAATTATTGATTTTTTTTTTTTAATATAGTTTTCCTAAACATTTTCTCAGCTCCCCAAGGAACTGGACAGCTGAAACAACACTGGATATTGGACCATTCATAGCTCTTTTGACAAAAGATGAATTAAATGTCCTTGCTGAAAAGGTATCCTTTCATTTAAATTTTTTAGAATGTAGATCATTTTTAAACTTTGCGATGGCAAATGTTATCGTTCAATTTAAAATGCATCGTCTTAGTACGGATACTGGGTATTGAATTCCCCTTGAAAGAAACCTTGTATATATTTTTGTCCAGTCCTTTATTCCTTGTCAATCAAAACTTGTATGGTTTAATCTGGGAACTCATGGTAATGTAATCAGTTATTTATGTAACCGCTTTAGTTAGTTGTATATTGTTGCATAGGATGATATAGTTGATGGGCCTACCCATTTTTTAAGCTTTACATGCAGCAGTGTTCCCTGCTTTCTCAATCCTGTTAACCCGATGTGTAGACTTACCTTGGTTGAATTAAAACTGTGTCTTTTGTCATTATTAACTGTGGGAGCACACAATGAGAGAGAGAGTCAGATGATCACTTGTACATTTACTGTTTTGCTTAAGAGCTAGTTCGGTATCAGCATCCTCAGACATCTAACATCCTCAGTCATAACGCTATATCTTGCCCTCCCAGAGAGTTGGGCTGTGTTTTCTTTTTCCTATCATTCTTTATAATCTTGTGATCTTTGTGTGTCAATGTAAACTCGTGAATCCACAGTACAGCAATAAAGCACTGTTCCTGTCAGCAAGGTGTTTTCCTCAAGAGATCATGTTTATAACTGGAAATCAAACCGAGTTACAAATCAGCAAAAAAAGTGCTGGTGGGCCTTATTCCAGCCTTCTGACCCTGGGGCTAGGCCTTCACCTCCCCATAATCTTCCTTCCCTTCCTCTTGTCATCCAAGCAGTCATTTTACATTCCTCCACTGCCAAACACCTAGAGAGGACTGAAAAGCTCAGCTGCAACTAACCCCTTGGTTAGAGACTCATGCCATTGTCCTGCCCTTTGTCCCATCCTAATCACCTTTTTGTTTCAAAAAGGAGGGAATTCTGAAAATGTCTCATTCATCTCTCATCTTGCAGTTTCCAGATACCATTCTGCAAATAGCAAAGATGGCTGGGCCAGCTCCTCTACCTGAAGAGTTCCTATCTACTGTATTTGAAACTGTTCACAACTCTACTGTCCTCATTGCAGCATCTAACCATGGGACTGGTGAGTATTTTTGTTGTGTCAGAAGGACAAGTTGATAATGCTGATATTTTTGGTTGTGCTTCTGCAGTCTGAATGGTCTCTTGGGTTTACTTTGTCATGAAATCCATCTTGAGAAATGGCAACTGAAAGCACAACCTCAAGCATTTTAGAGGTTCAGTCTTTCAGAACAATCGGTTGGTTTGTATTATTGTCTAGCTAATGAAACACTTTGTTCCATTAAAAATATGCAGCTAAATATCTACTGAAAGGCCTGGGGGTGCTTGGAGGAAAAAGATGCATGATTTTTTGTTAAGTTTTAGTTTTGTTTTGTTTGGTTTGCTGGTAGAAATGAAACTTCCATGAATTGAGAGATACCGAAGATGGGCAAGATATTGAGCCAAGAGATTGCACTCATTTAATCTTTTGTCAGATGTCAGTATATGTTGACTTGGCTATTCTGAATGTGACAAATGGTGCTATATTCTAGCTGTCTACATGGACTAAATGTGTTGTAATCTAAAATTTATGTTAATCTGTAGTGACTACATTCAAGTGTTCACTGTACAGGAGATCTTGTGCCAAATGGAGTCTATCTTCTGTATGTCTTACGTACTTCAATTTTACATTAGTGTTTCTGTAACAATAATTTCTATGGGCTTCGGGTGCCATAGCAGTCCTTTTGCCCCAATATCTCATCCATACATGTGCAAGGATGAGTCTGTATAGAGCCCCACTTAAACCCAGAGGAGAAATGCCAGATTTGCTATGGTAGTTGGAGAATGAATTTAGCCCCACAGTATGCCAACCTTTTTATGAGCCACCTGGAAGAAGACTTCCTCAAGAACTGCACCATCAAACCCTTGCTATACTTAAGATACATCGATGACATCTTCATCATTTGGACTGAAAACCTGCAATCTCTGATTGAGTTCCATCATAAATTCAGCAGTCACCATCCCTCCATCCGACTTTCTTTAGAATACTCCAGCACCAACATCTCCTTTTTAGACACAATGATCAGTATCCAGAAGGGTAAAATAAAGACCACAGTATACAAGAAACCCACAGACCAACATACGTATCTGCACAGAACCAGCAATCACCCTAAACACACCAGAAAAGCTGTGATATACAGCCAAGCCCTCAGATACCACCGCATTTGTACTAAAGAGAACACCTGGGATTGCCACCTCATCAATCTCAAAAAGGCTTTCACCCAACAAGGACACTCGTCCAAAGAGGTAGATCGCACGTTTGAAAGAGCCACCCGGATACCACGTGAAGAACTGCTGCAGTACAGAAGAAAATCCCCCACAAATCGCACCCCGCTGGTTATGACGCATCACCCCTCCCTTGAACCTGTACGGAAAATCCTCAAAAAATTGCAACCCATACTAGAAAGAGACCCTATTCTTAAAAAGATCTTCCCAGAGCCACCCATTCTAGCCTTCAAACAAGCACCGAACCTCGCCAACCTCATCACCAGAAGCAAACTTCCTCAAGCCCAGAACACACCAAAAGGATCCAGACCGTGCCAGGACAAGAAATGCAAAACCTGCCAACACATCTCCACCACCCCCACTATTACTACACCCCACAACAGAGCCATCAGCATCCCAGGGTCTTACAGCTGCACCTCCAGAAATGTAATATACCTCATCCAATGCACCAAATGCCCTGATGGAAAATACGTAAGAGAGACCAAACAACAACTGTGCACCACAATGAACGCACACCGGAAATGTATCAAAAACAGAAATACCCAATTACTGGTGGGGGCACATTTCTCACAGGAGGGCCACTCTCTCTCCAATCTCTCAGTCCTGATCCTCAAGGGAAACTTACACAACACTTCCCAGAGACGAGCCTATGAACTCCATTTCATCAACCTCCTGGATACTAGAGATCATGGACTAAACATAGACATTGGATTTTTAATACATTATAATCTGCCTGGCAACTGACTCCCCAGCCCAGCCCAGCCCCTGGCTTCTTTACTTTTCATTCCATCCAGGAAGAGCGCACACCAACTGCTGAAGCTTCCTTAGCCTGACGAAGGGTTTTTGAACAAAAAAGCTTGCTTAATAACTATTCTCCAACTATTTGGGTTGTTCTAATAAAAGATATCAAATTCACCCAAGGAACCTTGTCTGCCCTTATAATGGGACATTCATGTACAAAAGGATGCAATGTGACTGTACACTTAGACTGCTGTGTTTTTGCCTCAGTTCAACAAAATAATGAGCTGTGGTATTATTCCAGATATATGCTGATGTAGAAAAGCAGAATCTGACCCAAAGGGGATAGCCGTGCCTTTAGGTGATTCGGCATTTCTGTGGAGGATGGATGAAATTCACCCCTTCTTGCACCAGGAAACTATAAATCCAGGAAGCATAAATCAAACTTATTTCCACCCTGGGGTGTGCCACAAATTTGAGGACCCCAACCCACCTATTTCAGCTTGCCTTCTGCTTCCTTTAGGATGTGTTTTAGGATGTGGTCACAATATCATAGATCAGTGATTCTCAACCTTTTTAGACTTGAGGCACTTCTCAAAAATCTTGAGGCACCCCTCAGAAAATTTTTAACTACAGAAGAATAATAGAGGATTTTTTCTGTTGCAGAGAACTCAGAGAAATCGCAATACTATAGATTCCTATTTGAAAACACTGGGTTTATCTTATGAACTGTGTTTGTACACCTAACAATGCTAAAACTGTTCGGCACCCTGCAGCACCTTTGAAAGGATCTCAAGATACCCCAGGGTGCCACAGCATGTTTGTTGAGACTCACTAGTATAGATCCAGAAGCCTTCCCTTATTTTGCTTCACCCAGGGGCCCCTCTGCATTCAGGGCTGGTGTAAGGAGCCCCTGTCTGCAGTAGGTAACCAATAGTGACCCCCTCATGCAGCTGCTCTCCCCCACCAAGGGATGTGCAGTGGTATGGAGCACATAAATGTTTTCCCCAGTATGAATTAGTTTGACCAGTGAGGAAGCTGAATGTGGAAAAATCCGGGACTTTTTTTTATTTCTAAAACCTCCCCAAAACAGGAAATGCTTTTAGAATCACAGCTGATCTAATATTAATCTTCATAATTTGGCAGCAACAGTATCATATAGCACTAAGAGCTGAGTTTTCATCTCTATTTCCAGACGATTAAAAAATACTCCTGAAAGTGTGTGTTGTTTTAAGCCCATTTTTTACAGATGGGAAATCCAAGGCACACATAGTAAGTAATTTACCCAAGGTCAACAGCAAAGCAGCAACAGTGCTAGAAACAGAAAGCAGTCCTGAAATGCTATTATATATGTTAAAATGGAAACATTTAAACAAATCTTTCCCATTCACACTAAGTTAAAGTAGATTTGATTACATCAACAACAAGTATGAAACAGCATCAGATACAGGACACACAATCAGAGTTGTAATGAGCATTTCTTGCCAGCAGATCTGGTGTGTTCCAAGTAATGAAATCAAAGGTTTTTCCAAGGATAAAGAAATACTAGGTTTTGTGTCTTGGAACTCTATTGTGTCTGCATTGGCAGCATTTACATTAAAAAAGTTGACCTTTTGCAGGGGAGGAAAGTGAAACAGTCCTGCTTTATATGAGACCAGTTTAAAAAGCAAGTAGAGAAGTCAGCTGGTACAGTAGAAGCTAAACAGCTATTGTGTTTGCTCGACAGATTTGGTCTTTTCAGTGTTCTACCGGCTGCTCCAGCTTTCTTTGATTCCAGTAAATTCTTCCCCTGCCTCCTTTCAAAAGATAAATCTATTTTATATATCCTTGCTTTAATCTGTTTAGGTAGGGAAGCTCAGCTCAGAGGCAGCATCTATGGAGTTTTGCTTTTCCCTGGTGATGGCCAAATCTGAAAACATTCAGATATTGTTTGTTTTTGATAATTGCTGAACAAGTTTCCTAAACTAGAAGCAGGAGAGGGGTTAGGAAGAGATCATGTTAGGATGCTAGGCTCTCCTATACATCAGAGACAGCCTAAAAAAGAAGCAGGTTTGTCAAAACACAGAGTGACAACACTGTTCTCGGAGACCCAGAATCTGTCCTTGCATCAGATTTTTTACCATATAGTTTAGCTGCTTGGTAGTTCTGCTGTAAATAAGCATCTCTCTCAGGTTTTCTAATTCCTGGCATTTTAACACTGTGCTTGACAAAAAATGAGCCAGGGGAATTTTCCGGCATGCTTAAATTCTCTAGGCAGTGCCTTGTTTAAATATCCGACATCTTTCCAGACATGCATGTCTGTACGTGTCTTTCAAAAAGGAAAGATCAGTCATACCTGCTGTTAGGCTAGCTGGTGAGTTGGATTTAATAAGTCCTGTTTGAACAAGAATAAGCAGGTTCAGTTTATTCAGCTGCAATATTTTCGTGTAAATAAATGTATACAATACAGGTACATGGAAACTTTTTATTCCACTGAAGTCAGCAGAAGGTTTCACCTCCAAATGTGGCCCTGAGGAATTTAGAATGACACATCTGAAAACTCTTAAGCTGATATTCTAGCTGTTGCAAGCAAGTGTTGTTTTAGTAAGGTGTTTTATATAGTCACTGGTTAATCTGCCCCTCCTTTCCTTTCCAATACACATTGTCTTCAAGGAACAAAGCACATAACTAATTAGGTAAATGCCAGTTTTAGATAAAGAATATCAGTTGCATATGATTCTTTAAAATATATATTTTTATTTCATTGTAAGAACATTGGATGCTTAACTTATCAAGATAGTCCTGGCCAGAGTTATATCATGATATGTTACCATCATAACAAGACAGCATAAGGCTTCATTGCTTTGATTTTTGCATCAGAATTCTTAAATCAGTCCCCTTGAAGAAAGCTCTTCAAACTGTGTTTTGTTTTCTTTCCAGGTTGTATAGGAATCAGAGCTCCCTCTTCAGATGAGATTATTAAGTTAGGAGAAGCAAATGCCTTTTGGTCAGTTCAAGAACTGCAGTGCATGGGCACAGACACTTTTATCAAAAATGTGGAACTCCTTGGGACTGTGACAGGTTTCAACAAATCCCAGCTTATTGCTTTGAAGGAGAAAGCTAAGCAGGTAGCTATTACATCTCCAAACGAAAATACATCCATATTTTATTGTTGAAGTCTACATTACTAAAGTAACTGTTGCTTCAGCATTATTGTTGCTTCAGTAATACCTACAGTTTTTTTGAGAAATAATCTCAAATGGTATCAGATATCTTAAAGGAAAATTTGTATTAGTTTAGAGTCAACAGGCTAAATTGGACTGAGCTGCTGGTTGCTGAATGAGTTAAATGCTTCACTTTTGAATCCCTGTTTTAGCTACTTTATTCCTGTTCTTTCAAAACTGAAAAATCATAAGCCAACATCAAAGGCTATTACTCAGCCTGCTGAGAAGCAAGCTCAGAGTGTTGGTATATCTTGGTGTTTTAAACAACATGTTAAACTAACCTGATTGAAAAGTCTTTTCCTATTCAGGACAAGGCTAGTATTCTCACCATCACTATCTCTTTTGGAACTCAATGACAACAACAAGTGAGGGAAATTTTAGGTGGAAAAGAGCCCAAACACTTAGAGTGTTTATATGCGTGCTCTGGGAGTGGTGGGGGACACTTTAATTAGAGCGGCTCTGAGAGCTCCTCTAATTAAAACATCTGGAGCATCTCCTGTATCGGCATTCCCACACTTAAAAATGGCAGTGGGGCACTTTAACTAAAGCTCGTCAAACAAGCTTTAGATAAAGCACCCCCACTGGCCTTTTTAAGTGCAGGTTCACTGATGCAAAAGACACTGGAAGCTTCTGGAGTGCAGTAATTACCACTCTCCAGCAGACAGTGCATTAGAGCAGCCTCACTGCTTGTGTATAGGCACCCATAGGCTGAATCTTCACTGATATAAAAAGGCAGAGTTTTTTTACCCTGGGATAACTTTTGTGTATTAGTTACCTAACCGTAAAAGCAGGGTAGTGATGAAACACCTTAATTTTTCCACCACATCAGTTATGGACAGATTGGAAGTATGGCACTTATCTATCTCCCTCATGGTGGACGCTAAAAGTGTTTTGTTTCCACTTAGGATTGCACAGCAGGAGAACTGCTGCTGGTTGGTATCTCACTATAAATGACCTAACTTCACATCAATCAAGACAAAGATAAAGCCAAAAAATGGAAGTTCAAGCAGCATGAGTCAGGTCTAGCTTTTCAAGCTGATGATGAGTTAGGGGGTGGGAAATGGTTCAACTCTGATTTCCAAATGTTATGGTTCCTCCTACAATGGGAAATTCTATGTCTGCTAATTTGGCAGAGTGGGTCAACATGTTGTGTAATAAAAATACCCTTCTGGAGATACTGCCTCTTCCAAAATGAAGATACATGACCAGGAAGAAGAGTAAACATCTCAGAAAAAAAGAGCATTATTTATCTGAGTAGGTTGGAAATTTAAAAAGATATTACCATAGTTTCATAAGTTCATAGTAGCTAGGGTCAGGAGGGACCTGAACAGATCATCCAGCCTGACCCCCTGCCACAGGCAGGAATGAATGCTGGGTTCACAAGACCCCAGACAGGTGATCATCCAACCTCCTCTTGAATTTGCCCAAGGTAGGGGCGAGGACCACCTCCCTGGGAAGTTGGTTCCAGATTTTGGCCACCCTAACTGTAAAATATTGCCTTCTGATCTCTAACCTAAACCTATTCTCCATCAGCTTATGACCATTGTTCCTCGTACTGTACCACAGTACAGTTGAATGGCTTCCTTGCAGAGTGATAGAGAAATTGCCAATGAAATGAATATTCCTATTTCCTAGCTGTATTCAGTTAAAAGATACGTAGGCCTGTAATGCACCGAATAAAAATCTTTCAGTCAGTGCAGGCATTTGTAAGAAACACTGCAGCTCGGCAGGAAGCAACGAACTTTCTATATATTAATTTGTCAGAAATACTACAGGGTTATACTGAATACAAAATATGAGGAATGAACAAGTATAAGCCAGGCTGCTAGAGTTGATTGAAATCATATGCATGAGATGCTGTACAGTATACTGTTAATCACAGGGCAGCTTTGATGAAAGGCTTGAAGAAACTGGCTTTATTTCCTCTAAATGAATTCTCAGAAAGAGTTTGTAATTCTGTGTTTCCAAAATAATGCAAGGAATTCACAGTTAACTGATTGTGGGCTAATGAAACTAAGCTTAACCCACTTATAATTGGGAAATCTCCAAATCTCTGTGCTTTGACATATGTATAAATGAGTTTTTTGTCTCTTGTTGAATGGGGTAAGATCCCTTTCAGTTTTCATTCTACCTTATGTTCAGATCTACATGGCTAATGTTTCATGTGTCCTATCCTGCACTGTGAATCCATACTGCCTGAGAACATTAGTTGTAAACCAGTTCAGAACTGTCTTTATTTCATAACCACGTCAGATATGAACAGTTTTAAACATGCAAAAAAAAATCTAATTATGTGTCATTCATGTACTACTTTATCTAGCAAATCAAGATTTTTAATACTGGGGCTTATACATATTACCATGTTTAATCATCTTTGTAGAAGATTAAAAGGTCTTGGGTTCGATACTGTGTACATTATAGTTGCTTTATGCAGTCATAACTGGTCAGATAGATTCTCTCAGGCTAAGGAAGGTCAGTGTTTAATGTAGGGCAGGGCTAGCCAACCTGTGGCACAGATGCCACAAGTGGCACAGAAAGCCTTCGTATGCGGCACACAACAGATCAAGGAGGGAACAGGAAGCAGAAAGCAGCAAATTGGGCAGGGAGCATAGGGAAGGAAGTGAAAAGCAGAGCAGCAAATCAGGCAGAGAGCATAGGGTTGGAAGGAGAAAGAGCAGCAGATTAGGCTGCTCCAAAGGGGATCAGAGTTGCACTTGAGGAGAGTGTGCAGCTAATTTGTGGCATACCTGCCAAAAAGGTTGCCCACCACTGATGCAGAGCAAGCAAAACTGCCTCCCCAGAGCCTTATATAGGAGACATATTTGAAGAAAAGGGTTACACCAGGCTTACCTCTGTGCTCCACCAATACTTGACTGTAATAATGTCTCCATGAAGCCACTGTCAGCCAATGCAATTTAGAAAAGCTCTAAGGCTGCCCCAAGTTTCATTTGAATATTAGAAAAACTTTCCAAGGATATAATAAAACAACTATTTTTGTGCATGGTCCCAAGCTCTCCTGGGTGTCAAAAATCCTGTTCCCAATGATTTGGTCCTTTTTCACTTTATTTCTCTTTAGTTTGTGTAGTATCATCTTCAGGGGATCTGAAATTGGAACTGGAGTTCATCTTCAATAGGTACCCCTTTTTCACCTTTCAACCAAATGTGAATTTCTAGAAAAATAACTCCCCTGTGTCAGAATGGTATGAGGTGTTTGTTCAGACCAGGGTTGGCCTTCTAGATCTATTTCTCTACACAGCATTAGCACCAGGCTCATCTTTGAACATCACATTATGGAGGAACTGACATGATGAGAGGTTGCTGCTATTCCAGAGGCCATGGTGGAGAACATAGGCTTGTCTGATTTTTTTTTTTTTTTATTATTATTTATTTATTTATTTATTTATTTTTTGAGACGAGCGTATTTCATTGTTTGGGGGGACACAATTGCTGATTATTCAAACAAACAGTCAAAAGATGTCTACTCTGCAGTAGCGGTAGCTTGGGTAGATCCATCACAAGCTAGCTTTAACCTTACTAGCTTGAAAACTGGTAGCATTGTACCATAGTGGCATGGCATAACATATAGCCTAGGTGCCAAATATTTACCCACTCTCTAGGCTGAAGCAGCCACTCCCCTCTGCTGTGTGCAGCAGGGTCCTTCCCCCAGCCCCTCAGTGCAGCCGGGTCCTGCCCTTTCTAGGGCTGGGTCCATTCAGTCTCCCCCACAAGGTATGGGGGCTTGCCCTGCCCCTGGCAGTGGGAGCACCAGGAGAAGAAGGAGCCCTTCCCCAGCTGAAGTCCAGCTCCCAGGACCTCGGGCCCAGTTTCTCCAGGCCCAGAATGGTCTCATGGCACTGCCCTGGGCAGAGGGAGGAGAGTGGGGAGCCTGGCCCAGAGACCAGCCAGTCCTGGGCAGCCAGGAAGGATCGCATCTTCCCCCTCAGCCTTGCTGCCCCTGGCCTGGGGTTCAAAGGCATCATGCAGAAGAGCAGGGGCTGAAGGGCTCCACGCAGCCAGTTGCAGGAACTGCTAGGCTTAGCCCCTCCTGCTGCAACTGGCTCGGGAACTTTTACATGTGCTCCGGGAAATGGGGGGCAGCACTTTAATTAGAGCGGCTCTGAGAGCCACTCTAATTAAAGTGCCACTGCATCTCCTGTACAAATGTCCCCACGCTTAGAAATAGCAGTGCTCCTTCATGTGCATGTGTGTGTTATAAATGTAAAACAAGCAAAAAAGGTTTGTTTATGTCAGTAATTTAAAATACCTTGCATTATTACTAAACATTGGTTATTGGATCAGCATAGGCCAATATGGTTGGTTAATAATCGGCCAAAACAATCTTTATCAGTGCACCCCTAGTTACAAGGTAAGGTAACAAAATACAGTATAGTAACCAGCTTCTCCACCCTAGAACTGGAAGTGCTTGATTTTTTTTGTAACATCCAAGCTCTGCTTATGCCAGACAGAGCAGCATAAGCAGACCAGAGAGTCTGGCCCATAACGTTTATCTTTGGTCATTATTTTTTTCAGATCAGAGAATGGGGCATGCCTGTGAGTCTTCGTCATAAACTAATAGATATTGTGTGTTGATGATTTTATTTTAAAGGTTTGGGGCATGTTGCCAGATTGGAAGAAATATCATATTATTTCCCTTGGGTACATTGCCCTAGCTCTCAACGAGAGTGAGATACGGGAGTTGGATTTGAATTCTATTGATACTGTTGCTGCACTTAGTCAACAAACAGAATGGACTCCTGACCAGGTAAGTGTTGTAGTGAATTTATTGCTGGTAAAAGGCCCTAAATGAGTGTCCCTCCAGACTGAAGTTGTAGGATTTCCTACAAAACAGGTACAACACACCACACCCTTCCAGATTTCCAGTTCCTCCCCTGCACCCTCCTTGAAATGGTAGATTAGTGCTGTTCCTTGGCCTCCCTAGCAAGGTGTCCAAGAAGGATGGCAGTAAGTACAACCTGAGGTAGAGTTCACTGTGTTGGAACATTTGTTCACTTAGAATTAGTATGAGGCTGCCAACTCCTCTTATACCAGCTTCTAAGCATGTAGCAGTTGATACAAACTACTAGTCTATTCTGACTGAGGCTCAAGTCAGAAGTACCAGTAGCCAGCCTTTAACACCTCCTCCACCTCTCCCCCAGACAAAAACATTCTAGTACCTATGCAGGTAAATTATTACTGCTTATTCCATTCAGATACTTGTTCACTACCTCTTTTCAATTCTCTGTTTGCCTGAATGGCCCCATTAATGTCAGTGGGATTTACATGGCGTATGGAGGGAAGATTAAAAGGCTTTTTGTATATGCAATGAGCAGCACATTTCTGCCTGTGTGATCTTGCCATCACATCTCTTCGGTGTATGACATTAGGATGGCAGTATCTAGTAGGGCTGTGTGAGGCTTCGGACCGTGCTTCGGATCCAGAGAAGCTTTGGATGCTTTGGTGTCCGAAGCGGCATGTCTGGATCGAAGCACTGGCTTCATTAGGCTTTCCAAAGCATTTTGGAAAAGCTTTGGAGCCGCCTCGGAGATTTGGCCATAGGGTATAATGGGAAATCAATGAAATATCTATAACTTTGTTGTTTTTTGTCTGATGTGGATGAAATTTGCAGGGATGGTAGCCTCTGCTGAGACCACAAAGCCTACCAAGTTTCAAGAAGATCAGTGCAGGGGTTCAGGGGTAACTGCACCCCAAATTCTTGAAAGAAAACTCATGTCACGTCTATGTGTTACAACGCAGGGGGTTGAAAACTGCAGGGGTGGTAGCCCCTGGTAAGGCCACAGAACTCCCCTGCACCAATCTCCTCAACAGCTGGCAGGTTTTGTGGCCTCAGCAGGGGCTACCATCCCTGCAGCTTTCACCCTGCTGCGCCTTAACACACACAGTGTCACCCATGTCACAAGTTTTGCTTGTCCTCAGCTTGAGGTGCAGTTTCCCCCAAACCCTGCACTTATCTCCTTGACACTTGGCAGGCTTTGTGGCGCCTTGCGCCTGCGCCCCCGCCCCTGCAGTTTTCAGCCCGCTGCGCCTTACCACACACAGGGTCATCTATGTCACAAGTTTTGCCTGTCAGCAGCTTGAGGTGCAGTTCCTTCCAAACCCCTGCACCGATCTTCTTGAATCATAGCAGGCTTCATGGCCTCACCAGGGGCTACCAACCCTACAGTTTTAACCCCCGTGGCGTAATACATACACGTGACATAAGTTTTGCTTTCAAGAATTTGTGGTACAGTTCCCCCCAAACCCCTGCACCGATCTTCTTGAAACTTGGCAGGCTTCATGCTCTCAGCAGAGGCTACCTTCTCTACAAGTTTAATCTAAATCAGACAAAAAACAACAACATTATAGATATTTCATTGATTTCCCCATTATACCCTATGACCGGATCTCTGAGGCGTCACCAAAGCTTCAGAGCTGCTTCGGTCAGATCAAAGCGGGAACCCGGTCTGGAGCTCTGGATCGGATCCCTGGCATCCGAAGTGGACGGATCTGAAGCCGGATCAAATAGCTGCCTACTCACACAGGCCTAGTATCTAGTACTGGCAAAATATCACAAACCTCTTTATAGATGCTTTGGCTGAAGAGCCAATAAAAGAAGGAAACAGAAGGCACTGGAGTGTTTTTATATATACAGTGCTACTTCACTTTTGAGATTTCCTGTTGTGTTTTAAGAAATGCAGTCATTTACTGACTTGAGCATAGGTTAACATCTTCATAAGACACTTAAACAGGATAAGTTAATGTTTAGGATCCTTAATAACTTAATATTGATTGCTTAGCAGATTTCAGATTTTCTTCGGGGGGGTTAGCTCTACTTAACATTAACCATTTTTTTCGGCTGAATTAAATATGGGCAGTTTTGTGACTACTTCAGTGGTATCCACTCTGTGGAAGAATTTGTTTGTAACCCAAAGATGGAAAGGGCTGAGTGATCTCAGGTTGTGCTGTATGCTTGCCTCACTCTCTGGGAGGCAATACTCAGCATTGCTCAGGAGGCACTAAGCATGTGATCTCCACTGACATTGCTCCTACTGAAGGCAATGGTATAACTCCCACTGACTTCAGGGGATGCAGGCTCAGGCCCCGTTTAATAACATCCAGGCCAATTTGTAATAGCTGGTGTAGATAATGTCTTCCTCTAGCAGAATCTTATAATGCCTGCATGCTGTCCTTGCATGATGTCTCATTGTTTTTGCAGGCTACATCTATTTTACAAGGGTTTCTGGAAGACTCTAGTCAGACAGTCAATGAGTTGAAAAGCTTTCATTTAGCAGGATTAGGAGCTAATCTTTGTGCCCTGAATACTACAGACATCAAGTCCATCAGGATTACAGAATTCAGGTAGAAACATTTTACTGATATTGGGTATGTGGAGTTTGTCTTCCCTAAAGGATTTCCAGAGCACCATATCTGGTGACATTTTTCTGACACTTTAAACATTTGTCAGCAGGTCATAATCTTTGGTATGGTGTCTACATGTGCCCTTGTGAGCATCAGCAAAGCTCTGGGTGTAGTGAAACTTGTACAGAGCCCATCCTGGGATATATAACATCCCATCCCATCCCATCTCTTCAATCACTTAAAAAATATCACCAGATTTTTATATACAGCATTACTCAGCCTTTATGTTAGAAACCCCTGGATTAGGCAACTGATTTAAGTGGTGCCTGGACTGGTGGTTTAAAATAGGTCCCAACGTAGTATTTATAAATCCTCTACCCCATTTAAATCCAAACATGAGTATTGCATTGAAAAACTTGAGCTTGTTGTTCAAGCATACTCATTTTTAAAAGGTTGACAACACTTTAAATATTACTTGCAATATGTGCACCCTGATTTTTTCCTAAAGCTAGGATAAACTTGGCTAGTGTAGATGAAGTGTGTTGCAGGCCTTTTAAATGCTGGTTGTGATGATTACTGTACGTGGCGCTAAGCCTGTTGTTCTTTTGCAGTGCTGTTGTTTCCAGAGTTGGTATGTTGACTTGCAGTACTCCCCTTCTGCAAGAGTTTAAGAAGATGGCAGAATCTGTGTTTGGAATTGCCACAGGATGGAACAGCTCTGTAATGCATGAAATTGGGACCATCGCAGGTAACAAGACCCAGACTTCTATCAGTGATATTTTTAAAATACCATCTGTACGTAAAAAAAAAAAGTCCATGTTCATTCCATACTTTGCACCTCTGCATTAGCAAGAGATGCTATAACTAGGAGTCATCTTCAGGTACAGTCAGGCAGTTTTTTTTATTGAGGTCTTCCACAGAGAAAACCATGTGCTCAAACTCAGAATCCAGAGTTTGGCCCTATATGTTTATAGGGGTTGACTATAGGCAAATCAGGGCCCATGCAAAACAATAGCCAAAGTTCAAGTGCACCCTCCTCAATGGGTTGCTCTTCTTGCTCCTGGGTCTTACTTCTAAGCGAGATGGTCTACTAGCTTTGCAGCAGATGGGTATCCAGCTGAGTACCATGCTGCCCCCAGCTGCTCTTTCTGCCAAAACTGGTTCTCTCTATTAGTAGGGTCCAGGAATCCTAGATGAAGTTGCTCATATGAGGGCATTTCCACTGATGTAACCAGGAATTGAGTGCAGAACTTTGGATGCTCTTTACTTACTCAGGGCATGTGATCAGGCAAACTTGCCAAGCTGGTGCTGAATGTCACAACCCAGTGATTTTGGTGCCTTGGCACGATGGAATTTTCCCGACACATGAGAGGCTCTTGCCCAGGAAAGGACTTTCAGGACACA
>NW_005842178.1:1931258-1931855 GCF_000455745.1 Alligator sinensis
GAAGGAAAGAACTACAAAGGAAAGGAATATGTTTGGTTTTCTTCTTGCCCGCTCCGGACTTACAAAGACTCAGTTGCGAGTTTTGGGAGAAAGGGCCCAGTGTCGTCTGGCCAAAGTATTAGGATTCAAATTCGAAGACCCACCAAAAAAGGAATAAAGGCCGTCGGCTCTGCCGGTGGCCTTCTCCAACTCAAACCCGACCCCACTGATTCTCGTCCATACGCCGAACTCACTGTTTACAACCCTACCGATCCGGATGACCAACAACAAGTATTCTTCCTTCTCGATACTGGAGCTCAAACCAATGTGATTACTTCAACAATACCTCACCAAAAGACCACCAAAATGATTAAGGTACAAGGGCTTAACGCTATTGCAGTCACCACAAAGGTCAAATTCTCAGTCCAAGGCCACCGATACCCCCTAGGGGCTGTCCTAGGGGGCATCAACATTTTAGGAATCCCAGGGATAAAAGCGCTTGACCTTAAAGAACAAGTGCTACAAGCATTACCCATTATTATCCCAGAACAGGATTGGCATCGACCAACGCTTCGTAACACCTCCACCTGGCGATATCGACCAATCCCAACTAAGGGT
>NW_005842178.1:1932393-1932922 GCF_000455745.1 Alligator sinensis
CCTTCAAAGTGAGGGATGGACGATCAACAAGGAAAAGTCATGCCTACATCCTGTAGATGACATCACGTTCCTTGGCACTCGATACATCGGTTCCATCCACCACGGAGTCTCGCGTGATGGTCCTAACATCAATCCATTAAAAACATTCCTCCCTGTTACTAAGAGGCATTTCCAACAGCTTTTGGGTCATTTGAACTGGTATTGGCATTGTGTTGGATCCAGTGATTTGGTGCTCCTCACCAAGTTGCAGCGACAGATCCGTAACAAATCCCAAAAGTCCACCCCCTGGACGAGGGGAGATCGGCGGAACCTGCTTCGCCTGTTAGCTACGGTTAAAGATACACAGCTCCATGCCATCGATCTGGGTGAGTCACTAACCGTAACCCTTGGGTTCACCACAAACCACGTGTGGGCTGTCGTGCATAACCCTCGCGATGAGCTAGTATACACGGCCCATAAGACGCTTCAAGCGGCACAACATCGATATGGAGCTGTAGGAAAAATCCTCCTAGCTGAACAACTGGTGGAG
>NW_005842178.1:1935058-1945019 GCF_000455745.1 Alligator sinensis
TGGCGGCTAGTAATTGGCTTGCTAGCCGTTTAAAATTTCGTGCGACTTCCACCCAAGTCGGAGAACTTTGAGCACGCTGCAGAGTGCCTCTAAAGAGATCTGACTTGCAGCTGAGCTGATCAATAGACTGATCACCTATCGATTCTTCTCCCCGTCGCCGAGCGCAATCCTCAACATACCCTTTCCCCGCCGGCTTAATTTGTGGACGGATTAGCTGGCCTGAGCCCTTGCCAGCTGGAACAACTCACATAGTTGTTCAAACGACCGGACCATCTGCGTCGTGGCTACAAGCGGCGTAAGTAAAGTTTTTGCAACCATTAAGCTTTGTCTGCCTCTCCATTCACCAGCCCGCCCAGCAAACGAGTAATTTCGAAAATCACCTCGAGTCGGCTCCGGCCGTCCGAGACACTGAAGTTCTAGCTTCTGCCCAATTCAAGTATGTGCTCAGTCCAACAATGACATTTTTTATACAGCATTAAACAGTGTGTGCAAAGTGCAAGGATAGCTTCCTGCAACAGCAGAAGCTTCCTTTGCCAGTGGGCATTGTCTGCATCATAGGGTTTCTTATTTAGAGCTTTTGGGGGTGGTATCCTGTAATTCTGTATTGCAGAGAAGAGCACCACAAACTTCAGTTATTGTATCGTTGCTGCACTGATGATGTTTGCTTGTAAAGTAATGGTATAATTCTTTACTTGTGTCTTTGTGTGCTCCAGATGTTTGTGGTCAGTTGGTTTGTGGTGTTGGAATACAATGAAAGAAAGCAAGGGGCAGGAAGGAAATAACATATTTGCCTTTAAATTATAACTTGCTAATTTAAATTACAATATACCTCTTAAGGTTAGGATCCTCAACCTTGAGCATTTATATAAGGGCAGTGGGGCTCCTTTTCTCTATTTGATTTGGGAATTATGATTTCCCTTTTTCTTAACGGGAGCTATTTTAAGAATAAATACTGCCTAAGATGTATTAGTACTTGAAACACATTTGCATAAAACTCCCCCAATTAAAAGAATATCAACTAAGTTCTATTCCTGTTTCATTTCTGTAGGTGGCTTGCATGAAGAGGAATTAAAAGCTCTTGATAAAGACCTTATGCCATACTTCCAGCCAGCAGCAATAAGACATATACCTGCTGAAATTTTCAAAGTAAGTGCTCGGTTACTGAAGTGAAATTTTCCATCATTTTTACTCTATTATAAATAAACTGCAACACTAATTTATGCTTTATTTTGGGGTTTCAGCACAGAGGTTTTTGTCTTGTTTATTAAGTGAGAGGCAGTCAAATGTATGAAACTTTAACTTTCAACTATATCATTTGTTTGTGATGCCCATAAAATGTGTCAAACTGAATTTATATTTAGTATGAAATGTATTCCAAGGAAAAAACATTAACAAACGGTGTAAAAATCCAGCCTGAGGCCAGGGAGGTCAGATGGCTTATAGCAAGGTCTATCTCTATGGATTCTAGGTTCTGGTCTTCTTCTTCTCCTTCTCCTTTATTTATTAAAACGAATTAATCTTTTCACTAGTACAGTCACAGCTGCAAACTGCCTTATTGGTTACACTCAGGGTTTTTTTGTTAACCCTGAAATTTGATGCAGCTTTCCAGAGCAGCATTTCTCCCCCAAAATAAGTGCAGCTGAGTCTGGAATTAGTACATCTGACTTCATTGAAATTGTGCCTGTTTGCATAAGTACCAAATGTGACCCAGATTCTAGAATGTGAATGCTGAGGTCACTGACCTAGGCCCTGTGTATTTGACTTGGAGAGAAAACTGAAACTCTGTCCAAACCCCTCCACTTCAACAGTTCTATAAAAAGGAACACATGCACCAAGCAGATAATTTACCTGTATAAACCTCCATAAAAAAAGACACACTCCTTGAACACTAGCCACTCTATACAGCATCTTTAACAGCTCAGATGAAGTCAGCAGCTTTCTCCTATACTATTGCTCTTAGTTCTGGACTGGTGAAAATCTACAGCAGAGTTTGAAGGTATTCTATAGACTCTAGAGGACTTTTCCCAACTCCTAGCAATGTTCTGAATTTCTGACAAGGAGGATATTTCTAAAGGGACACAACACTGCACAGAACAGGCAGTGGGTTTTTTTCTACATCAACTGCAGGAATTTAGAGGGGCATTTGTCTTTGACCAGGTTTTGTGTAGCTTCAGCTTATGTTGTCTTAGGGTCCTCTATATTTAACAAGACAGATGGGTTATGGATTCATTCACCACTTTGTAAATGCCCCCACAGGAGTTTGCACAGCTTCATAGAAATGCAGACTAGTGAAACTATCAAGTTTTGACACATACTTGGCCAAAACCAATTCAGGACAAGAAAGGGGTTGATTTGTGACTTACCTCTTTTCTAAAAGAAATTTGGCCCTTTATCCAAATAGAGCTTGGCTGCTGCACTACAACAACAAGCAAGTCTTGCTACGTAGTTGGGCTAGAACTCTTCTAAATGCTGAATGTTAGCAGTTATCACTCAGGGCAATACAGCATGTGCTGTA
This sequence comes from Alligator sinensis, assembly GCF_000455745.1. Lineage (NCBI taxonomy): Eukaryota > Metazoa > Chordata > Crocodylia > Alligatoridae > Alligator > Alligator sinensis. The sequence goes on from NW_005842178.1 coordinate 1,937,574, forward strand.
GATGAAAGTTTAGAGCAATGTAAGATAACTGCTCTAATACTGTGATTACCATATTCCATTTTTATAACAAGAATTAATATGACCAAACTTAGAAGATTTTCAGTTTAGAAGGAAAAAAATAATTTGGTAGTAAAACAAATAGAACATCTCCTTTTATTGTTGCATTGGCAGCAGAATCACGTGTCACATGCAGCATATATAGTCAAGGATGGGGAAGCCATAGAAACCAATATAAGCAGAAAGAGACAAAAATGCATTAGGATGCACTAGAGCATCAGTCTTTGAGCAAATCCTGAAATAAGTAGTTTGAAAATGAGACTCCAGAACAATATTGGATTGTTAGATACTTTCAGTGTATTGTGAGAATATCCGTATCATCTCCACCACAGAAGGAGGGAGAAAGGTGAAGGATACATGAGTGGTCTTTGAAGCAAACAAATGGAATTAAAAAAAGAAAAGAAAAAAAGCAGCAGAACTGAGCACTTTTATAGCAATATAGAGTATTTGGCCTATTTGGCTTTTTCTCCCCTTCTAACTATAAGACAGTGTGGTTCTCCAATTCCAGGTAATGTAACAGATCTCCTAAAGCAATTTTTCTGATTCTTATTCCTCAAGGTACTCTCCCCAGAACAAATAGCAAACCTTGGCCCTGAGAATGCAGCCATGGTTACCAAATTGCAGAGCCAGTATCTCAGTGCGTTGCAGCTTCAGAGTCTTCAGCTGGCACTAGATGGCGCCAGGACCAGCATCCAAGATGCACAAGAGGGTGCAGGCACCACTCAGTCAATGCCTACCCCAGTCTCAAGCTGTGAGTAGAAACTCCTGCTCTGTCCTGAGAGGCATGGGCGTCCGCATTCTGTAGGGATATCAGGATCTCAGCACCAGTTGGGCCCTTATTTTGGACTCATATCTTATTAAAAAGTCTGGTTGGCATGTTTTAACAACAAATCAACAATCTAATAGTGGTCCTGTTTTTCTAGAGTGGCCACGGAGTACAAACAACTCTTGTCAGCTTCAGTGGAAACTTTGGGCGGTCAGCTGTCTGAAGGTGGGAGGCAGTTATTTCTTTAGTTGCATAAGTACAAATGTAGATGTCTAACTTCAGGCACTAACATCAGAAAATGTTGGCCTCTACTTTTTCAAGACACAGTTAGGAGAAACTGAGCCATGACCATCATCCTAGGCTGGTAGTTTATTCAGCCGACCACTTTCAGTAGCGGAGAAAGTATTACCTGCATATTGCCACATATACAGTCTTATTTCCAACCAGGAAAATCAGACATCAGTTCACAAAGAAACAGGTCTGGGAAGCAGCTTTCCCATCTGAAAAATGCACATTCCTAAACCCCCCTCTGCCTGTCTTACACATGAGCTATGAGGCATGTCTGCTTCAGCTGTCACTAGCCTCATTCCAAGCTTCCTCTGCATCTCACATGCACAGGCAGCATTAATCCTGTCAGATCTCTTTCTCATATTGAAGAGTGTAAATCCTACCATTTCTTCATCATGTAAAAAGCAGTAGTGAGAGCTGGGCTTCCACATGGACAGTTGGGATGATACGAGATGAATACACCAGCCACAAGAGATGGATAGTCCCAGGTAGTGTTTACAGTGAAATGCTGCAGGTAGTATCATGCCATGCTAATAAATGGCTCAGTGATTCTCAGCCAGGGTGTCATGGCATCCTGGAGCATTACAAGATCCTTTTGAGGGTGCAACACAATATTAGCACTGTAGGTGTGCAGAAAATTCATAAGAGAATGATTCAAAAGAAAAGCCCAGCAATTTCCAATGCAAACATTCTGACATGATATGGTCTTTCTGAGTTCTTCGCAAAAGAAGAATTGCTCTGTTATTTTTCTGTGGTCAAAAAATGAATGGAAATGAAGAGCTGGCATTTTCCAAGGTGTGTCTTGAGTTTAAAATGGTTGAAAACCACTGAAATAGCTGATGTAAAATACAGTCTAAGAAACCCATTTTCCACTACTTCCTTCCCATATTTCTGAAAGATTTATAGCCAAATCATGCTCTTTTCGACCCCACAATCCCTGAAAAGCTCTTTTGGTCTCCCCGGAAAAGACAGGGATCCTAAAGAGAAGCTCATCTCACAGAGGTGGCAATGAGAGGAAGTAATGCAGGGGGTAACACTCCATCCGATAATGCTTAGACCATTCCAATAATTTTCCTGCCATTTCCACCCCGTTTGGAGGAAGGCCACACAGGATATGGGCTGCAGTGACTGGATTACTAATCCTCAGGACCAAGTACAAAATTCATAATTCAGAGCACAGCTCTTTCAGTTGGTTACATTCACCCCAGCTGGTGTCAAGGAACATAAGTTACCTCTCCAGCCTGGCTCTCAGCCTGTTGCCAAAGAGGGTCAATGTTGCTGGTCCTGCTGACACTCTTCTTTCTAGGTTCCTCCTGAGACATGGACAGGAGGAGGGTGGAGCTCTGTGGGAGCACTTCCAGGGGAGATGCTAAGTTGCCACTGAGAGCTGCTGAGCTGTTTTTGCTGTCACTAGAACTGACCTTCCTAGAACTAAGGAAAGGATGTTTTCAGCACAATCCCCTTATTTGTGCAACCTGCTCCTGCTGTGTTGCCAGCCAAGGCAGTAGTTTCCAAGTCTTCCCAGCATAGTGGAAAACTCAGCTGCTAAATCAGACTTTTCATTCCTTTCATGACAGAATTATGGGGCCTGCCACTCTGGAGTGAGGAAGACTCTGCTACATTGGACTTGTGGGTGTTAAAGTGACAGTAGTTACTCCGTATGCCATAGTAAGGGATCTCTTTGAACAACTGGATCTAATAGAGTGATTTAGATTCTTAAAACTGGCTTCTCCACTTTGGGGGTGGGTTTGGATTCTTTACTGGGAGAATCTGGTAAAACCCAACAGTGCTAGACATAGGCCACACAGAAATCCTAAACTAAAAAACTTTTCTGTTTTTCAGGTGCTGATGGCTTCTCTGCTGGCTGCAGTATTTGGTTGTGTGCTTTGTTTATCCTTCATCCCACTTTCTGAATCAGCGGCTGTCAAGTTTGCTGTAAGCATAACACTTTGTGTTAAGCCATCTTGGATACCACATTTGTAACTGAGTAACGCGGGAAAAATTAGAATAACTTCTGTGTAGGAGGTTGAGATTATCATGAGGTAAAAGTTCTTGGAAGACATTGCACAGCAGGCTTGTGCATTCAGTAGCTGGATCTTGCAAGCAGAGGCAGAAATCTCCCTGTCAGCAGTAGTTTGGTAGTAGCCAAAACTGCATCCCAGAGTAGTCCCCTCTTTGCTTGAGAAGACAGCTGTTCTTGAATAACTGCTCCTAATTAGTGTTGATTTGTATGTCTGTACTGGAGATTGATTAGATTCTGTGCTGATTTAAGGAAAAACAGTTTATGTAATCATTGCTGTAAGACTGACCTCTACTGAGATGTACATCTAAGATTCACTGATTTTAATTTGATATAATAAATCGATTAGATTCAATGGTCATTGCTGCTTTGGCATCCTGCCACACAAGCTCCTATTTCAGATGTAACTATTAATATTCACTGGATTTTTTCCACATTAGTAGATCTAATTTAACTGGAGCACTGATAGACTAAGTTCTGAATTTTAGCAAGCTATATGCTCTGCTGCCCTGTTGTATGCTTAAAAATGTTAATACTTTTTTTGTTTGTTTGTTTTCTAGTGGTGTCTGGATTTCCTGTGAGAGTTGATAGAACAACCTGTTTAGAAAGTCAGTCAAGCTACCCAAATCCAGCAGAGAGAGCTGCAGCTCAACAAAAATTATGGAGCTGGAAGTCGCTGTGATGTTTCAGTGCAAGAGTGGTTAGCTCCTTTATAAAGCAGCTATTTATTCTGGCAACATGATATGAAGGATAGGATCGTAGAGAGGTAGGGCTGGAAGGGACCTCCAGAGGTCATCTAGTCCAACCCCCTGCCCAAGGCAGGATCCTCCCCATCCAAACCATACTCTAAACTCTGCAGAAGCTTACCATCAACCTTGACACAACACAGACCTAACACCTGAACCAGCCACAGGTAAAGCAGGGGAACCATGGCAGCCAACTTCCTGCTTCTATGAAATGTTGTCAATATACGCTCAAGAGATCCTGGGTAGAAGGCTATGCCCCCTACAAAAACTCCCACAGTTCATACCAATCTGGCTATGGGGTAATATTCCTTCCTGACCCCAAATGTGACCAGTCTGACTAGCCAGGAACCTCCAGCTTTAGTCCCAGCAAGAGTATTTGGCACACCCCAAAGTCCCCAGCCTTGGCTGTAGCCAGCACCCAATGCCTCTGGAAAGGCGTAAAAACACCCTGACACACGTAACAGAAAAGGGGGGTGGGCAGGGGCAACCAGAGAATCCCAGAAGCATGGGAAATAGCCATAGTAGAACATAAGCATAGCTATACCTAGATCATCCCTGATCAGTGGCTGTGTCCGACCTCCTCTTGAACACCTCCAGTGATGAAGAGTCCACAGCTTCCCCAGGCAGTCTCTTCCACTGCCTCGCTATTCTAACAGTGAAGTTTTTCTGGATATCCGATCTAAACTTATTTTTCTGCAAATTTATGCCATTGGTCCACATCCTTTTCTTCTGTTGATTTAGGACACCTCCAAGCCTTTATAATTTGCAGAGTTGGTGGTATCTGATGTGCCTTATAAGAAGACCAGTGCAGGTTTCAAATGTATTCATATATTAAAGAGGAATGTGAATGGTGCTGGAGACTGGGTACAGGATATTAGGCAGCTGGTATGATATGGCCACTTTTTGTATACTATAGTTGCTTTGTTGTATCCATCTATTGTCTTTTGTGTTATACTTGAACTGTAATTCCTCTGGGTATAGTCTGTCTTTTTATTGTGTCTGATTAGTGTCTAACAGTAGGGGATGCCACTGGGGTCCCTAGGTGTTATTATACTACAAATAAATAGAATCTCTCATCTCTAGGTTGCTGGTTGAAATCCTGTCCAGTAGTAATTAAAAGTTAGTACCAGGGCCGGATTATAACATGCTGGGGCCCTAAGCTATGTCAAGTTTAAGAGGCTCCATAGCATTATCAAAAAAAAGTATTATTCTAACAGAAAGGACAAATAAAATTGAAATATTAAAGCTTTATATTTGCATGTATACATAGGCAAAGGTGCAATGCAAAACTAATAATCTAACTAAAACATATCTTGCAATAAGCCTATTTGTATCATCAGTGGCAACACGAATGGGATGCATGGGGGTTCAGGGGAAAGCGCCAGTGCACCCCCTGTCAGGCCACACTCCATGTTTACCCAGCAGGCAGAGGAGCAGGTAGGAGCACCAGTGTCCCCACCCTGCAAGCAGCGGCTGGGGAGTGGGGTTGCCAGCAAAAGCCCGCCAGCCATAGGACTTCCGGAGGCGGCACAGCCATTTTTTGGTGAGCGAGATTGGCTATGGGGGTCTCCCCCACACCAGGCAGTGGGATCAGGCCCCCCACCCCAGTCAGTGGGATCGGCTGCTGGTCACTGACTCATGTAAGGGGGGGCACATACCCCCCTGACTCAAAGCACCAATCACCCATGTGCATTATGAAATACTTTCAAGTTAAAGTACTTTATGATTTCTTCATTAACATATATGCAAATTTTTAATCTACAGCAACACAAGAGCAATTACGCAGATCAGCACGCACAGTCTCTCTGTCAGACGCACACATACACACAGTCAGTCTCCGTCTCTCTCACACGCACACCACCACTTCTGGCTCTGGGGTGTCCTGTGCTCCCATGGTCTGGTGATGCAGCCACATGGTGCTGAAGCAGCCCGAAAGGTGTGGCAGGCAGAGACTTCTGGTTAGGGGGCAGGGCATTGGAGTGGGGGTGGGGCTGGGGGAAGCTTGCACACAGCTGCTGCCGCCTCGATTAAGCACCCTATGCCACTGCTTTGCATGCAGTTGGTTCTCTGGGACTGGCCACCACTACCCTCCCTTCCCCACCCCCCGCAAGCTCTGCAACTGGCAGTAGTGCTGGTTTAAAAAAAATGGTGTTTTCAAATTTCCGGGACACGCTGTATCCCAAGCACGTTGGATTTGTGAGGTTTTACTGGGGGGGAATTTCATATTTAGAGGCCCCTCATAAATGTGAGGCCCTAAGCTATAGACTTAGCTTGTGCCTAAATCCGGCACTGGTTGGTACCATTTATTGGCCTGTATGAAATACAGTTCCTGGTGGTTCTGTGTGTACAGCACAAAACTATCCATGCAGTTGGCACTTGGCAATACTATTAGCGTCTCACATAACTGGCCAAGAATTGAAAGGGCCATGGAGACCTGGATTGCTATCTTCATCTTTAGAAGCGGGGCAGTGAAGTGAAGCAGATGAATGGGGAAGCTTGCATGACTGCTAATATGGTAGTTCTTCTGGGATTGACTACAGTCCCCAGGACAGTCAATCCTGCCTTTTCCAGAAGCATTGCATCGACAGTTGTAATCCACTCCAAGTGTTTTATCAACATATGACTCCTGTGTCCAATGGTAAATGAAAAGCCTTCATGACAATTGTAATATTTTAAGCAGTCAAAAGCAGATTATTTAAAAAATCTGTAGCGGGTATAAGCCTTTTTTCTGTCTCCCTTGTACCTTTTGCTGCCTAGATTTCATGGAGCACATATTCATTGTGCCATTGCAAAAGTCTGTCCGGAATAAGAAGGCAGTGTCCTATGTAAGTACATTTAAACAGAGAAGATAATACGGTTAAAAAATAGTGCTATTCCTTTTAGGTTGTACTATAATTATAGTAAATAGCTACCATTGTTGCAGTTGTTACACACTTGTTTTTTTGGTGTAGCACGTAAGGTATAATTTTTCCCCTTAAGTTTTTTTGCATGAAAATAGTAGATTATTTAATACACACAATCTTTTTTTTTCCCCAAACCTAGCAAATATACTTTAAAGCCTAAATAGCTTCTGTGGATCAATTGTACTATAAAGATTCAGCTGTTTAGTCGCATTAAAACTTCTGCCTCAATTAGATGTGAAAGCACTGAAAGCTTATTTGATTTTTTGGAACTTGACTTGAATTCCACACACCTTTCCATGGAAAGGCAGAAGAAATATTTTCATACACAAGATAACAGTCAGTGCTTTCAGTTCAACTCTGTTATGAAAAGTACGTACCTTAAAGTAGCTTCACCGAGAACTTCAATATCTTTAGCAAATGAAAACACTGTCAAAGTACCTAGACAATTCTGTTTCCAGTTATATCAGTAGAAGTTTCTTTTAAAAAGCAGTCATATCCTTTTTGTTTGTACACTCTTTGGAGTAGTTTCTGTTAAACGCAAATATTTTTAGAACCTTCAGGCCTCTGATTTGTTCTGTTTTAGATTAGTTACCAGGCTAATTTTTAGTTTCACAGTTTTACCTATTAAGGGGGGGGGGGGGGGGGGGGAAAAAAGAAAACGTAAAT
>NW_005842178.1:1945050-1956682 GCF_000455745.1 Alligator sinensis
GGTGCCATAAATGAAAGATATGATATGTACTCATCTCAAGGTGAAGTTTTAAGGCCTAATGGGCACTGATAGAAACTCCTTCCCTGGCCCAGCCAGTCAGCAGTGTGGACACTGCTGCATTGCCTGCTCAGCCAATCAGCAGCCTGAGCAGTGTCTGACAATAACGGGAGGGAGGGGAAGAGGCAGAGTCTGGTGGGGTTGGTGGGATAGAGGAAGAGACTGGGGGAAGAGACAGGCTGTTGGGAGCAGAGGGGAAGAGGCAGAGACTGGGGGAGTGAGGGGAAAGTAGGTGCTGTGGGGAGTTAGGGGTTGGGGTGCAGGTGGCAGGGGTCAGGAAGGCTGCAGGGGGAAAAAGTGGTGGGGCAGAGAGCAAGGGAGCCACCTGATTTCCCTCCCCTACCTCCCACTTTCCCTGCTGTGGCAGGGGGGGGGGGGGGGGGGGGGAGTTCAAGACAAGCCTCCAATACTTAGATTCTATACCTGGAAAATTATAACAAATTTATAAATGTTCCATATATAAAATAGAATTATGGGTGGGGTCTTATATTCAGGGTCATCTTATATTTGATGAAATATGGTAGGGCTCTTCTGGACAGAGGCAGCAAAAAGGAGCAGAGTGAGCCACATCTGATCCTGCCCTATAAATTCTGCTACCATAGGGTGGAACAAGTTACACCGAATCTGTCCTTTAAATGCTTCTTTCAACTCTGCTATTAATTTAGATTAAAAAGAACACCCTTACATAAATTACACAGTGCTAATCAAACTTAGTCCAGGATGTTTTCAGTTAGAAAGACCATTTGTCTACCTACATTTTTTGTAGAAGAATTTAAATTTCATTAATGATTTGAAGATGTAAGCCGTGCTAGTCTGAAATCCAGTAGAAGGCAGGGTAGATTTGCACCTTATAGATTAACCAAAGTCGGCAGGCAGGCAGGTACATGAGCGACGGGTGCCACCTTAGTCAGAGGGTGCACATGTCCCCCCTGCTTCCTTCCCCGCCCAGTGACCAGTCAGTGACCGGGAGGAAGTCCTCCCCATGGCCAATCTCACCGACCTACTCACTGGGCAGGTAGATAAATATAGCTTAAGCTTTCATGAGCCCCAAGCTCGCTTCATCAGATGCTGTGAAAAGGCATGCATAGAGCAGTGTATAAAATGGAGACCGTGATTAGAATACAAAAACCAGGAAGGGAGAGTGTAGCAGGGCACTGAGATGTGCCTGCTCCTTTACGAGATCCTGAGAGACTGCCTGTAGGTAGCAGAGGGAAGCTAATGAGGAGAGGGAACCTTGACCAGGAGAGGGCCCAGGCTGCAGCTATATAAGCCCAGAGCCTGCACCCATCAGGTAGTTATCCCCAGCAACCAAGAAGTGAGGAGCTCCTGGCTGCAGGGCTCCTGAAGGAACTGGATATTGCTGGACAACCCTGCAGGTTTGGAAGCTGAGGTAAGTCCCCTGAGCTAAGAAAGACTGGGTTTAAGGCAAGTAGCCTTTGTTTAAGTTAAACCCATAGAGGGGAGAGGTGTTTGCCAGAGGGCAGCGATGCTTCTTGTTTATTTGAATAACCCTGGTTGTTTAGCCTTGACCCCTGCTAGGGCAGGCTCGAGGCCTATTTTAGAGGACTGGTACACAGGAGCCTCAAACTGAGATTGGGCCCCAGTGAGGCACCCAGAAGCTTAGAAAAAGGCTGAGTCCCAGACTAGAAGGTCCCAGAGCCCATGGAAAGGTGGAGCTCTGCTAGAGGGTACACGAGCCCAGAACGGGCCAAGCTGGAGTAGAGGGTCCAAGAGCCTGGAGGAGAGGCTGCATGCGGGACCGAGGGTCCCACAGTGCCAAGGGAGACTAAGGCCCAAAGCAGGGTAAGGATATAAAGACAAAGATCAAAGACAACATCTGCAAGGCTTGGGGTGTGGTATAGGGGAGGTGAAGGAGCCACACAATTTGTACTTAAGGCTCTTGGTGCCATACAGAGGCCTAGTTAGGTTGAGAGGAACCTACCAAGCCTGAGGGTTGGATCGAGGTTAGCAGAGTCTCAGGAGACCCAGTTGGAATTTATTTGGGATTAGGGCTCACTCTAAGGCCTGTTTGCAGCCTCCCTGAATCAATGTATATTAAGAACAAGGCATGACATGCAAGTAATCCAGGGAGACTGGCATTAGAGTTTGAGCCAGGCAGGAGCAGTAATGCCACCAGGGGCATCACAGCTGCCCCTGTGACACAAGCCTACCACAGAGAGATAGTGAGGGGCTGGGGAGGGTGGGGCAGTACTGGGAGAGGCAAACATGCAAGCAGTAAACCCATAGGAACAAAGGAGTTGCAAAAGCTAATCCAGAAGGTGTAAAGTTTACTAACCCAGGTTAAATTGTAGGATTTCTTTAAGTTTTCATTGCATTATAGAGTTTAAAACATGTAACAAAGGAAGAGAAAGCATGGTGTGGGTGCTTGTCTGAGACTTGGGACACCTGGGTTCAGTTCCTGCTCTACCATAAGCTTCCTGTATGATCTTGGGCAAATCACTTGGGTGTGCCTACACTGCAGCTGTACCAGGCATGTGAGCACTGCTGGCAACCTGCCCCCGCAATGTGCTCCTGCCCTGTATGCACCAAGTCCCAGAAATGAAGCAGTGGAGCTGCTTTAGAGTAACCGTTGATGATCAAACTAATACAAGTTGTGAGAGCATAGATAAGGCCATGACAAAAGACGTGAATATTGCTACTAAGAAACAGGAGTTATTAACCTTCTCGTCTGACTAATTGCCTGCAGCATTAGGTCTCAAGAGGACCAGTTCCGAAACCAGAAGGCAAGATTTTGATGAGAATGGGTGGGATTGGTCCAAGGTACTGTAGTTGTAGCAGGACTGAGAGCTGAAGGAGACCAAAGAAGGGTGTGTATGAGCATTTCCAGTAAAAAGTAGTAGCTAACTGTGTCAGTCTGATGTCAGGCAGAAGGCAGAGAGATGCACTTTATAGACCAGCTGAACGGGAAATGCATAACCTTTCATGAGCAAGAACTTACTTCATCAGATGAGGCATCAGAAAGCAGCTAATGAACTGAATTCTTGGTCACAAATGCTTATGCAGCTCTGATTCAGCCAGTCTATAAGGTGCATCTCTACCCTGCCATTTCCATCAAGTAACGTTACCAAGAAGCAAATTTCCTTGTGAATTCTTCAGACAGACACAAATAGACGCACACAACTGGGTCACCTTCTTGTCAGACTGGATCACTAGCCAGTCAGAGCACATGACGAGCTAAAGCTAGTGCTACCAATGCTACAGAATTGTCTTTGGATTTCACTTACCCTTCCAGTGAATTTTTGGAGGTAGTATGATAAATAAAAGCAGGCCCTTTCCGCTAGTTGGGATTAGTGGCGTGGAAGATGTGCTGGCTCTGAATTGCTTTCACCTCAAAGGGAAGGAGGATTGTTCCCAAACATCACTTAAGTAAAAGGTGATATATTAGGAAACAGAACAATGCAGGCAAGCCCAAAGGCCATGTCTAAAGCACATCCCTTCTGAACCTGCCATTGCTGCTGACAAATCCCCACTTGCTCTTGCTCCATTCAGGATTATGCCCAGCAAATAGGCACAATCAATGACTTGGAGCAGTGTTTCTCAACCTGTGGGTCACAACCCAAAAGTGAGTCACAAGAATATATGAAAGGCTTGCAAACAAACTTTAAAAATGGATTCTCCTTTAAAGAAGAAAAATGTGGGAAACTGGCTTTTCCCTTGCAGGCTGGCAGTTCCAGCCTGCAAGGGGCTGCTTGGGGCCCCCCCTGCCATATACACAGGGCAGGGGTCTGGAGGCAGGGGACAGTGGGTCGGGAGTGAGGGGCACTGTGTTGGACTGGCCATCAATATTTACAAATGGGCCCTGGTATAAAAAAAGGCTGAGAACCACTGGCTTAGAGTCCTGAGTGTACCTGCCAGAACCAGAGACTGAGAGCAGCATCCGGGCACATGTTTGGGACTGCTCTGAGTCTTCTTCTTTAACTAATGTTGGGCTTGGACACAGATGTGATCCTAGCTCAGCAGGGCAGTGGTATAGATATGACCTAAGGGTGAAATGATGCCAGCTCACTGGGCTACACAGTTTCCAGTTAGGAAGGCCCTATGCGAGAATGGGGGTGGCTTCTCCAAGCACAATGCTTACTATAAGCATGCTCACTGGTAGAGAGAAAAGGAGGGAGCACCTCATGTAAGGCACAAAATTCTGGCCGTATTAAGCAGTGTTATTTTTAGTGTCCCTTCATATTAATATATATATATTTTGCACTTTTACCAGTTCTGAAATGTTCCTGCAAGTTATGACTGTTGTTAGGAATAGGGCTGAGATTTTTTTTTAAACTGAAAAAAAATCATTGGGAATGTGTGTGTGGGGGAGTATGGAGAAGGGGGCGGGGAAAAAGGATAATGGCCTGATGAATGGGTGTGGGAGATTACGAGATTGTATTTCTTACGTTAGAAGGTTGCAGTACCGTTTGACAGCTACCACAAGGCCAACACCCTTGGGCTAGAAATTCATTGCAGTGAGTGAGAGGATGGGAGAAGACCTCTTTGGTTTACAGAAAGCCATAAATTAGTTGCTGCCTCTGCTTTGAAATTTAAATTCACATTTTGCCCTTGCTTTACAATTATGCGACAGCTCTATGTGCAGGGAGGTTTCTCTCTCTCTTCAACCATTGCTCTGGAGAACATACGCAAAACAAGATACAGGCTTTGACATGCCATGTTCCCTTCTTTAACATATACTATCAAAATTAAAACAACTTAGTATTTTACTAAAATAGTAGGTAGCCAAGAAACTAGTTTTATCATTAGATCCAGCCCCTTCGACCCAATTGCAGGAGCAAGTTATTAAAAAGAAATTTAAATGCACCTCTGAAGCCATTAATTTGTTAGCACTTTAGCCAGTTTGTGCAAGCAACATTTATTAGTCAGATTTATACTTCTTTCAGCTAACATTAATATACTTTTGAGGATGCCTATGCTGCAAAGGAATAGTGGTTTATAGACATTTGGTTTGTAAAGACAGTAGTGGCTTTATCAGTCCTAGCTTTGGCAGGGTTTTTCTTGTTAATGTCATGACCCAAAGGCATGATTTTGTGTGTGCTTCGGCACCAGAATTATCCCCGCCAAGTTGCAGCTTCATTGCACGGGAGAGTTTCCTGTTGCAGAGGAAAACCCCGGTGCAGGGACGAGTTTCCCGCCTCTTTGCAGCTTCTTTTGCAGAGCGCATTGCTCAAGTTGCAAGAGAAATGCACGGTGCAAAAGAGTTCCCGCCACCGGTATGCAAATTCATTCCCCGCTATTGGCTAGTTTTAAATTATTCCCACGTGGTGGCTAACGATTGGCCTGTTAGCCATATAAGAGGCTTGAGCAGTTTCCGCCCAAGCCGAAGAGGACTCCACATCCATCTCGTGGGGACTCTGGATTACACGGCAGGGTAATAGAGACCCTGTGTGAGATTCAGAGGAGCTTGCCGACCTGATGCATCGCCCACCTCTTCCCGTCTTCGATCGCAAATTTTATAAGATGTATCTACGATTTCGATTTTGGTGGCGCGTTCACCCAGAGCATCCGGAGCTCTGTTCCGTGGAGCCTAGCAAACTCCACGTGATCGTCCGTGTTGTCTGTGTCTGTAACCGCAACTCAAGCAAGTTTTCCAGCCTACACCACTGCCATCTCGGTGTAAGTAAACAATCTTTAAAACTACCGCTAAGCGTTTGTACCTAATTCCAGCTCGTCGCCCTCCCTCTCCGATCCAGCGTGCCTGGGCTGCTGGCCACAGCCCGCGTGCAGCACGGAAAAGGGCTCGGGTCGCTCCCGGCCTGCACAGTTAAAACTAACTTAACTTTACCACGCCTTTCCAATTTGATTTTGATAATACCGCAAATCAGAACCTCAAGACGAGATCTACTGTTTGACCACGTGTCACTTTCTTATCTCCATGCTGTCAGAGATACAGCTCTGCTCTTTGCTAATCTCTACTTTGACTGTTGCCAGCTGCTGCAGTGTACACTACCGGATATATATCCGGCAGTGAGCCAGAGGTGGTTCCAACCTTTTCATGTCAACCAAACCTCACTGATTTCTGAACTGCAGTGATTCAAGTGACAGATGAGGCTAAGGAATAGGAGGAGAGTGGGAGGGGATTCCAAGTTGACTGGATTTGCAGGATTTGGAGGGATTCACACAATTATCTAGGTTAGCAAAACAGAAAGGAAGTTTGTTACACCATTATTTCAGTTTATACTTTAAATGGTATTTCACAGTTGTTTGGAAATGTATGTGTGTAGCAAAGAAAAAAAGACCTCTTGCCTTCAAAACACCCTTGGGGGGGATCATTCCAGTGACCTGGTGCTGGTCAAGTTCCCACTGGATATTCAGGTACAGTTCAATCACTACAAACTCCTCCCCCCCCCCAAAAAAAAACAACAAAAAAAACAAACAAAACACAAAAACCCACCTTCCTCCAACAAGTGTCAGACGTGCTTTTGATAAGAGGACACAGCTATTAATATGCCAGGTCCATGCAGTGCCTACAATATTTGTCTCGGTTTTAATTAACTTACCTTGTCAGATCAGTGCTCACCTACCCCATGTAATTATTATGCTCTGACATCACTCCCTGTTCTTTCAAGAGCATCTCCCTTTATTTTAAACATACTGAATCTTTGGTGTTTCATAGAAACTGCCACAATCTGACTTGAGATTTTAGAAGAACATATGTATTGCACAGTGACAGAGTGCATGTCACACATGCAGCACCTTACTCGGTGTTGTCACCACCCAATTTGTTTTCACAAGATGCAGCCAGTTGGCACTGCAGCCCTTTTATCTTAGGACAGGACCTGGCCAGAATTCTTATGACACTTCCATATGAAAAAGTAACTTAAGCTTCTGCTGTTTCTTCACACTTTCAATGTCCGTTATTATCTCCCCCTGGCTTGAATCATCGTCAGGAGAAACTGCTTCCAGATGTGCCCATTTAATTCAGCCAGAGGTGTGGGGGGAGAAATGTGATGCAATAATTTTCATTCTGTGGCATAAAAACGTGTAAGGAAACTCAAATAAATAATTCACTTGAGGGTATTGCTTACACAGATAAGTTATATTACCATGGTCCCCTAAATCCTAGATGATTGTAGATCTGCTGCTGTTCTGGCATTCAGTGCATCTTAGAGAAGGAGTTGAATTCAACAAGAAAAACAAGCACTTTTCCAGAACCTGAACCCCCAAGCCATGAGTTTTCCGCAGAGTTAAGCAACGTCTTTTGTTTTGGAGAAGCTGGTATCAGATACACTGTTGTGACCAAAATGGTTTCTCTAGCTCAGTGTTTTCAACAAGAACCCCAAATATAGGAAGGCAGGAAGGAAACTGGATAGAAAAAGGCAAGGCTTCAAACAAAGAAACTCCAGCGCCTTGCAAAGATTCAGCTTCTCTTAGCAAGTCTCCTTGTTCCGACTCAAGAACATCCTTAAAAACAGCTCTTTTTTGAGTCACAATGCAACCTGCATTCATGGGTGGCTGGCACCTCTTGAGTTGGGGGGGGCGGGAGGGGGACACCTGCAAAAGCCGGCGGTGGCCTCGGCAGCAGGGATGTGTCTGGTGAACACCAGCAGTAGCAAGCAGCAGCATACTTGTGGTGGCTGGCCCATGTGCTGCCATTCAGGACACCTCTATAGCCCCATTCAACACACCCTTTGGTGCAGCCCTTCAGATCACCTTCACATCCCCATTCTACACCCACCTGTTTGGGTTACAAGGCACCCCTACCCACCTTTCACTGGGAAGGCAAATGGCCTAGCATTTCTGGGGAACTGCCCTGCCACAGGCAGTCCCACCAGGCCATCCTTCCCCAGCAGGGTGCAGCTTCAAGTCATACCCAGGACCCTTCTGCCACACCCATAGCTCCTGCCCTTATCTCCAAAAAGTGTTCCAAGCAGCAACCCAGCCCAATATTGCTCTTATAGCTGTCAGCAGCAGACTGCTGCCTCAGTTCTGAGGTGCCTAGATCTAAAATAGAGGTTGCTCAGCCCTGTCCTCCTATCCCAGGGCTCTCCTGCAGTCATGTGACTGCCTCATTAGGACTAACCCACACCTGCAGGCTGCCCTGCTGTCTGCTTAAAGTGAGAGGCACCAAAGATGCCCTGCCACAGGGCTGTAGGCTGCTGTGGGTCTGACTATGGCCCTGACCCAAGCTCAGAGACAGTCAGAACTGCAGCAACTGCCTGCTCCACTTTGTATGCAAATATATGCAAATATAAAACAAGGGACCTTTCTCCCCTTGCTGGATGGGGGGAATAATACCCTTACCTTATATGTGAGTAAATATTTGTTCTTCATTGCTTTCCCCCCGTCGCCCCCTTTTAACTAGAATCAACCCCCCAGCTTTGTCTTCAAGAAGTAAGGCAAACACAAGTCATGATGTAAACAACCTCAGTTGCTCTGAACATCACATTTGTAGTCCGCTTTTGGATATTTGAATGAACTTGTTAAAAAATTGTGTGAATGCAAGTACACTCATCTCATTTACCTAAACAGATCTTTTTAAGCATAGGAAATCCTACATATATAAGGTATCCAGCTGTCTAGTTACTACATCCTCTTACATGACTCACCCAGTCTTTGCCAAGAATTTGAATAACTAGATTCAGTAAGGGCAAGGCACTAGAAACACTTGAGTGAACTTACACTATATGTATTTCTAAGGCCACAACCATAATGTTGTAGGCTTAATTTACTGATGCTTGGAGGTTTATCAAGTATTCTCAATGGAAATGTCTGCATGAGTTCCTAGAGCCAGAAGCAGTCCTGCATTGATAGGATCCTAAACATCCCAAAAGGTCTTTTCCATTTCCCTGACAGGTTACCTGGCAGAGGAGCTGAATGTCCTTCCCTCATTCTTGGTATTGCACAGGTTGCAAGTGTGATATTCCTTCTGGGGACAGAGAGATTTAATGAAAAGCCTAGATTATCACAAAAAGGGCAAGTTATGCTTTTTGTGGTTTCTTCTAAAGACAGAAACAACTTAATCTATGATCCCACTATTCTGCCTGGTTTCATTTAACTTCAGTCTCCCACACTGGGGAAGTTACTTTAATGTTAAAATTGCAGGTACAGGCAACCCCTGCTTAGCGCTCTTAATTGGTTCCTGAAAAACTGAGTGTTAAGCAAAACTGAAAATATTTGACGACTCAAGATGGCAACCACAAATGTTTGTAATGATCCAAGGTGGTGACTGCAAGTGTTATAACAAAACTCACTGAGCACTAAGTGAAATCAGGTATCAATTTAAAATGAGTGTTATAGTGAAATAGCGCTAAGTGAAATAGCATTAAGCAGGGTTGCCTGTAATTCACAACAGCATATATTCAGAGAGAGTCTGTAATTCACAACAAAACCTAATTCTGATCCTGCACAAATCGGGATCTCACCATGTGATGTGTCAGATTTAATTTTGAAGACTCACAACAAGCTGTTAGTGAATGAACTACAATTATTCATAAAGATTAACAAGCAAATAAGTATGATAATCAGCATGGACACCTGGCATAGAAAAAACCAAAACCACTGTTACTTATTGCGAATTATTTTCCCAACTCTGTCATGTTGAACATTTGGCCTATAGCGGAGACGGTTTAAAGAGCTGTTCACCTGATGGTGGTTCCCCTTTAGGTTACCTGACAGAGAGGCTGAATGTCCTGTATCTCATCCCTGATATTGCATAGGTTGCAAGTGTGATGTCCCTTCTGGGGACAGAGTATTTATCTTGGTTTTTTAGTTAACCTCCCTTCATTGCCATGGAGACCCCAAATGAATCAGTGAGCAGTAGACAAAGCAAGCATGTAGTTTGTATACAAAAAGGACCAGCTGAGGCCATCACTTGGATACCATCACACTGAGACCAAAGCATTACAGTTTTCAGGAAGCCAAACTCTATACCTCAGAGGGTGCGTCTACAAGAGACGCTAACTGCACCGTAGCCTAATAACATTGGACAGTAGCGTGCCAGGCAAGAGAGGTGCAGTAGCATTAAGCTATTGCGCAGTAAGCGTCACTAAAAACCTGTCACTACTGTGCTGTAGGGCAAGTTACTGTGCATTGATTGAATACTTGGTTAACCAAGTATCAAACTGAATGCACTGTAACTACAGGCAGACAAGGTTCCTTGGGTGAATCTGATATCTTTTACTCCATCCAGAAAGAGCACACACCAACTGCTGAAACTTCCTTAGCCTGACAAAGGGTTTTTGAGCCTGAAAGCTTGCTTAATAACTATTCTCCAACCATTTGGGTTGGTCTAATAAAAGATATCAGATTCACCCAAGGAACCTTGTCTGCCTATGTCCTTAGACCAACACGGCTACAGCCTACACCCCTGTAACTACAGTGTATTAATGAACATGTAGACGCACACAAAGACCAATAGCAACCAAAGCACTGGTAATATCCAAGGCCCCTGCAATAGCAGATACAGGTTTCCCTCGCCTTATGAGGGTTTTGTATGTGCAAATTTGCTCTTATGCTATGACTGTTTTTATACCAAAAATTGGTTATATGCGAGGTAAATCACTCTTATGTGATCGGTGTGGTGGAAGCCCACAGTCAGCTGCTTTGTGTGGTGCACTGCGGGAGTGATGCACACCAAAATATAGTCTGCTGTGTGGATTTTTTTTTAAAATAATTTTTTGTGTTCGAAGCCAAATCAAGTCCAAATCCGTGAATCAGTCCAGAACCATAAGTGGCCGTAGCACTGGCAAACATCCTCCACCCCCACCAGGGGCTTCAGATATTTCCAAAGTCTTTTGTCCAGCATCCTACGTGCAGGCCCAAGCCAGGAGGCTTGGGGTTTGGATGCCCCCAAGTGTCGCCTGCCCTCAGCCAAAGGGCCGCAGGAGCCAGCTAGCGGGGAGCCTTCCGTTTCCGTAAATGGGCTTTAACCCCGACACCTTGGCAGATACTAAACCACGCCAGAAGAGCAGTGATCTCTGGGAACATGTAAGGAAAACTGCCTTCTTGGACCCAGATATATGGAGTTTCCCCAAGAACCGTGCTCCTTGTCTGCCACGTGTTTCTGTAGTTGCCATCCCCACCACGAACGGTGCGTGGCCCTGGCGGCTGGCGGGGCACGGCGGCTGCAGGAACGGGGCGGCGGTGGCGGCAAGTGGGGGAGCTCCCACAGGTGCCACCGGCGCTGTCGGTGGCAGTGACAAGCGTTGACCAAGGGTCGGTGACCACCCGCAGGCGCCGCTGGGAGCATTGGCGGCGGCCCATGGAGATCACGGACCGCCTGCAGACATCGCTGGTGGTGTTGGCGGCAGGGTGGCGAGCGGCACCCCGTACGCGTCACCCCTGGTCCCCACTATGATCATGCCTGTGCTTGTGTGCACTGTTGGCGAGTACCAAAACGGGCTTGTAAACGTGGCAGAAATGGGCCTGGGGTTCTGGGAGGTATCCCTGCTTGTTACATTGTAACGGGGGGTCCCTTTAGGCGAGGGCGAGCTCTGCGTCTCGCAGGACCCGCCTGCCGCGCAGAGCAGGGCAACCCGTAGTCGACTCAGAGGAGGGGACGAGCCGGGCCCGGCCTCAAAAGGCCGGTGCAGCCCCCGCGGCCGCCCGACCA
>NW_005842178.1:1956952-1961594 GCF_000455745.1 Alligator sinensis
CTCGGCGAGGAGGCGCGTGGCACACGAGCACAGGAGTCGCTTTAAACCGGGGCCGAGGGTGCCAGGCAGACCGGGCTTGGCCCAGGCGAGGGTGGAGGCCTCGGAGTCCATCCCGCGCTGTCGAGGCAGCGGCTGGGGCCAGCTGGGCGCGGGGACGGGGAGGTGGGCACGCGTGCGGCACCGGCGCGTCTCGTTGGCGGAAGCAGGTCTGTGGAGCTCAGCGCTGCCCTTCAGAGCCGTTGTGAGGCGGGTGTGAGCGGGCGAGCGGGTCTCGCTCGCAGGCGCAGCAGTAGCCCAGGACCCGCACTGACCAGCGGTAGTCCAGGACCAGGACAGAGCCCCAGATGGGTGTTGCTCGGCTGACAAGGATTCAGTTGTCTGTAGCCCAAGAGCTCTGTTCGGTCCTTCCTGGGGCGAGTAAGGGGCTGTGGAGGCGTTGGGGTTATGTAGTCCGTCTGTCTAGATGGATGCGGCCTGGAGAAAGGTGATGGGGACAATCGGGATGCTAGCCAGGGTTCAGGAGAGCCAGGCTCAGTTCCTTGCTTCACTATCCTTCCTACCTGGCTTCCTTTGAACACAGGCTCGGTAATTACTCCAGCAGACCTACAGCATCGGAGAGTCCTGTCTTACCCTCTGAAGTGCTAATGACCAGCCTGCGCCTAGCTCCCCAAAGCTGCTTCCTTAAGTCTCAAGGTTCATTACCTTAAGTCTCAAGGTTCATTTAAAATAAGCCTTTCTCTTTGCCAGATAATTAGAAGTTAATACTCCAGAAGTAACTTCTTCCTTATTGTTTTTCCAGCACTATGAGTTGAAAGAGCTCATGTGAGAAGGCCCACACTTCTCCCATCCTCAGCATGCTGTGTTAAAAGAAACTGAAGGCAGAGTAATTGAAGCTGAGCCAAGCCCCCTCCCTCCTTCCTAAATTTTTTCAGCAGAGAAAATTTGCTTTACTCTGTCCTCTAAACAGGTATCTGGGAGTTGGTAATTTTTTTCCTTGGGCTTATTTCTTGATCTTGCTTGACAAGAAAGGTCGAAGAAGCCTGAGGAAAAGAAGCAATGCTATAGCTGTGATGGTCCAGGAATTATGCAAGAGACAATTGGGTGGTTGGTCCAGTAAAAGATGTTGCCCCCAAAAGATCTTTGCCACTGTGAGGAAAAAAGAGAAATTCAGATCCTTAAGGCTCAGATGCTGAGCAGAAGCAGCTTGGCTTTCAGAGAGCATGGGGGGGGGGGGCGCTTTTCTGAGGTTCCTTCCTTTTCCCTGTGACAGATGGCTGAGCCCGTGGTTTTTTTTTAAAGAAAAAAATTCCATACAGATATATTTGCGTAAAAAAGGTTAATAAAGCTGTTCCTGAAACACATCAGTTGCTGCTAAATACCTGTCATTTGAGGTCAGTATATGATTGCTTACCAAGCTTGTTTGTTAAAGCATTTTGTAATTTAACCTCAAACATGCATATGCTTTACCGTTTCCTCAGACTAAGTAAGAGTGTGAACAAACGAAGCGCTGATTGAACTGCTGATTTCCTCCCAGTGTAGAAAAAGCTTAATTGTTCCAAACCTAAATGAATGAGTGATTCCCAAACTGTTATCCCGGGTCCATGCAGAGCTGGCAAGCTTCCTGGTGCTGACTCTTCTTTTCCAGTGGCTTCTGCCTATGTCCAGGGTTGTTATTCCAAGAGGAGCTTGGGGGTCTGTAAAAGCAGCTGGAAATGAGGGGGAGACAGCCTGGGAGCCACATAAGGAAAGGAGGGGGAGTGGCTATTTGAACCATTTGAAATATTAAGAGGTGGTTTATGTAATCAGGAAGGGGTAATGAGTGCTTACAAATCTACTGAGGAATGGTGACTGTTAATAGTGTTTTGAGTAATCCTGACTTCCATTGTTCTGGTAGGGCACTGGATTTTTGGAAGGTGAAAGTAGGAGATAACAAATGTAAATTGTATGGCTTCTTCAGAACTACGGCAGGGAGGAGGGAAAAGAAAAAAATCAGGTTTTTGGATGGACAGATTGGTTATTAGCATCGAAATTAGTGTCTTAGAAAAACATTAGCTGCTCCAAACACCAACTCAGAAATGATTACTAGGAATCAGGCAAAATGCTGCTGCTAACTATTGAATTCCTTTATAAAAATACTCTTTGTGACATGGAAGTCGATATAACTTGTAAAATCATGTGCTTCCAAGAACTGTTTTATGTGGATTGTGTTCTCTAATCCATTTTAAATCAAATTAGGTCGTTTGTTCTGGAAATTACTGCTTGAAAATTGATTTGCTCTTCTCCCAGTATTCCTTGCCGCATGCTAAAGATGACCTGTAGTTGCAAAGGCTGTCGAGTTATGTGCTGAATACACTAAATGATCAGGGTAAAAGAGCATAAAGCCTTTTTTTGTTTCTTTTTAATATTATCTTTCATTGTATTGTTTGTGCTGGAGTCAGTATGTGTCATGGAGCAGCTCATGCTATGCTAAAGATCTCACACTTGTCATTGTTACTGTTGCTAAGACTAGCTAGTGTGCAAGGAAAAGGCAAATGGGTTTTTTTGCAGAAAATGCTATTTTAGAAAGTTTGGGGTTTTGTTTGTTTTTGGTTTTTGGATACAGTCTTGCCTGACCCCAGCTTGAAGCCTACAGTGTGGTTCTGGTGTATGTGTTCCGTGTCAGGTGTGGGTGGCTGGTCTGAATTGCATGAGGATGCATAAGATACTAGTTACATATTGAAAATATTTTCAGTGCCCATTTTAGGGCCTGAACTACCACTTAACAGTGGTCAGTAGGAAGTTTCCTTAGTGATTTGGGGGGTTGAGCCATCAATTCTTCTGTAATACTTTTTTCCCCCCTTTTCTTAAGGTGAAAATTTGAGTTTTTATTCCTGATGGCTGAATTGTGGTTTGAGTTTGGGAATGGTAATCGGTATAAGGTTTTTCTCCCTGAATCTGTAAGCAGAGCACTTGAGCCACATCATCACTTAGATTTTTGTGAGCAGCAACAGCAAAATGAAACCAACCAAAAACCAGTGAATTGCAACTGCTGTTCTTGGCTGTGGGACTTGGTGAAGGCCTTAAGTGCAGCAATTTATCACTGTTGCTTTTTGGCAACATTAGGGAGTGCAAGCCTGAAGAGCTTTTTGTGGGTGAGGTGGAACATGGGAGACTTGTGCCCCAGGCACACAAGAGACTCTTGAGCAGAAAAAAGCAGCAAAAACTACCTCCTCCATTTTGGGAGCTGCAGGGGGTAGGTGTGCTGTCATTCATTGACAGCTGGCCCTAAGGGTCCATGGGTAGCACCACGGGGTGACAGATGTTGATATTTCCCAGCTTTTGGACTAACCTGTAGCCTGGGTCACTTGCGGTCATTGACCCTATCCCTCAGTGTGTGTGTGTGTGTGTGTGTGTGTGTCCCCAATGCTGGCCTGCAAAGATCCTGCTCATCTTGTTCTCTCTAGTCTTAGATTTGGTTTAACAGTGCAGTGCACCCTTCGTTCTGGGAAAGGTTCAAAATTAAGTGTAAATAGCTTATGGAAGTCTGTAAATGTAAAATCTTTCTTTTTGGGAATTGATAGGAGGGTTGTAGATTCTAGTGCCATATTTTAATTTCCTTTGTGTAACTTACCAAGTATATCGAATTCAGATTGCAATACGCTTAAATATATAGGCATGGCTATATAGCATTGATTTCATATATTCAGAGAGAGTCTTGCTATGTCTGTTCTGACTAGTGCTAAATGATTAGTTATGGTTGTATAGTATAGTCCTTGCCTTTGCTATGCCCGTTCAACTCCACTGTCTTCCAACACGTTGAGAGCTTCTTGGTGTGAGAGCTCATGATCAGAAATTTCTCCAGGGTTTGTAGTGCTGAAATGGTATTTTGCTTGCAATTTACCCTCAAAACATGGCTTTCTCTTAAGAAGTACATTAGTTATTTTCTGTGAACTAACTTTGGAAAATTCCAGCTTAGAAAGATAAACAAGCTCTACCATGTCTGCCCATTGGCATAAATGAAGGTTTGTGGCTTTTATGTTTTTTCCTCTCCTATGCTGAGCTTTATGGGATTGGCAGTTTGTTAGCATTAAGTTTATGATAAACATTTATCTCACATGAAATTAGTAAATCAAATGCTTAATAAATTACCAATTACTACAGTTAAGCTATTTTAGGATTCTGTCCATTGAGCCCCTCCAGTAATACAGTGCTGTACATATCGGCACACTTCCTTTAGGTGTAATTCATGATTTTATTTGTGGAGACTCCATTTCAATTACTCTTCAGCCAGCAGTAAAGGAGTTTATGCATCACAAAGGATTCTTTTTGTTCATGGTCTGGCTTGTAAAAGTCCTTACCAAAGAAATGAGTCAGCGGACCTCAGTTATGAGGAGTAGGGATTTGTAATATTTGGTCTTACCTTGCTATAAAATAGGATAATTTTGCAAATGCTGGATATACTTTCTTCTTCTCTCTGACTGAACAATATTGAACGTGTTCAACTAAAATGGCTGGGAGGGGATTACTTTTGCCTAAAACAGTTGGGCAATGAGAATACCTGCATGTCAAGAAAAGTGTTGAATAGGGATGCCATTGTTTGCACTGGAGTACCAGCTCAGAACGGTAATAACTAGTAATAAGTTACAGGCAGTTTTCAGGAATG
>NW_005842178.1:1961625-1970240 GCF_000455745.1 Alligator sinensis
CTGAGTGATTTTAAGCTTTTTGCAAGGTCAAGGCAAAAGTTATCTTAACTTCAGGCACTGAGTGTAGTCCTATTGATGTCAAAGTTAAGTGTGCACACAAGTCTTTGCAGGGTCAGAACCTTAGTCCCCAAAGTCTAATTTTCCAAGTTACTTTTGAAAAGTGGATTCAGGCTCTATGTCACTGAGGCCTTTTAAATCTTACCCTCTGTGTTAATAAGCATGCTTTGACTGTTGCATAGGATTTATTTGTTTTGTTATGGGTGGGCAAATTAATTTTATGATTGCAATGCACAGCATTACAGTATCTTTAATAGCTTTCGAATCACTAAGCATTTGTTGTTAATGATCTTTCCTCTTATCACTGGAATAGCAGTATATGCTGTTCACAAATTCTGTCTTCACACCTTTTGAGCTATTCAGCAATAGATAATGTGACAAAGTTGTCACATGCTTCAGTACAATACAAAGCTAATGTCTGCTAATGTAATTGAGCCTTACTTTGCAGAGACTAATAGTGATGATACAGAAGAGATGCCATGATCTTCAAAACCATGACCTGTGAACTGTCTGTCAGTGAATGACTTCTAATAACTTTTATCCAAACCTTACATAATATGAGCACTTATTCATTGCATAGTTCAGTGGTGCCTTTTGCATCTTAGTTTTGATATCACTAAGATGGGCAAACTTGTGACGCTTGTACTTAGTTCTGGGAGCTCCAGTCTTTGTCCTAATTGTGTAGTCAACCCAGCTGGAAATAAGGATTTACTCTCACCCTTGTCCCCAAATGCTTTGAAGAACATCATCTTTTCTCTTTCTTTTTTTTTTTTTTAATTTTTTGTATAATAATTATTTCCTTTATTGCTTTAGGTATTTCTGGGAAAAGCCAGCTTCTCTTTGCACTGGTCTTCACCACCCGTTATCTGGATCTCTTCACTTCATTCATTTCATTGTATAACACATCTATGAAGGTAGAGTATACTGAATAAGTGAGAAAAGCTAGTCATTTTTGTTGCACGCACAGTTCATAATTTCATTAACAAAAGCTTTTCTGGGGTGGATGGTGGTCCAGCATATTATCCACTTGAGTAAAGGACTAGAGCACTTCAGATAAGGCATGTGGAAGTCTTCACTGAAGTAGAAGTATACTTTCACTACCACAGATCTCTAAAAGCTGCATGTAAAAGGAGATTTTACATCCAAAGTAAATGCTGCCACAAGTACAGTATTTAAAAAGAAAGCTGAAATAAGTGATTTGTTTAAAAGCTATGTAATAAACTGTATTACTTGTCAGCCTCTTGTGGGCTAAGATCAAGTGTTGCATGTAGGGTGTAAATATAGGACATTTAGGGCATCTATACACATACTCTGGGGTGGAATGGAGTGCTTTAATTAGAGCAGCTCTGAGAGCCACTCCAAGTAAAGTGCCAGCAGGGTCACATGTATTTGGTGTCCTGTGCTTCAAAATGGCGGTGGGGGTGCTTTAACTAAAGCTTATTCCAACTAATCGGCATGCTTCAGCAGACTTGCAGCAGACTCGATCAAGTCTGCTCCGACGCATGCTAATTAGCACGTGTTAGAGCAGAGCTCCATCACGTGTATAGGTGCCCTTAGTTCATAATAACTTAAGAACATCAGTTATTACAAAACAGGAAAAGCCTTTATCCAAGTCTAAAAATGAATGACCCATCCAAGTCTGCCCAAGAAGTTCTCAGGAACTGGCCCCAGAAATCAAAGCACTGCTAAATATATTTCCTCAACTTCCATGTCTCTTTTATTGACTGTGCCTTTAATGTTATTGGTTCTGTTTTTCTTTTTCTTTTTTTTATTTCCGCTTTCTTTTTTGACATGGCTTCTTTTCTACATTGAGTTTGACACAGCAGCAGGGTATGGAAGAAAAATACTTAGAGAATTTGCAGCACCAAAGTACAATGAATTTAAATGTCTCAAGTCCATTTTCCTCTTCCAGGAGTGTTGCAGCGTTAGGGTCAAAAAGTCACGTAACTCTATTCTTGGTAATAGTTACTAGAAGTTCAGAAACAACTAATAACAGAAGAGCAATGTTGTAACAATAGTTTGGGTCATATAAGCCTGCCTGGAGCAATCAAACGTATGTGTGATTAATATAAAACTTAATTCACTGATTTAATATAATGTGAAAAACCATGGATTGAGTGAAGTATTCTTGAAACAAGCTGTTCACCCTGTTGCCACATTATTCATGGGTAGTGCTAAAGAGCTTGAGTCCAACTGTTTAAATATTGAACTCAGTTAGGGAGTGGCTATTGCTAGTTTTCTGTTTCTGTTCTGTTTATCTATTGGTCATAATTCAGGGTCATAGTTCTCTGTTTGATCTCTAGGGCAAACTCCTGCTATAGCTAGCAAAAGAAAGAATGTGGAGAATTAAACACATGATGTTTATACAATTATACTCAGACACGTGAACTTTTTCTTCCACAAAAGAGTTGGCCCTCTCCTTGAATCCAGTGCTAGCTTAATAAAATAATGACCATCTGATAGTCCCAAACCATTGAGCAAGACAGTGTTGGCTTTTCAATAGTGTACCGCAGTACTAGATGCAATTTCCTTGAGTCATGGGTTCTCTAGTATCCTTAAACATGAAAAGATTCAACAAATACAAAATTCATTGTGTTCAGTGCGTATGTTTAGGAATGTGGCTCGGATCTATCCAGTGATAAGCAAAAAAAAATAAATTACTGTATGAATATGTTTGTCAACTAGCTGAAATCTTGCAGCTCTCTAAACTAAATGGAATTCTGACCTTTTTAAAGTCAATGGCAAAATGCCTGTTGATTTCAGTGGGGCCAGGATTTTACCAAGTCTTGTAGAAAAGTGATGTTAGCTACTCTGACTGTGTTTCACTGACTTTTAGAACATACAGCAAAACGGGAAAGTTCTGTTTATAGTAATAAAATAAATGCAAGGCACAGGACTGTTGCCAGCTACCTGTGATGCTGTAATGAAGCAATTCAGAATATCTTAATTTTACATGGAATGGTTTTTAGGACTACATTTTGTATTATAAGCTCATAATTTGATTAGGATCTGAGTATAACCCTTCCCATTCGGCTCACTTGAATATCCTTGAAGAATTTGTATGGTAATCCTTTGGGTTTTTTAATCTTTTTAATACTTTGCACATTTTGTTTTCTGTTTTTTGTTTTTTGCTGTCTTGCAGCAAATGCTCTTACCTGGCTGGTAATCAAAGTTACATCCCCACACAGTGATCTGACCTTCGATCAACTCTATCATAGGGAGCTAGAAAACACTACTAATTGGTTTGGAATATTTAATATTTACAAATGTTGAATGGGGCAGATTAAATGACTAGTTTTGGAGGTAATGTAGTAGTCTACTGAATTAGACTTTAATCTAGGTTCTCATTTTGGGCTGATTCAGATTGTGACTTTTGTAAGTCATTTAATATTTCTGATTCTTAGTTTCCTCATCTGTAAAATAGGGTTATTTATCTCCCTCACACAGACTGGTATGAGATCTAACGCCTATAAAATGCTATACAGATTCAAAGCATTATTAAGATTAAGTCACTGACAGAATTAAAAATAGTTTTTGTCAGATCAGGGCATCTAGCTATGTACCCAATTTGTTTTGGTTGTTGTTTTTAAAAAAAAAACCCTTTGAGACATGTATGGCACGAATATCTTGAGCTTTTAAAATCTTAGTTTGGAACCACGGAGTAAGTATAGTTTGTTAGAGGACTGAGTATGTCATAAAGACCATACCTAGGTTTGTCTGCTATCCTATGCTGCAGTATGCATTTGAAAAATACAGTTGAAAATATTTGAAAAAAGTCCCAAAGGACGTAGTATGAATGGATTATGCATAGATACAAGTTAAATATTTGGCTAGGGTTTGGGTTCTTCCTTCCTTCATCTCTTTTTCTTCAATAGAATCATAGAAAAGAAGGGTTGGAAAGGACCTCAGGAGGTCATCTAGCCTAACTCCCTGCTAAAGCAGGATCCTCGCAGCCAATGCTTTTCTTTAGCCAGGTCTTAAAAACCTCCAAAGATGGAGAGTCCACAGCTTCTCTGGGTGACCCGTTCCAGTGTTTTACCACCCTCCTAATGAGAGCATTTTTTTTCTCATATCTAACCCAAATTTTCCTTGCTGCAACTTGAAACCATTGCTCCTTGTTCTATGGTCTGCCATGACTGAGAACAGTCCAGCTCCATCCTCTTTGGAGCACCCCCTTCAAGTAGTTGAAGGCTGCTATAGGGGGAACTACTTCTCCCCCTACCCTCATTCCCTGTCCTCTCTCCACTCCGTACCCTGTAAGGTTTTGTGTCAATTCTTCCTTTTTACTTTTGGCCAGAGGCAAGGCATGAATTCACATTTCACTTTTAGGGCTATGTTTTCCATGAAAATAGAAGGTTACAATACAAATTGCCTTGCAACCTGCACTACAGAAGTGGCAATGTAATGACCACAATCATTACTTAGATTTTAAAAGTATATGTGTAATTAGCTTTGGAATTAGTGCTCTTCTGAAAGGATTAAAATCCTATATCATCTGTTTGCTTTGTGTGCGCTTTTGGAGTTTTAGATGGCCAGAAAGATACAGTTTTAAGGGGCAGGGGGAAGGGGGTTGTACACAGAAGAGAGGATGACCTAATAATGTATTTTGTTTTTGTCCTTTAGCTCATCTACATTGGTTGCTCGTATGCCACTGTGTACCTGATCTACATGAAATTTAAGGCTACCTATGATGGAAACCATGATACATTCCGAGTGGAGTTTCTGGTGGTTCCTGTTGGTGGACTCTCATTTCTTGTCAATCATGACTTCTCTCCTCTAGAGGTTAGTTGAGTGTGCAGGTGTCCATCCCCAGTGCTCTTAAGATGGTTTGTTAGTTTTCTGTAAATATGCAGCTTTATTTAAAATATATTTTAACTTGCTAGAAATGTTTGTATTGTGAAAAAATAATTTTAGGGCATATTTGGAATAAGAAATACTTCTAAAAGTCTGTTTTTGGAATAGGTAGATCTGTTAGATGTAGACTTCAACCCATACTTCTAACACACACAGTCTGGACCTGAGAGAGAACTTTAATGTGTGTAAAAACAGCAGTTCAAGGTCTGTTAATCAGTTGGGACACTAAAACCGGATGCCATTTAATTCTTTTAGTGTACAGAAGGATACAATGTTCCTAATGCATACTGGTGGTTGCAATGTTAACCTGGCAGTATCCTTTCCTTCATGATGTCTTCTGGGCCTTTTTAAACTTGCCATTGTGGCTGTTGGCAAGTATTGGGTGCCATCTGGTGAAATCAAAAGGAATTGCAGAAATTTTGAATTGTATTACTAGCATCTGATGTACATGCAGGAATTTTTTAATCACATTGGAAAGATAATAACTTTACTATAGTTTATTAGGACTGAATGTGAATGTAAGGAACCTCCATATTTCAATGCAGTCCTGTACTACCAAACACCTTCATGTGTGTATTTTCTATGGGGTGAACAGGAAGCTTGCTAAATATTGGAAAGTTTGATAACTTTTTGTTTTAAAAAAAATTAATCATAAACTAAACAAAACTGACCTAAATCTCAAGTCAGAACAAGATTTAAAATGCTAGACAGCTTTAAAAAAAGAGAGGATTGCCCACTGTAAAACTTTAATCGGGGCATTATTTCCATTTTGCTTTTATCTGGAAAATTCATGTGATTGGTTGAAAATGTCTTTTTTCCAAATTAAAGTAGATAAGAAACCACCATTGGTAAACTGAAGATGTTCTTCCTGCTCTTTAGTAATTAGGCCTGATCTTTAGGGGTGCACCGATAAAGACTGAGGCGTCCACGGTGGGGGAGGGAGTGAGGCAGTGGAAGGGACTGCCTAGCCAGGATAGAGCAGGGTGCAGCACGGAGCTGTGGCTTGTCTGAGGGTGGCTTGCACCGCTGCATGCACCCCCAGGGTAGGCATGGGGGGCATGTGCCCCCTGGATCTGCACAGGATGAGGGCAGGCTGCCTGCTGTGGGCTTGGGACCAGAGTGGCTCCAGGCTCTTCCTGATGGCTGCGCTCAGGCTGGATAGGGTAGGCAGCAGCGGCGCTCAGAGGGGGGTCTATAAAGGGGGTTAGAGCCACCTCAAAATTCACTGTAGCCCCCCTTCCCAGTGTTGCTGCCCACCCAGCCCGAGCGCAGCTGCCAGGAAGAGGCTGGAGCAGCCCCAGCCCATAGTGGCAGCCCACCATATGCATAGATCCTGGGGGCACACCCCGCCATGCCTCCCCTGGAAGTGTGCACAGTGACGGGAGCTGCCCCTCCCTTCCCCTGCCTCCCACCCCCACAGCCCTGGATGAGCACTGGCTCCATCCCATGCCCCACTCCACTCCACTCCAGCTGGGCAGTGCCTGCCCAAGCCCTATTCCTTCCCTCACCACCGGGCCTTTATCTGCTCCCCCCCTGCCCCTTCCCTGCTCTTTCCATCCCCCGCAGACTTATCAGCTGGATGCTGCTCTCCAAGCTGCTGGGCTACACTCTTGGCCATGTGCATGCTGCGGCTGCACGCATGTATACAGCATTTATTGGTGACCTTATCAGCCACATCAGCCAAAAAAAGCTGACTGCCGATAACGTCAATTTTCCTTTTATTGGTGATGATGTGAGATGGACCGATATATCAGTGCACCTCTGCTGATCTTGCAGTAGTTGAAATTAATGGTAGTTAAGCTTCTGACTTGATGCAAACCAGAGCCTTAAGTGAGTGCCACTAATTCCTAACTGAACAGGTAATCAGGAATGACCCAGGCCATCAGCAGGCTGCTGCTGCTGGCTAACTAGAGCTGATTTGCAGTTTTCCATTTGTCTTGATTGAAAAGTTTGTCTAGAACTGTGGAAACGCGAGACTCTTCAGAGCAGGTATCTTTTGAGAAAGTGATAAGTCAAGCTGAGTGTCTCCCTTGCTCATGTATATGAGGATGGATTATCAACAGGGACACTGAACAGGCTTGTTTCTCTCTCCTTTCAGATTTTGTGGACCTTCTCCATCTATCTCGAATCAGTTGCTATCCTCCCCCAGCTTTTCATGATCAGCAAAACTGGAGAAGCAGAGACCATCACTACTCACTATCTTTTCTTCTTGGGTCTCTACCGTGCCTTGTACTTAATCAATTGGATTTGGCGCTATTATTTTGAGGGTTTCTTTGACCTCATAGCTGTTGTTGCTGGTGTGGTCCAGACCATTCTTTACTGTGACTTCTTCTATTTGTATGTTACAAAAGGTAAGTAATTCTCACTTTAGGATGACACTGCTTACTCTGTGGGTGTCAGGCATAAGAGAACTAACTCTTTCTCTTGGATCATCAGTATAGACATGTTAAACTTATTAATACTGCTTTGGTAGTTTGTCATGTAAATTGTCTGAGTTCTAGTATGAGTAGAACTGTGGTAAGTATAATCGTCAGGAGCCAATGGTGTATTTAAAACTAATAAGGTCCAGTATATTCACAGTACACCTTTTCCTTGGAACAGCCAGGGTACCCATCCTTTTCTGGCCACACATGTTGTCTTGTATAATCTGTCTTGTATGCCTAAAGAGAATTTTATTGACATAGACTGGAGTTGGTGTACAGTTAGCCCAGCTTTTCCATGTTGTCAAAAGTTCTAGTTCTGGTCCAAAGAAGTATGTTTGTTTTTGAGTAGAGAGAGAACCTCCACCAAAAAATAGGATTTAGTGGCTACTTTATCTGAATTCTAGAAGTCAGCAGCCCTACAGAGCTATTAACTGGTCTGCCCCTTTCTCATGGTCGTCTTTCCCTCCCTCCTCCCATTGTAGCACCATAAGGCTGTGGGATTGTGAATGCTATGTTGGCTACACTTGTCATAATGGAATTACTGGTGTTAACATATGCTCACCAGGCAAAATTCATGTTACAAGAGTTCCCTTGTGCACGCAAGAGGGCAGTGGTGAACAACCTCTCTTCCTCTCAGCTTGAAGAGAACTTTATTGGCATAGAGATGAGAGTTGAGGACCTGATTACAGACCCTTTCTTTTAACAGCAATTTTTCTGAAGGAGCAAAACATATCAGATAATTCACAACTCTAGTTTCCTATGTGTATCTTTTGTGTATTACTAACTTCTATATTTTTCTATTTCTTCCCCCTACCCCCCAGTACTCAAGGGAAAGAAGCTCAGCTTGCCAGCATAAGTGCCAAAAATCATCACCAGCATCTGTTCTTCCGGATGCTTGGACAGAACAATCCTTACCACAAGCAAAGGCAAAGATGCTTGAGACAGAAAATCAGAAGCAACTTTCTAGCACAGGTGGTCATCAGCAGCTCTAAAAACAGGAAGAACAACCAGCGGATTTCTGTTTGATGCATCTTGCCTTGACCTTTTTTTATTACTATGTATAAAGATTTTTTACATAAAGAAACTTATACTGTATTAATAAATTCAGCGTGTAGTTTCAATTGGAATAGTTTCAAAAGTGAGGTTTTGTGAGGTTGTTTATGACCAGGAATAAGTGCAAACTTTTTTTTTATTTTCAAGGATTCTCTGAGATTTGATTGACACTTAATGCACACAAATAAATGTGTACTGCCTGATGGATGGTAGTCATAGCTCTTTCCC
>NW_005842178.1:1970271-1973174 GCF_000455745.1 Alligator sinensis
TCAGTTTTCATTCCACTATATTTATTTTTATGAAAGGCAAATATCTGTCACATATGAACCCACCAGTATTTGATGTGAAGTTGTGGTTCCCAGTATGCTGTGCCATCTGCTGACATGGAGTTCTTCATGAAAAGTGTCAGCGCCATTAAAATTGGCAATCATGGCTTGCTAAATGGGGTTTTTTTCTCCCATTAGTTGCTAGATTGTCGTCCCCCCGCCCCACCCCAATCTCCTTTTTAACACTAGAAAGATATCAGAGATCCACTCTTGTGGCCACCATGATTTGTGCTATCTACTTTTTTTCGTGTCTTGAAGGCAATTGCAAAGTATCTGGTGGCAATAAAGGTCATAGAAGGTAAGGGTATGATTTCATGGCTTAGAGACAAGCAAACACTTTTGTTCTGTTCTTCCTTCTGGAAAAGACAGTTAAACATCTTGGATGTAGAGCCCTACACATTAATTAAAATTACTATTGCAACTCTATGGTTGAAAAATTGATGATAATTTTCAACTTCAGGAAACTGTAAGTGATCATTTTAAGCAAGGTCTACATTTTTTTTTTTTTTATTAATACTTTATACTTTACTTTTAAAAATTACAAGAAATGTCCATGTTCAGCTTCAAGTGAGTTTTGATGTGTCTCTTTTGGACAACTAGTATGATTTTTATAAGTCTGTTTGAAAATCAGCAGCACCAGTTCCCATTCTTTATATTCTTTAAATGATTCCCTTTTTACTGAGCTGTTGCATGGTTTATCCTGTGTTACCATCCTCAATAAACATTTTATGAAATGGTGAAAACTGTATCTTTGTTCTTGTATTAAGGTTCTGTACTCCTTTTTCTGGAGGAGCACCTAAACTAATGGTTCTTAACCAGGGTGCCATGGCACACTGGGATGCCTTGAGAGCCTTTCAAGGTTGCTGTGGGATGCCATGCAATGTTAGCGTTGTTTGGTGTGCAGACAGGATTTATGAGATTAAGCCCAACTATTTCAAATAAAAATCCATAGTGTTAAAAAAGAAGAAAAAATATGACCTGCTATGATCTTTCTGAGTTCTTTGCAACAGAGAAAATCCTGTATTAGTATTCATTCTTTTTGTGTCTTGCAAGGGTTTCTACTGTGATGATGATGGCTATGTATGTAGTTAAATGAGAGAGCTGAAATTGTGTTCACATCTCCAAGAAAAATGCACAATAGTCTGAGTTGTTATTCTAGCATAGCAGAAAGTACCACCACGTGCCAGATAAGCCTGGCCTGTTAGTGATGAGGCTGAAGTTGGTTCCTTATTCCCTGTTCCTTTTCCAAAGCTAATGTTTACACAGTTAAAGGTTGTTAGTAATGAATCAGACATGCAAAATAATTAGAATTTCATCAGAAATGTATGTTGACTTATAAAACAGCATTATGTATCAAGTACAGAGCCCTGAATAAGGACCTGAGATGAGGTTGGGATTATGGGGCACAGTCCTTTTCAGGTCACCCCATACCATACGTCTCTACCACCTGAGGACTTATTCAAAAAATTCTGAGCAGGGCAGTGCCCAACCTGAAGCTTGGTTTTCATATGCCAGCCTGCCAACTGACCGCCCCCCAGACCTGTGCAGTGTACAATGCCCTGAATAAGGACCTGTGTTTGGGCTGGGATTATGGGTGAAAATCCTTTAGTGCTCACCCCAAGCCATACATCTGCCAGTGGGAGACTCCCCCAAAGAAGCCTAGGTAAGGTGCTGCCTGACCTGAAGCTAGGTTTTTAGGTACTAGCCTGCCAACTGACAGTCCCCCAGACTATGTACGTTCCTATGGATAAAGAACTGATTTTGGGCTGGGATTATGGGGCAAAATCCTTGTTTGGTTACCCCAAAAACATACCTCTCTGTCACCTGGGGACTCTCCTGAAGAAGCTTGGGCAGGTCCCTGCTCAACCCAATGCTTGGTTGTTGATTGCTAGCCTGGTACCTGACACCCACCTCTCAAAGCCTGCATGCTAAATATGATGTGCCAAATGAGGAGTTTATTTCGTAGTGGGATTAGGGGGCAAAACTCCCTTTGAGTCAGCCCAAATCACACATCTTCCTGACCGAGGCACACTCCTGAACGAGCCTGGGCAGGATGCTGCCCAACCCAAAGCTTGCTTTTCTTATGCCAGTCAGCTGACAGTCACACAGCAGTAAACAGCACAGTGTAAAGGGCTGAGGTTGGGCTGGGATTTCCGGACAAAATCCTGCTTGGATTACCCCCAAACCTCACCTCTCTACCACTGAGGGACTCTCCCAAAGGAGGCTTTTCAGGCTCCAGTTTGGGCTGGGCACTGCCCTGCTCAGACCCATCCAGAAGTGCTCCTCATTAATGGAGACGTGTGTCTTGGGGTGACCCGAAAAGGATTTTGCGCCATAATCCCCGCCTAATCTCGGCTCTTTATTCACGATGTACTTGAAACATGATATTATTTTAATTTTTACTAGTAAATATACATTTCTAATGAAACTCTAGCTCTTCAGCATGTCTAATTCATTAACAACCTTTAATTGTGTCGAGATCAGCTTTGAAAAAGGAACTGGGAACCGGAAGTAAGGAACTGGGACTACAGTAATGAATTGTAGGGACTGCAAACCGGCCAAGTTGACAGGTCAAATACTTTCGAGTGTATATTTTTTCCCTGGTCAAAGATTACAGCAATTTCTCAAAAACACGTTTGCATCGTTTCCTTGCGGGCGGAGATCACGGATCGCGCTGCTGCCCGGCTCCTGCGACCCACTACACGTGTCCCCAGTCCGCCGCGCCCCTCTGACAGGCACCACCTTGTGCGTTGCGCGCATGCTCCCAGCGGTGGGGCCACCCCCGCCCTGCGCAGGCACCGAGCTCGCGGAGCTCGCGAGACGATTGGCCGGGCTTGCCCGGCGCG
>NW_005842178.1:1973371-1974629 GCF_000455745.1 Alligator sinensis
GGGGGCGGGGTCGGGCGTGTCCCTCGCGCCGGTAGCTGCTCCCCCTCGGGACAGGGACACGGTTCCCCGAGCGCCCTGGGCGGCTGCCAGACCCCAGGACCCGCTAACGCGGCAGCTGCCCCGTTGCCTGGGCTGCACCCAGCGTGTCATCCAGGCCAGGCCTCGGGCGGATTGCACAGGCCGCCACCTCCTGCTCACCTCTGGCACTTCCGAGATGTCCCGGTGCTCAGGTCACACTTAAACGAGGTGGTTTGTGAGTGGCCCCGCTTTGCAGCGACGCGTTTGTTTTGTTGCTTCCCCGCTGTGACGTGCCGCGGTCTGTGTCCCCGCAGGTGGGTCGGCGTTCTCGTCCTGTACTCCGTTCACAAGGAGAGGTTCAACTGCACCGGAGGGGGACTCCTGCACACCTACCTGCTGGTCCTCCTCCTCCTCTTGGCTGCCATTATATGCGCTGTGTCAGCTATTATGTGCGTCAGCATGCGAGGTACGAGGCCGTGTTATTCTGTGCCTGCAGCAGCTTTATGTATGTGTTTTGTTTTACTTAAATGTGCTATTAAAATGTTCGTACAAAAACCGCGTGTGCCCTGACAACCACCTGTTGACATTCATACTATGACTACTCACAGATTAATTGTTTTCACGCTATAGCCATGCGCAGATTACAGTTTAACATAGCTCAGGGGTAACCAAAAATGGCAGGACTCCAGGAAAGTCCGTCACCGTGAAATTGTGCCTGTTGCTATGTCTCCCTCCGGGTTTGTTAGTAAATATTAGTTCACTAACACGACCTGGAAACCTGCACTATTTTTAATGTTTCTGACAAATTCCCCAAGGAAGTTTTGCAAAACACATCTGCTCTATAATGCTGGGTTTTTGGTTGTAGCCGTGTTGGTCTCAGGACAGACAGGCAAGGTTCTTTTAAGTAGATGCAATATCTTTTATTAGACCAACTGAGTAGTTGGAAAAAAGTTCCTAGCAAGCTTTCGGGTGCAGTCACCCTTCTTCAGGCATAGGGCGTCTCTGTAATGACACTTATAAGCAGTGGCCTGTGTAGTTGGATTCAGTGCTACATAGCAAGAATCTTAAGGTGTAGGTAGGCTGTTGTGGAGACGTGTCGTATAGCACATGGCCAACCCAGCAACGCTGGCACTGTAAACAGGAGAGATTCATCCTGAAGAAGGAAGGCTAACTTATGTTGTTTCATAGTAGCTAGGGTCAGGAGGGACCTGAACAGATCATCTAGCCTGCCCCCCTGCCA
>NW_005842178.1:1975022-1976398 GCF_000455745.1 Alligator sinensis
TGCTGCAAGTAAGGTAACCTCCAAATTGGGTCAGCCTTGCTGGCTGCGGTCTGGCATTGGCGGCTCATGTTCATCTTGGAGTCAATAATGACTCCAAGATCCCTTTCCGCCTCTGTGCTTTCAAGAAGGGAACTCCCCAGCCTGTATGTATGCTGTGGATTCCTTCTCCCAAGGTGCAGCACCCTGCATTTGTCTACGTTGAACCCCATCCTATTCTCATCTGCCCACTTTTGTAGTCTGTCTAAATCTAGTGGAAGCTCTAATTCTGGTTCAGGGTGCATCTGCCCCAACAGAAGTGCTTATAATGGTCCTTCCTCTATTTTCTGTTCAGACACCTCATTACCAGACACACACTTCTAGTCACTCTGTCACTTTAGAGGTGTTCTGAAGGTAGGTATTATTTTCCCCAGCTTACAGGTAGGATCTGAAGCACGGAAAGGCTGAGTGAGATAGCAAAAGTCACACAGGAAACCTAGCAGACAAGGTCTCAAACCCAAGTCCTAGGCTAGCAACTTAAACCCTGGCACATTCTATTGTCCAAAGAAGAGCTGGTGAAATGGTTTTCCCTGAGGAAGATTGAAAATTAAATCTGAAACTTGGCCAAACTAAGGCAAGGGACAAAGAGTGCAGTGATCTAATTGTGTAAGTACCAAAGAAGGGGAGGGATTGTTCTGCAGGATGGATGTCATTGGAGAGGTTTTAACT
Organism: Alligator sinensis; assembly: GCF_000455745.1. Taxonomy (NCBI): domain Eukaryota; kingdom Metazoa; phylum Chordata; order Crocodylia; family Alligatoridae; genus Alligator; species Alligator sinensis. The sequence goes on from NW_005842178.1 coordinate 1,975,728, forward strand.
TGAACTGGAAAGGGAATATGTAGTTTTCTCAGAAATTCACGTGAGAATTCTAGTATTTCAAACCTATCCCACCTGATTTGCTTATTTGGGTAAATGCTGCTGTTTTAACTCAGTAAATACTCCTAAAAGTTAGGTTGGCAGCCCGCAAAGGGGTTGGGTTTGGGATCAGTGATTTAAAGGGGCTGCATTAAAGTGGCAATTTGGTCACCTGCACTGTGCTCTCACTACCAAATTTGCTGTTTCCCCTTGGCATTCAGGATGTTTTTTGTTGGCACCTGGTAAGCGGAAGGGAATCGGAGCAGTGGGGAATCAGCAGTGGGGATGGGGCCTGTAGTGGTAGCAGGTTAACAGGTGCCTGACTGGCCAGTCTAAAAGGGTGCCAAGCCCTGTTCTAGAACACAACTACTTTCTAAAAATGACCTCCCTGCCCTCTTCATTCTGTTAAAAAAATTGGTGAGAAGATCATTGTTTGGTTGGTTGTGACACTGAGGAGTGTACATCTTGCGGCCTGTGCTGGCTTGTGCTGGGCACATCCCTGATTACATGTTTATTTTGCAGATGAGGCAATAGTACAAGATGTTGGCTAACTCAGGGAAGTTTAGGTTAACCTTGAAGAACGCAGTTTGACCGCTTTCTTGAGGAAAAGGAGTATTGACTAAGATCATCGGAAG
>NW_005842178.1:1976429-1984391 GCF_000455745.1 Alligator sinensis
AGCTGAGGTGTCCTCTTGGTCTTGTTTGTAACCATCTTATTAACTAAATAGGTAGACATATTGCACAAAATGAGAGTTATTGTGATATCCCTTTTTGGTAGCAAAAGTGGCTTGGGAAAGAATTGCAAAGAAAGAGCCTGAGTTTAACTTGTTGATAAGTGAGGGTGGATCTCTGTTCAGCAAGCTGGATTGATTTGGTTTGATTATGATCAAATTGAAGCTGAAATATATCTTCTGAGAAATCTGCTCTCAAGAAAGGAGACCTACCAAAGGTCACTTTCTAAGTAGTAACACCAAATATTCAAAATTAGTAAGTGGCTCTTAAAATTCATTTGCCTTTAAAACAGCTTTTTTTCCTTCCCTTCCCTGCCAGTGACATTCTTGATGTGCTTGATGTAATGTGTGCCTGAGATGTAATGAAAAGACAGAGCTACACTTGCACAAAAACAAATGAAGGGACCTGTAAGCTAATACAAAAAAGAAAAAGGGAAAGAAATGGTCGTCTAATGGGGAAGCTGCACCCGCAGCAGGAAAAAGATAACCTCTATGGGCTATTAAAAAAAAAAAAAAAAAAAAAAGGGGGGGGGGGGGAGGAGGAGGACAAGCTCATCTCAAGGGGGAGCTGTTGTCCCACTCTGGAACTTGCCTATGCCTCAGGGGAGGAGTCCAAAAGGATTCTCCTGTCCTGGATGAATGGAGACTTTTATCAGGGTGCGGCTCAAAGAGAAGTTCTTAAACCTAGTTTCTGGGGAGTGAATGGCATGAGCGTACCAATAGGTGCTTGAAGATCAACCACTCTTTTGAGCTGTAGGTTAGGTTAGGTTAATTCTTGTAAAATCTGAAGTAACTTGCATTTGCACATGTCTAAATTTCACTTGAGTACTGAACTGCTGATGTGTCTTTAATAAGATTTCTTTTACTTTAGATGTTTAATCTTTTTATTCTTTTTTTTTTTTTTTTTGTGATTACAGGGACAATTTCTAACCCTGGGCCAAGAAAATCTCTTCCTAAACTGCTTTATACTCGCCTTTTTCTCTTCTTGCCTGAATTTGTGTGGGCAACTGTGGGTGCTATCTGGGTGTCAGACAGCAGGGTGCATTGTGAAAAGACTGTGGTAAATGCCATCTTCGGAACAGTCATTGCCAGGTAAACAGTAAACTAAGCTAAATGTTAATATTATTGGAAAGCAGAAAGACTGTTTACATTTGTTTTAAATATCCTTTGGAGAGTCCCTAGTCATGGAAAACTGGGCTATTCCTTACAGCTCCTTCAAGAAGGATTTTGTTGCGTGTGGGGGAGGACTCGAGTGCATCAGGCTAGATAGGGTAAGGTGATTTCTTCCAGTTTTTTCTAATTGCCCAAAGCTTGAAGCCAGACCAGGAACAGGATGAATGAAACATGGGGAGTAAAGAATTGGTGTCTTGTGAAATGGGTTGGCAGTTTCACTTCTCTTCACTGTACTGTTATTCTTATCACAGGACTGTCATCACAGTGGCAGTAAGTGAAGGCATGTGGAGGTAGATATAGTTTATATATGGAAGATATCAGTTGTTCTTGACATATAGATAACAGCTGGGTTCTTTGGTATCTGACATGTTAGAAGCATGGATTTCACTGATCTCTTCCTCTCTCCCCTCTTCTGTGTTGCAGCTGGATTATCATCATCTTTACCATCATTGCAATTGTAATTGTCTTTGATCCTCTTGGGGGTAAAAAGACCTTGTACCTCACTGATGCTATAGATCGCAACCTGGAAAGCAGTCAGTCAGGCCAGCTATTCTATAATGTCAAGAAGACTGCAACCCGAGTCTGGGAGAAAAGAATTAGGTTACTGTGTTGTTGTATTGTGCAAAATGATGACCACCGAGTGGCTTTTACAAGTATTGCAGAACTCTTCAGCAGCTACTTTTCAGTAAGATGAAAATATTTTTTTTTATGCTCTATTTCTTTCCATTCCCTTTACCTTAAACTCTGACTTTGCAGTACTGCAGCATCTCTGTAGCCTTTTAGTTCAGTGAATGTTCAGTAGCACTGCATGCTTTCAAATTGGGTTTTCATACAATAGGACTCAATTCAGAAATCTAGAGCTTGTTCCTATGCAAGTTATACCATGCCAGTCTGAGGGGGAGAGGAGTCCAGGTGAGCTGGCTATACTTCAAAGAAGCCTTACTGAGAGTGCAGGAACAAACCATCCCGATATGCAGGAAGACTAGCAAATATGGCAGAAGACCAGCTTGGCTTAGCAGGGAACTCTTCAGCAAAATAAATACACAAAGGAAGCTTATAAGAAGTGGAAACTTGGACAAATAACTAGGGAGGAGTATAAGAGTATTGCTTGGGCATGCAGGGATGAAGTCAGGAAGGCCAAAGCGCACTTGGAGTAGCAGCTTGCAAGGGATGTGAAGGGTAACGAGAAGGGTTTCTACAAGTATGTAGGTAGCAAGAGGAAGATTAGAGAAAGTGTGGGTCCCTTACTAAATGGGGGAGGTAACCTTGTAACAAAGGATGCAGAAAAGGCTGAAGTGCTCAATGCCTTTTTTGCTTCAGTCTTCACAGGAAAGGTCAGCTTCCAGACTACTGCACTGGACAGCACAGTTTGGGGAGGAGGTGAGCAGCCCTCAGTGCTGAAAATAGGTTAGGGACCACTTAGAAAAGCTGGACATGTACAAGTCCATGGGGCCGGATGGGATGCACCTGAGGGAGTTGGCTGATGTGATTGCAGAGCCATTGCCCATCATATTTGAAAACTCATGGTGATCAGAAGAGGCCTCAGATGAGTGGAAAAGGACAAACATGGTGCCTATATTTAAGAAAGGGAAAAAGGGGGATCCAGGGAACTACAAACTAGTCCACTTCACCCCTGTCCTGGGAAAAATCGTGGCGCACATCCTTAAGGAATCCATTTCTAAGCACTTAGAGGAGAAGGTGACTTAGGAACAGTTGGTATGGATTCGCCAAGGGCAAGTCATGCCTGACCAACCTGACTGCCTTCTATAAGGAGGTGACTGACTCTGGATACAGGGAGACTGGTGGATGTGGTGTACTTTGATTTTAAGCAAGGCTTTTGGTACAGCCTCCCACAACATCCTCACAGGCAAGCTAAGGTATAGTATGGGCTGGATGAATGGACTGTAAAGTGAATACAGAACTGGCTGGAGCATTGGGCTCAGAGGGTAGTAATCAATGTCTAGTTGGCAGCGAATATCAAGTGGAGTGCCTCAGGGCTCAGTTCTAGGGCTGGTTGTGTTCAATGTCTTCATCAACAACCTGAAAGATGGCATAGAGAGCACCCTCAGCAAGTTTGCAGATGACACCAAGATGTGGGGAGTAATACATACACTGGAGGGTAGGGTTAGATTTCAGAGTGACTTAGACAAATTGGAGGATTTGGCCAAAATAAATCTCATGAGGTTCACCAAGGACAAGTGCAAAGTTCTGCACTTAGGACAGAACATGCACCAGTACAGGCTGGGGGCTGATTGGCTGGGCAGCAGCTCTGTAGAAAAGGACCTGTGCATTGCAGTGGACAATAAGCTGAATTTGAGCCAGGAGTTGCCTTTGTTGCCAAGAAGGCTAATGGAATACTGGGATGCATTGGTGTGTTACCAGTAGGTCAAGGGAAGTGATTATTCCACTCTAGGCTAGGGACAGGCATTCAAAAAGTCACAGCCTGAATTGATTCAATTTTTGCAGGTTAGTCTAACTTCCAGAGCTTGAACTGATTTGCAAGTGGATAGACATTCATTTTGAATCAAGAAGTGCAGCCACATGCCTGCAGTGGCTCAGGTTAGAAGCCAGGAGGGTGCTTGAGTGAGCCCTCCCTTCCCTTTCAGAGTGCTGAGCTGAGGGGGAGCATGGCCAGGCCCCAGCAGATTGCTTTGTTTTGGGGAGGGGTTTAAACCCCCACCCTGCCTGCACAGTCCCCAGCTGGGGTGTGCCTGGATGGGAAAGGGGAAGCAGCCCTCACCAGGCTTTTCCTGGCTTGCTGCTCAAGGGACAGGAGTGTTGCCAGATCCCACCCCAGGGGAGGCAGGACTGCTTATGTGGAGTGTATGCATCTGTTGATGATACTGAGCTTTTCAATTTCCTGTTCCCTGCTTCTTCATCCTGTCTGTATCAAGCTGCAATCAAGCCAGCAGGACTTGATAAAGTTTATCAGCCCATCAAGAAAACAAAAACCTCTCTCATTCGTTCAAGCTCTTAAACAGCAATGAAGGAACGGAGGGACATTACCGGCTTATCTGTTGATTAGCTCCAAAAAGCCCTATGTGGACACTGTTCTGTCTGCCTGTCCCAGTGAAATTAGAGACTCATACACACAGACACCTCTCAGCATTAGCTAGTATGGAAGTGGCGTGACCATGATTAGATGCAAGCTGGGGTCCATGCTGTGGGAGCAGGGGGGAATCCCTGCTTGAGCGACGAGGAATGGGTGGCAGATGCTGCTCTGCCTGCAGTCTCCATCTCCTTAGCCAGCTGGGAGCAGTATGCTGTGGTTAGGGAGGAGAGGGGCAGGGCCAGCCCTGCCCTCTGGAGCAGACAGCCCAGCCCAGGGCTGGAGGGCATGCTGGGGGACTCTGATTTAACTTAAACCAGGAAGGGGTCTGGGACAGGTTGCATAAACTGGTTTGACCCAGATCAGTTAAGTCTGATACTACATTCAACCAGGTTTACCTTAAACCAGTTTCAGCCATTTTGAAACTGGCTTATGTATGCTGAATTTATATTCCGTTACAGGTTAAACCAGTTTCTGATCACTTAAACCATGGTTGCCATATTTCCAGTATCAAAAAAGAGGACACCTGTTGGGAGGTGGGGAGGAGGGGGGAGAGTGGTATATGATTGGGGTGTGCCTCTCACTTCTGCCCCACAGCACCCTGCCCCCCACAGGCCTGCCTGCCTGTCACCCACCCACCTGGGAGTAGCTTGCTGGGTCCCCGCACAGAACATGTCACCTCCAACAGCCAATCGCCTTTCCTGTTGCTCCCAGCCCCAAGCAGCCAAGCTTCTGGTGCCTGGGAAAGCAGAGGAAAAGCAAAAACCCGGACATTTGCTCACATCTTAAAAACCTGCCTGGACAGGAGAACAAGGGGCCAAAAAAGAGGACATGTCCAAGAAAACCTGGATGTATGGTAGCCCTAGACTATTTATGTGCAGCTTTTGTCCCTAGCCCTATTAAACACTGGTGAGGCCACATCTGGAGTACTGTGTTTAGTTTTGCGCCCCCCTCCCCCCAACTATAAAAAGGATGTGGACAAATTGGAGAGAGTCAAGCAGAGGGCAACAAAAATGGTGAAGGGGTTGGGGCACATGATTTATGAGGGAACTGGGCTTATTTAGTCTAGAGAAGAGAAGATTGAGGGGGTATTTAATAGCAGCTTTCAACTATCTGAAGTGGGGTTCAAAAGAGGATGGAGCTAAACTGTTCTTAGTGGTGGCAGATCACAAGACAAGGAGGAACAGTCAAGTTGCAGTAAGGGAGGTTTAGGTTAGATATTAGGAAGAATTTTCTCACTGGAAGGATAGTAAAACACTGGAACAAGTTATCCACAGAGGTGGTGGAAGCTCCAACATTGGAGGTGTTTAAAACCCAGCTAGACAAATCCCTGGCTAGGATGATCTAGTTGGGGATGATCCTGCTTTGAGCAAGCGGTTGGACTAGATGTGTGCTCCTGAGGTCCCTTCCAGCACTCACTTTCTGTGATTCTATGAAACACACAGGTCAGCAGATTCCACGCTGAGATCAGTCTCATTCCCTGTAAGTCACTAAAGAGACTTAAAGTGGGCAAGGCCCTTAGTTGCTGTTGTTCCAGGCCCAGCTTGAACCGGTAACCTAGTGTCACAAAGATGATTTAGTCTCCTCCTCATCTTCTGCACTTTCTTTACAAGATGGAAAGGCTCCCTGGGACCCTGTCCTTCCAGGTGATGAGTATCCCCACCCATCAGCTTCACTTGGACCTATAGCGCTCAACACTTTGTAAGGTCAGGCTCAGAGGGTTGGGAGACGTATTTCCAGTATTGCTACAGGACTGTGAACAAGTGTGTGTGCTTGGAGTAGGAGTATTGTACGTAACAGCGTAACCTCTCCTTGGAAAGTATGTAGTAGCTTGGGAGGGGCTAAGAACCTTTCTCCCCCCACACCCCTTGTTTGCATGCAGCAATAATAAGTTCACATTCAGATCATGTTCTGTTGTCAAGGCTGGGCAGGCCTTTTGAAAAGGAGTCTTTTGTAATGATTTTTTCAGACATTGACATCTGGCGATTTATACTTGAGTTTTATTTGTGGGAAGTTTTTAAACAGGTAAAATCAGGTACTTTGAAGGAGACATGTACGCTCTACCGGCACACTGTTCCTTTTAACAGGCAATGTTTTGGGTTTTTTTAAAGTTAGTGAATTTCCTGCACTATTTTAAATAAATTCTTTCATTTTTCTTCTGCAGGACACTGATCTGGTGCCAAGTGACATAGCAGCAGGTTTGAGTCTGCTCCATCAAGAGCAAGATTTAGTAGAGAATTGTCCGAAAGACCCTGAAGAAATTCTCTGTCATTCCCCAACATCTCCTGTGGTAAGATATACTACAAAAAACAGCCTGGGGATGCAGCCTGTTTAAGAGATCCTATTGCATCAAACCAAACTAAAATGTAGGTTTTATTTGGGGGGCAAACCAAGTTAATGACTAGATGGGACTGATTTAGATGTGGGATTACTGGCAGCAGACTGGGGAAAAAAGGAAGCAGTGCTTTTGAGTTATCTCTTCCTTTTATTGGAACCTGCAGTGAGACTTTGTTGGGAAGGGTAGCATATAAATCAGATAGATATATTGACAGATGGATAGTCTGTACCAGTAATGCTCCAATTCTGGGAAACTTCGAAATGACACATACAGAAAAAAGTCAGCATATGATCATCATAAAAACTAATAAAAAGATAATGCTTCCATACTTAGTGTTGAGCTGAAAGTGTGGTCTCATTAGACTTGTAATTTTAATAGAGAAGGAAACAAAGTTACAATGCCCAAGGCAGGAGGAAAAGCAGAAACAGCTTTTGCTTTAGTGCTAATTGATGATCAGTGAGTTGTCTTTTTTTTTCTTCCACCAGTTTTTTGTTTTTTTTAAGTTGCTTGAAGTGGGGGAAACATCTTGTGAATCCCATTATACTTCTGCCAGTTTTAACTTACAACTGCTGCTCCTTTTTCATAAAAAACAGAATCATCTAGTTGAGAGGATACAAGTGCAGACTGTTTGCCAGAGAATTTGGATCTAGCCATGGGCAGATATAGGCATTTGAAAAGTGGGGTACACTTGGTGCAGTGTATCATCACACATAACAGAGCACACATTTTTCTTCCTTTAAAAAGAAACTAGAAGCTTTACTAATAACCTAAGGGCCCAAGGCTGAATTATTCAGTTTAAGATTGAAGCAAAAACAACTGTATCTATCGGAATGTGCATTAGTTTGCCATTTCATATATTATGAATAACCTCCCCACCCCCACAGGCAACTAGGCAAATAATCAAAAGATGTTGTTTAATTAGTCCTGTTGTCATTAGAATTAAATGTACGTCTCTCTTTCAGATTCATAAAACAACAACTAGCCTTTTTGAGCATCTTGACTTCCAGTGCTTCATTGACAGTTATTTCGACACCTGATGTAATGTTTTTAGCTAGAGATAGATAGTCTGCAGGGCTGTGAAATAAGAGCTACATTACCAGAAGCAGCTAACAGATAGAAGAATTGCAGAAGAAAGGATAGCTTGATTTAGTGGACCATCAAGACTTAAAAAGGAGTGAGGGATGTTAACACCTACGGAATGAAGAGTTTAGAAGGAATCAGGTAGATTATGATGAGTCATGAAGTCAGTTGATTCCCTCACTGGTGCCTGAATAGAAATGCTGGCTTTGGCAGCAGCCTTTTGGTGGATCAGGGAGGGTGCAACTGGACTACAAGAACCTTTCCCTCT
>NW_005842178.1:1984412-1987050 GCF_000455745.1 Alligator sinensis
CCCCCCCCCCCCCCCCCCCGACTTGCTCCTGGATTCAGCTAACAGAGAGTCGGATCGAAAGAACAACTCTTGCTAGATTAATCTGTTAGAAAAATCCAAAACTTTTCCTCCCATCAGACCTGTCCCCCAAACAACTTAGTTGAAACAAGCATTCAGTTTTCAATACAAATAGCAGACAGTGAAATAATGAAACAGTGATTATTTTAAATAACTGGCATTTTTCCAAACCCTTGGTTTATTATTTGTGAGAGAGAAACGTAATGCTGTCTGTAAAATAAGGCTGAGCTTCTTTAAGGGTGGCCTGTTCCCCTGTAATATTTAGGGCTTTCTTCTATGTAAAGTTTGTACTGAAAATGTAAGAAGTTAAATTTAATTGGACTGCTAGTGCTGTTGAAAAGATTCAGGCTGTAATGGTGAAGTAACGTGTGTACCTGAAGCCTTTAATCTGGGCTTTTTTCCCCTCCTCAGGCTGATGATTTGGATGTTGAATTAGAAAATGCTGCTCACTACATGCAGTTTGCTGCAGCTGCTTATGGATGGCCATACTATATATTCACTAACCCATTTACTGCTCTCTGTAGACTTAACCGTGACTGGTAAGTTGGCGCAGTATCTTAAATCTGTAGCTTCAGGCATAATCCCATATACATATATGATCTCTTCTGTCACCTTTTATGTGAAACAAAGAGTGAATAAATCTGCCATCCAGCCTTGATTATTGGCATGACATGTCATCTTGTGAGGTGTGGCAGTACAAAAACTTGAGAAATCGAATACCTGGATAAACTCAGAGCTGAATGTGTAGCTGTGGTTAAAATGAATTTGTTCTGGAGAACTGTTTTTGTATTTTAGATTCTCCATTCTTTTCATGAGTTTCTCAAGATTATATCAGAACTTCTCAGTAATTACTTTTGTGTATTTTTCTTAAAGCCTTAAAGCAGTAGCTTCGAAGCTAGACTTTGAACTATGAATAGACACATACTCCTCCATGAATGTAATTGAAATCTGTTCCTGAAGGGAAATGTGACTAGCTTGAACTTGCAAGTTCACTTTAATCTCTTTTTGTTTTCTTAGTTGCAGAAGCAGAGCGACAGATCCTGATATAATTGGTGGTGATTGTTTTAACTTTCACTTTGGATCCATTTTAAGAATAACAGGGCTGCAGTACAGAGATTTCATTCATATTAGCTTTCATAACAAGGTAATAATCTGGGAAGCTATTTTAAAAAAAACCCCCAAAAAACCCAGAACAATTCCCTGCAATTTCTTGAATTCAGTAAGAAACCAAAAGCTTTGCTTTTCCCAACTGTCATGTTCTAAAATTAATACCTTGCAAAACCAGAATGTTCAAACAAAGCAATTTCAACCCTGGGCCAAGGGTTCTTGTTTAGGTAAGTGACACCAAAGTTAACATTACAGAAGGAAGAGACTTATTGAAACGATGTGTTGCAATGTAAAGCAAAACATTCCTGTAACCTTGTATGAGAATAATACAATTCCTTTTTAGAGCTCGCAAATAGATAAGAGATTGAGTTTACAAAGACAAGTTTATACAACTTCATAGAAGTTCAGTGTCTTTATTTCTCTCTAGAAAATAAAAATAAATGTTGACTTACGGTGGAAACTTGGTCTCTTTTGTTGAGCACTTTGTTTTTTCCCTCTTCAGATTTTTGAGATTCCATTTTTTGTCGCTTTGGATCACAAAAAAGAGGCTGTTGTGGTTGCAGTAAGAGGAACCCTGTCTTTCGAGGTATGGTGTCTGTTGTGTAGCACTGGCTGTCTGGAGATGGGAAAAACCCCAGTGGTTTAGAGGAGACAGACAGTGCATGTCTTTGTAGTGGCTAGAGGAAATAGTGCTACAGTAACGAACATTTGAATCGGCAACCAGAGAGAAATAGTCTTCTAGATTTAAGTGACGAGTGTCTGTTCTTGGATACATCAGGAGCTTAGGCGCCGCTTTAAGGGAGTAGTTGGAACATGGGCCAAGATTCTCTTTTGATGTGGTGGAGATGTGTGAATATATAGCTCACGTTTCACTTTTTTTTCACACAGTAATGAATCTGAGTCTTGTACTATTTGGTATCTTTCTGATGAGTTTTTAAATGTGTGTGCAGGGCCATCTTGGGGGTGGGGGGGCAAATTGGGGCGACCACCCCAGGCCCTGCGCTTTGTGGGGGCCCGGTGTCACGTCCAGCCACTTGGCACTCCCCCGCCCCGCCGAATCCGCCACTGGCTTCCTAGCATTGTGGGGCAGGGCCCCATGCAGGCTGATTTCCCCCGGGACCCACACCCTGCTCGGGGGTGGGGGGTGGTAAGAGACATTTGTTCTCAAGTTAACGTGCGGTTACTTGTAGGCTTGAAATTTATTTAATGATATCACCACATCATGTTCTTGCTGTAACAGTGTGTCACAGATTGTGGTTTCATGTAAATGCCTTTAATCTAATCTAATGGCTAAATGTCTCACTTTTTACCTGCAGGATATCATCACTGATCTATCAGCAGACTGTGAAGACCTGACACTAGAAGACATTCTGGAAAATGGCCTTGTACATAAGGTGTGTGTTTACTCTTTACCTCTGCAAAGTAATATATTTAAGGGAAAAATCAAAGTACCAATTGTATTCCTTCAGTTAAG
>NW_005842178.1:1987081-1999350 GCF_000455745.1 Alligator sinensis
GGAAAGAGCTCTCTCTGAATCAGACTAGACAAGCTCTCTGGGTGGCCCAATGGCAGTAATAAATTCTGCCTCCAACATTGCAGAGTAGAACCTGACTTTGTCCCTTTAGATTGGTGTGGCCAATTTTGTAGGAGGCATCCCACAAATTACCTCTGCACCCTCCCTAAGTGCCACTCCCATCCCTTTCCCCTACCTACTCTGCTGCTTTGCTTTCTGCCCTGTGCCACTTGTGGCACCCATGCACTGGTTGGCTGCCCCCTCCCTTTTTTCTTTTTTAAGGTATTCCTGGCATTTTTAAGTAAAATGTGCAGTAGAGTAGCAAGGTCCCTTGCTGGGGCAGTGCATATATATGTCAGTAGAGCTCTGTTGAGCAGAAATAATTAGACTGCTAAATATTGCAGAAAATATTGGGTAGTGTACCTCCTCAGACTCTATTTTATAGGTATCCATGTATTGTGTTTTAGCAGAGGGTAACTCTTGTCTCTAACTTAATGCTGTCTTCTAGGGTATAACACAAGCTGCAAATTACATTTACCGAAAGCTAATAAATGATGGAATTCTAAACCAGGCTCTCACCATTGCCCCTGTAAGTTGCAAACTCCATAGGAGTTTTAAGCTTTCCTAACAAGATTTCTGCTAAAAAATTTCCATGGAAACTGAAGTGAGAGAGTTTGCCATGTGAAGAGGTTGCTTTTTAACCATGCTTTGGAACTCTTCTGTTTCTGTCTCTAGGAGTATAAATTGGTGATAGTTGGGCATAGTTTAGGTGCTGGAACAGCCTCCATTTTGGCCATCCTGCTTAAGAACTCCTTCCCAATGCTCCGGTGTTATGCCTTCTCTCCTCCAGGAGGGCTGTTAAGGTAAATGCAGTACTGCTGTGCTTGGCTTTGGTACAAGGTAGAGAAATCCCGGTGTGACAGTAGTTATAGTGGAGATTAATTATGGCTTAAAAGCCATCACTTTAAGCTCTGTATAAAAACAAAACACTTGAACAGTTCATCTGCTCTGACTGGTGTTTGGCTTTGGGTGAGACTGGGACTTGTCCCTAGCCTGTTTATAAAGACTTTGAATGGCAAGGTTGGTTGGCATTGTACAGTCTTAAGCTAAGCCTTGTTCCTAAGTGGCCAAAAATAATTATACAGTGATTTTTATTTAATTAACAAATACTTTGAGCTCTGGCTGCAAATGATCGCTTCCAAAACACAGTGTGAAACTGTCTGGTGTTTCTGGGCCTTGTTAAACATCTAGATGTGGCATATGTAGCAGGTTCAGTATCAGCTGTGTCCGTGTTCCTGTCCTTTCTAGACTTAGCCTTAAAAGTATAGTAAAATAACTGTTAACACTCTTTTGAGTTATTTTATTGTAGCACATGTTTAATATAAAAATAACAGATTGGCCTGAAACTCAAATGTATGCATGGGGCTTGTTCTTGTGTTGTGTCTTTTAGCAAATCACTTGCAGACTACACTAAGCACTTCATCATATCTGTCATTGTTGGAAAAGACCTCGTTGCAAGGTGAGTTTGCTGGCAGGAGGTGGACAACTCTGCTTTCTTTGGGCAATACTGATCAACGGAGAATGCTAAGAGGCTCTTTGTTCTGTATGTTAAACAGGTTAAGTATGCCCAACATGGAAGACCTGAAACGAAGAATCGTGAGAATAGTGGCCAATTGTAACAGGCCTAAGGTACCATACACACTATGCCTAGCAGAAGTTGGGGAAATTGAGTACTTTAGGACCAACAGTTTATTTGTAGGGAGTAGGATTGTGCATGGACTAGAAATGTTCCCCAGGTGGACAGACTGTGGGAAGCCCAGCAGTGGATGTTTACTCTGCTTTCCCTGGGTGTTGCTCTGCTCTAACTGGAGCACTGTGGAGGCTGCAGTCCCTCCAGTTGACTGAAGAGTGACTGGTAGACCCAACACTCCAGCAAGGCTCAGTAGATGAAGCTTGGTCCTGCTCCTGGAAACAAAGGGAAGTGTGAGTCTTGTAGAGATGGGTGCCACTCCTACCAGCAGGGCAGGCTTCTGTCTGGCTGCACCATCGCATAGAAGGAGCAGTGGGGGTTGGACTAGATGAGTTCTGGGGGTCCATCCCAGCCCTCCTTCTCTCTGATCCTATGGTTCCATCCACAGGACAGGAGAAGTCGCAGAGGACTGCATGAGATGGGGTGCATGGTATGGGAATGATGTGTTCAGGCAAAAGACTCCTTTGAGGGTGCAGAGAAGGGTGGGATCAAGACTAAATACTGCTGCCTGAGAATGCTTAGAAGTAAATGGAGAAGCAGCAGAGGGCAGTGAGAAGTCACAGATGTGGGGGGAAGCTTATAAAGTTTGACAAGAAAACCCACCAAAATCAAATGGTCTGTTAGAGCTGTTTCTCCTTTATTTGACCCTGAGTGATTTAAGTGGATGAGGCTGTGTACCAAAGAAATAGGTGCAGTTACTGTGCAGAAACTTTGATGTAGTGATCTTGCTAACTAAAAAGTGACTGGGGGCAATGTGTGGGGGAAAATGAATAGTCATTAACTTTTATATTCTGTTGCTTTCTTTCTGAACTCAGTACCAGATCTTACTGCGTGGGTGTTGGTATGAAGTCTTTGGGGGAAATCCAGGTAACTTCTCAACTGAGCTGGATGGTAGAAGTCAAGACACCCTGACCCAACCTCTTCTGGCTGAGGAGAGTTTGATGGTTCATCATTCACCCTCTTACAGTACCTTGGGGGATGAATCTCATTTAAATTCACCTCAGTATCCTCAGCTGTATCTTCCTGGGAAAATCATCCATATTGTAGAAGAATCCAGCACAAGAAGGTAGATAAACCAAAGGTCCACTTCAGTAAAGCATGAAGTGTTCAACTTCTCTTTACCATTCAAGTGCTTTCCTTGGCTCCCGTCTCCATCTTTTCCTTCACTTGCTCATGCTCCAGCCAGTTCTTTCCGACTGCTCTTACCTTTTACTGATTTCTGCTCCACCCAGTGCTCCAGTTTCCCCTCTCCTTTCCATGAAAAAGTACAAGTGAAGTACAGTGATCATAATGACCAGAAAGGGCTGGATGTTTGTACATGCTACTTAAATATTTGACAGGGTTGATATAGTCAACATATGTAAACACGTGGTGACCATAATTACTTTAGAGATATAGTAGTTTCCATGGAGAACCTACGTGGTGTCAAAACTGGTTTCTATAAAAATGGGTTTGTTGCAGCTGGGGGGAGGTGAGAAAGAGAAGCTGCATTTCTACTGAGCAGTTTCATTTTTGCCTCAATATCTGTAGTTCGGATCCCTTTTTGCCTTTTAGCTCTTGTCTCAGATATCTTTTCTCTAATAATTCCTACAAGTAGCATGCTGCCTTAGGTTCCCCCCTCCCTCAACCTGAAGCAGGAAGGGAAAAGATATGCAAACTGCAGAGCAAATGGGGGTCTGAAACTTTTGGGAAAGGGAATCCTTTTTTTAAGTGTTGTAAAGAAGGAAACTGCTTTTATCCTTTCCAGTTTTGTCTTGAAATGCAGCAAACATGATTCAGGCAAGAGCAGCCTCAGTGACCAGAAGGGAGGAAATGCCAAAAGCTACCCAAGTCCTTGCTTTTGAGCGGTTTGGCCTTTTCCCTCACTGTTCAATTCATCTTAAGACATTAGTGTAAACGGTTCATATTGTCAGTGGTGTGTACTGAAACAGCAATAACCTGAGTCTGGGCATCGTAAATCTCTTGGCCCAGAAATGTAGGTGTAGTACCTAGAGCCTTTGTTGTAGACCAGGATGTGCTATAGTTAGTTTACTGGGGCAGGACCCTTTTTAGTTAACGTTTTATATTTCATAACAAGGATGGTTCTTACTACTACCATGTTACCTACTGAGCAGGCCCAATATATCAAATCCCATAGCATTTTGAACTAATCTAATAAATATTAATTGTTCTATAAATATTATCATGGAAGAGCTTAACTTGTGAACAGAAACTAAGGGGAAAAAAGTCATAGTAGCAGTATCACTCTGGTTGTTAACTACCATGTTAAGTGTTTGAGACTGCACCATATTGTACTCATGTCCCTAATCAAGTGTAATCAAAGCAGGAGCCAGCTGAAGAGCAGCTTGGCAGGAAGATTTCCAGAACCACCAAGTTAGCCTAGTTCTGATCCTGCTCATGCCTGTGGTGAACTTGTGTTATCAGCAGTGGATCAGAATCGAGCAGTCAAGTGTTTGGAGGATCCCACTTTCCCCTTCTATTAAAATATTCTAGCACTGCACATACAAAGCGTGGGGGGCCCATTAGTCACCTGGCTTCAAGGCTAACAAAATATTTCTTTCTAGGTGGTGCTCTTCAGACATTAAATACACTGCAAGATGGTCAAAAGAAACTGCCTTCAGAAATATTTTAATAAGTCCCAAGATGATAACAGATCACATGCCAGATGTTGTACTTAAGGCTCTGAACAGCTTGTCCCAGGATAAAGCATCTTGTATTTCCTGTCAGACACAAGATGATTTTAATACCAACGTAGTATGAGAACAGCAGTGCTGCCCTCAGGTGAAGTATTCGGGAGGCTTTTGACCTGTCATGCTTAAGCAGACGTAAGTATCCTTTATGCCGTACCTGAAATGGAAACGAGAGGTTGAAGTGATTCCTTCAGAATGCAAAATGCATTTTGCCTCTGTGGAGGCTCTTAAATTCAGAACTTGAACCCTCTCTGCATTTTAACAACTGTCTTTGGAAATGGAACAATACAAGGAGCTTGAGCCAATTATGTGTAAACCACTAGATCTCGACTAACAAACAGGGAGACTGAGGCAGCATGGTTCCTGCCTTAGCCAGATGTTGCAACCTGTATTGTAGCTTCAGCTCTGCTTCAGACTTAGTCATTTTATAGGTAGGAGACTGAGCCACAATGAGGTCTGCTGCCCATCTTTTTATGTCACCAAGATTCTTGGATGTTACAAAATAAAGCAGAGCTGCACTGTCTAGAACAGCTAGTTTCTGGAGGAAGTGTGTGTGTGTGGGAAGATGAAAACAACGAAGTGAAACAGCAGAAACTTTTTTGTTCCTCTAAAATGATGTTTCAGTAACAGCCCATGGTGCATTTTTTTTTCTTGTATTTAACGTGCAATATTTTTGTATCTATTGCCTAGGTTTTATGTTTTTTCACACCTATACCTCCTGCATTATGAATGTAGAAATAGACTTCAAATTAATTTCTTAAGGGTATGCTGGACAGCATACCTGTCCTCCATTCACAAGCTTGAGGGCAATTGGCTCCTTCAGGAAGTTTTGTACCTGTCAGAACTGTAAATTGACGTTGCTAGGGGCCTACCTAAATCGCAGTGAGACAAAGGGATTTTTGCAGGCCTATCATGGCACATGAAGGTGACTTTTGGAGCCTTGCAGGAATTGCTGTGCTTTCTTTGTATTCTAGTAAGCTTTTCTTTTGGCAATTCCATGCAAAATTGTGGAAACTGCTTTTTTTTTTTTTTTTTTTTTTTTTTTTTTTAAGTTTCCACAGAAACCATGACTTAAAGCAGTGGCTAAGGACCTGCTTCTGTTGTCAAGCTGTCAGATTTTAAAACAAATCTAACTTTTTGGCTTCTATGGCTTACTCTTCAGAGAAGGTCCCTTACAAAGCATTTTTCTACACAGTGTTTTTATAGTCAGAGCAGTCATTTTCAGATCCCATTGTATTGCTTTTGCTGTGCCATTTAACTGAGGACAAAATAAAGTTCTTGTAAAATAAAAAATGTTTAATACTGAATACCTTCCCATGCTTCAGGGTAGGACAAAGATGCAATCCAGCAAGCATTTTGCTCAGTGATTTGAATGCTTAGTCAACAGGACCATCAGCTAACATTACTGTATAGTACTAGCAAATGTTGCACTGCTGGAGGCCATGAGTTCCTGCAGAAGTAAGACTCTTGCTTTTTACCTCCAGGGTAGGAATCCCTCCTTTGTTAACTGAATCCTGTTACTGTAGCTGGGTGTTTCATAGTGGCAGTCTTCATGGGGCAGGGGGTCAACTAGTGGCTAATAGCATTGTAAGAACTTAAATCACATTGTGGGGTGAGACCAGATTTTTATGCCCAGTTACTTTGATGCAGATGGAGACATTAAAGTTAAGCTAACCTGCCTCTCCCAGGGTAGTAAGAGTTTCCCCACAAGCCACAGTCTTTTCTTCTGAGACCCTACCAATGTACAAACCCACTGCCACATCTCAAATCCCTGTGATCTATCCAAGATAACACTGGGGGGCGGGGAGGGCATTAATTGGGACAATCAGACATGAACAAACCTGATCACCTGTTTTACCCCCAGTGAGTGGAGCAAAGATTCAACATGTTCATTAGCAGTATTTTCAGCCCTCCTTAACACACAGCACATCAGTCTGCACTTACCTTGCTTCTGAGCATTTGGTCAAGTCTGACAGTTGGTAAATGGAGTGTGATCTAGCATTCCCCCCCCCACCCACCGCTTTTTTTCATATCTGTGACACTTAGTGGTACTTGAACTAAAGATCACCCATTAAGGTTGATAAGAAAAATTAGGGAGGGGAAAATGGAAAGCTGTCTCAAGGAAAGGAAATAGCTTTATTTGTACAACTACTACCTTCCAAATCCTGCTTGAGCTAGTCCAGATGTCACCCTAGTGGAGTACCCTGTTGTAAAAGGGGGTGGGAGGGAGGGGAAATCATCTATACAGCCTCTACAACTTAACATGAAATTCAAACCTTTTCCCACAGGAGTTTGAAAACCTGCTCCTGGAGTATGTAGTTTGGGACTAAGCATTCATTGCATAGGAGTTAGGTTGCAAGTCTTTAGCAAGAGCTAATGCCAAGCAAAATGAGTACAGTGTCTGAGCAATGCTGGGGGCTGGGGAAAGTGTGTTACTTAGTTCTTAGACCAGAGATCCAAAAACTAATCTCGATGCCTGCCACCAAAACATCTCAAACACTAACTCATTTTAAAGAGCCTGTTTTTAAATGCACATGACTGGCAGAAAGCCAGTCCCAAACAAACCCCTGCTGTCATGGTTTACCAAGAATGGCCAGCATTCACACTTCTGCAGGCACTGTCTGAGAACCCTTACTCAGAAATTCACACATTACCAATAACATGATTCAAGAATTTATTAAGTCATACATGCAAAACATACTGCTAATTGCATTAGCAAAAGATCAATGTAAAAACTTCACAATTTTGCAACTTGATTTTTAAATTTTGCTCTAGTGGTTGAAAGGGTGGAGTTCAACATTGTATTCTTGCCAGTGTTTAGAATGTACAGAACATTGTTAGCACTAGCACTAGTTTACAGAACCTCACAGACCCAAGTTACCATTACTAAATAAATCGATGCACATGTACATGTAGGTGAGGTAAAGGACAATTGTCAGCATTAGTAACATTACAGTGCTGGGATACCTGGCAAACAGTGATGCTTGAGAAGGTTCATAGTTTAAGGAAGTCTAAAGTATAAAAAAGTTACTAAAACTTGGAAAGCTGCTCACTTGATTTTTACATCTAGTATATAGAAGACTAAAGAAAGCTCCTCCAAAAGCACAAAAATTACTGGATCAGAAAAGGAAAATAAGAATATGCTTCAACTAATCTACCAAAAAAAAATGCAAATTCTATCACTCAAAGATTTTAAAATACAAGTTATATTGCTCAGTAAGAAGAGATTCTACAAGAAAAGCATTTTTCTAAGTTCAACAGTTGTGGGAATGACCAGTTCAAAAACATCATCAAGTGAATGCCCTACTTGAAAAGAAATCCAGAACTTACCTATGAACACCAACCTCTCTTCATCTACTGCATATCTGTGATAGAAGTTTACTGGTTTTTCTGTGACAAGTGTCTATTCAGTTTTCAACTACTCTGACAATGTAGTGTATAAATTGATCTGTACAGTGTCAAATACTGCCTGGCAACCTCATTTGATCTCCAACCAGTCCTTCACCTATCCATCACAATACAATGCTATCAAAAGGACTAGATAAACTTCAATTAAGAATGTTTATATTTAATTGTAGTAGTAAGAACTAAATTGCAACTGAGCCCTTACCAGTGACAAAGCATTTTTTACTGTGACTCAAGGTGGTCAGTCATAATATCAATTCTTGTACTCATTTAGGTTTGATACACAATGCTATGCAACAACCCTGGGTTGAGAAAGTGTTTAATGAATGCATTAGCAACATTTTGCTAAGGATACTGTACTGTTACTTCTCTGTGAAAAACGAGAGTTTTTGCATTTCCTAATGGACATTAGAGTCTTCTTAAAGACAGACGTCTTCAAAACAGTTTAGTGCTTAGTGTTCATAGCACAACAATGCAACCTAGTTCAGCAGATAGTTTGGCAACAATTGATTAATCTGAGCAACAATAGGACTTTAAAAATAAGGCTTTACATAGGTCTTTTAAGATTTCACTTTTAGTAGAATGAAAAGCAATTCTCATACTTTAAAACAAGTGAAACTGAAATTGTTGATTGGTTCAAAAATGTCATGAAAGAACAAATTTATAACAGAAAAAACTTGGCATTGAATGTGAATGCTCCATTGTTTGAGCAAAGCACATGGGGTTTGGAGTGGGGGCAGGGAGGGTGACATTTACAGCAGCAGGCATTTTCTCTTCCTCTTCTTTACAGGAGGGGGGCAAAGAACTGCTCGAATAGCTTCATCAAACACTGTCTTGAGGCCTCGCTGTGTAAGTGCTGAGCATTCTAGGTATTTCACTGCACCTGTGCAGAGCGAAAGAGGTTGAAGTTACAAAACAATTCTCTACAGTGTGCCAGTGACACAAAACACTGCTTTTAGTGGACTGCCACAGTAGAAGCCGGGGGGGGGGAATTTTTATTTATTTTTTCTTAAAAGGAAACTGTAGCATGAATTTTAGTATGTTAACTTGGGAATCATCATACCAATCTCTTTTGCCATGGCAAGCCCCTGTGGGTAGGTGATTGGAGTCAATTTCTTTTCCTTCAGTTTTTCAATAGTGTCTTTATCATCTCTGAGATCAAGTTTGGTACCTACTAAGATGATGGGGGTGTTGGGGCAATGGTGCCGCACCTCAGGATACCACTGGAAAAAAATAAAAGAGAAGCAGATGTGCAACAACTTTCATGTAAGGCTTTCAAACACTTTCTCTACCAAAACCTCCCCCAAACACCTTTACAATACAATAAAAGAGAAAGCAAACCCCAACAAGACCTCGTTTTTATACTGTAAATGTCCTCCTGCATTTACAGATACAGAGATTCAACTCCTTGTCTTAGCCAGAAGTCGTCAATTATCCAGGGTGAAAAACCCTAATGCAACTTTGCTCTTCCGTTTTTTGCAGTCAGGAAAACCAAGCCCATCCATGGGAGAAGTCCAACACAAGAGTATGGATAATTTCTCCTTGGCCATGGAAAAATCATGACAGGAATAAAAAAGGCTTCTGAATTCCACTGAATAGGCCTCCCCTCACCACACTGCATCTTAAGACAGATTTGCTAAGTCTTCCTGCACAATTAAGTAAAGTTGCACTGTTCCATCATGCTACTGACAATGACCACCTGTTTTTACAGAAGACTGGTCCCAGCACTGGGCATGTGAACCTCATTTCCCTGAATCAAGGGAAAGAATACAGGTTGAAACCTAACAAACAGGACCCAAATCAGTCTCAAGGAATGAGTGCTCTCTAGGCTATACTTACCTTAGCACGGACATTTTCAAAGGAAGCAGGACTCACAAGTGAAAAGCAGATTAAGAACACATCCTATAAAGCAAGTTTTGAAAGTTAGCTCAGTATACTAGAACTCTGGAGAACACATTCATTAATATAATTAGGCTTTTGATTCAGTTACTGAGCTGGCTGACTTATAAACACTGGAACAGTTATGCTGGCAGCATGCTTGCATTTTCAAGTCTTGCTCCCTACATTTGAAATCTGTGATACTCAAACACTGAAAATACAGAAGAACCTTGAAAAAGTCCCTGAAAACAAACGACAAACAAAGGCGAGGAGCAGTAAAAGTTGTAGGTAGTGAGAAGAATCATTAGAACTGCAGACTTCTTTCCATCTTGCACACAAGGAGAATTCAAGTGAGTCGAGCTTTACACAAGCTCACACCTAGCTTGCTAACATGGGATTTAAAGTATGAGGTGCGACTGTTCCACTACTTCTGACAGGAAATAACACTAGTTCTAAGAGCTTTCAGTTTGAACAAATGGGTGCAATTTTGAGTAAAAGAACGATCTACTGGCCAAATATAAACAAATGCTTCCATGTGAAACATTCTTAGCCCATCTAAACTCATTGGATGAAAATCAGCTTATTTCCCACAGCATAACTGCTGTGCAGAGATTACAGTGAACCCTGCATTGGTTTCACATTGATCAGATATTATTTTTGCATTAACACACTTCAGAGTTTCCTTCTTCCAGCTCAGTTAGAATTAGGGGAGTTCTAAAAAACCATGACTGCACTGACCTGACTAGCCCACCCTCCCATTTCAGTTGAAAGCCTTTAGGCAGCATACACTGCTTGTCTTTCAACTGAAAGGTAGGGGCTGATTACTGCAATAAATCAACTGGGTTTTAAAAAATTTCAAAGAAAAGATGACTGCAAAATAGATAAAAATCGACAAGATTTTGTAGCAACTTCTAGAATGTGCACGTTTCAAAGGCTGATAAGGTTCATAGGCTTACGTGTTTCTAGAGCTGTTGAGAAAGTGTTCACCTGGCTAACCAGAAAATTTTCTGGATCTGATAAATTAGATATTACTAGTCTTGCTACATTATTCTTACACCTGAACAAGTCTCACAAGCTCCAGCTTTCCCCATCCTACAACAAAGCAAACACAAGTATGAGCTAAATCTGTTAAGAAATGAGAGGTATGTCATAATGTTAGTCAATTGTGGTGCATTTCAAGGCATTATGTTAGGTTAACTACTGACACCTGCATTGCTATGCACTTGCAACCCATTTACTCATGCATCACCCAAGCACGTTTCCATAGCCAGAACACCGAAGAAGAAAGGTGTGCAACACCAAACAACGTGATACTATGGCCACTACTTCCGTTTTCCAATTCTGTGTATTGCGCAGATTCCTCCCCGCTTTCCTTCAGAGGCTCAGTGCTTTGGATTGACAAGAAATTCTATGAATTATCTGCAACTTTCAGCTGGCTCCTGCATGTCACAAATCTAATTAATGTATTGGCAAACAACAGTTTAGCTCCTTGTTTGGTTACTCTTCAGAGCTCTGATTTACAGAGCTAGCAGCACACGCACATCAATAAAGCAATAATACAGATCCAAGAGATATACAACTCTAAGCACAAGATAAAGTTGTAGTCTAATAAAATAGGGGCCAATTTATCACTATTTAAGCAAAAAAGAACAGAACTGGGAAACAAAATTTACTGGAAGTGTTACATACGGAAATAGGTTGATCTTTCAGACTGGAAGTTACATTCTTACCACTGGTCCCTCCAACCTAATAACAGGTATGACATAAATTAAGTTCAGGAGTACCTTTAAGTGTGCTCTTAATGAACCATTTCTTCTCAGAATTACTGTGCTCATCAATCCTCACAGAACTTTCCCCTCAAAAAGAAAACACTCAGCTAGCCAGTGCCACATTACTTGACACACATTACTTCTGAAAAGCCTGACAGAAGTCTTTTCCAAAGATGTAGAAATAGGTTAGTGACAAAGACAACAGCAAACTGCTTTCTTTTTGAGTTTGAAGGCCCCACAACACAGTGGAACTGAATGGATAAGAAAAAAAAAAGTTTTTCAGTGAAAAAAAAATTAGTAGGATTTATTTAATTGGGTACTTTTCAAAGATTTTCTGAATAAGGAAGATAGAGTATGTCAAGGTAGCAAAGTTTGGAGCGTGGTTTAGTGCCCAGATATCAAAACAGCCTGATTACACACTGATTGATCCACTGAACTGAAAAAGTATATGGAGCCTTTCTGTGACAATCCTACAGCTGACAATATCAGCAGATACAGTTTAGTGTCTGGCCAGACTGCTACTTGACTGGTCTCTTCCTAGGAAGCACACCACCTTTCCATTCACATGGTTCCCAAAGCTCTTCTTGAACCGACTTTTAAATCTAGTCAGCAAAGAAACTTTTCCCCTATGAAGCATCTAAGGCAAATTCTGACCCATACTATTAAAATTGTATGCCCTCTGATTCAGAGATGCAGCAGAGCTGGTATTTTCCCCAACTGCAGACACATTTTTAATGCTCTTCTAACATCCAAGTTACAGCAACATTCCCGCCGTGGATC
>NW_005842178.1:1999381-2010696 GCF_000455745.1 Alligator sinensis
CAAAGAGAGCATTTTGAGGCCATTCTCCAACACGCCTCAGGGAATCTTACGCTATCTCGGCTGTTAAGGTCCCTTACGTCCAAAGTTCTCCCTATATCACCTATGCCCAAGTCACCATTAACAGCTGCATATGCTCTTTGATCAAAGCATGTGCACAAGCACTTCTTGCAGCTACCTGACCATTACACTAAATACTTAGCCCCAAAACAGCTAACCTCCACACAGAGCATTGTGAACACAGGCCTGGCTTTACACATGTACTGTCCTTTACACACAGCAGAATGACAAAACTGCAGCTTGGGGGCCAGGGACTCAGTGCAAAGCCTGCCAGCACATGGGCCAGCACAGACTCTGCTTGAAAAACATATTAGGAAGACTCCATATACGCACACGTGCCCTCTGATCAAAAGCATCGCTGACAGTACTGTTACAGCATTCAGCAAAGCCTGACTTTGCACATGGCTTCACAAACAGGTTCCTGTCAAGTTTACTGTCACTATTTGGTGAAAGTCAGGATCCAGAGGCAAGTCAGGTTCTACCTGAACTGGTGCTTTCTAATTCACATTATAACCATGACCAAGGATTTCTAGCAACAGCACATTTTTAAATAGTGAAATCAAGAAGCTCTTAAAAATACAAGATGAGGCAGTGTTGTCTAAAGCTGGGTAAGCATTAGCACAAGAGAGTGGGGAGAGGGAAAACATTTAAAATAAAATAAAAAGCAGTGCCTAAAATATGATTTTATTTTCTGTTTTTATATTCCTCTTGCTAGAAAGCAGCACACAGTACAGCATATTCTCCAAGTGTTTGCACATAAATTACAATCATTATTTATGATGCAAGAGCCATTATTAATGATGTAAGATCGATCCATTATACACTGCATGCAATATCTGTTGTGTGCTATAACCCAAAATCACAGCAGCCCACACACACTGCTCACTGCATCAGGTATGAAAGCATGGCCCACCCCCAAAGCATAGCTTGGCCTATGGTCCCTCCTCCCACATCCTTTTATCTGTTCAAACTTGACTGCAGCCTGTGTTTCCATGATGCTGACCGGCTCTTGGGCAGTCTTAGCAATTTTATCACCTACTATGAGGAGGGTCTAATAACTGCTTTTTCTTCCTAGCTGCTGGCAGAAACAGAAGTTTCTGGCAGTTTTGCTGCCATTCTCTAACTGACACAATAGCAGTAGCCTCTAGTCTATGAGCTGAGAAGAAAACTTAACTGTAAGGACTGATGGGCACAACGAGAAATGAGACTAATGAATTAAGATATGTTTACCAGAAATTTAAATATTATGGTTCATTTAATAAAAGTCTTGTCTTAGAGAGTACAGGCAGACCACAGACTAACTGAACAAGATCTGAAAACATGAAAGCCGGTTTCCTGCACTGTAGTAGCTAGTAATTATTCTGCTGTAATAACTACAAATTACCACTTTCCTTTAGAACAAGGACAGTTCTGTTAGAAAAAGGAATCTCCTCAAACCAAGACCACTGGGCTTAGCAGAAGACAGCTTCAGGAGACTAGCATCTAGAAGATATTAGCTGAGCTGTTGTGATAGCTACAGACAGAGAAGACTACTTCATCTTCCCTATCCAAGAGAAGCAGGGGACAGCATATGCATATTCAAGATTTGACAGATTGCAAGCAATGAAGCAACATGTACATTTCTCCCGTTTAATACTGTAACTGTAAGAGCACAATAAAAACTGCCTTGGGCTGGAATAATTTAAGAACTCTAACGGAACAGTGCCCACATCAACAGCAACATTTTCTTTTAAAGGCATGCCACTTGCACTTTTAATACTACCTTTGGAACCAAATGAGGCTGAATGACATCAAGTGCTTAGCAATGTTCATGTCAGTGGGCAACCAAAACAGCACGCCTGAGAAACAAAGACAAATCCTACTTTTGGCAGGCATGCTAACCTTAAATCAATGGACTTGCTGATGAGACTACTCCATTCACCAAATTTATAAATATTCCAGTTAATTCTGGGGCTGCAACTACATAGAAAGGCAATGGGTAATGCAGGTTTTAACATCTGCTAAATGCAGAATGCTCTCATACTGAAGTATACTAAAGTATTACACCTGCAGCATTAAGCAGAAATTTGCAAGAGGTTAACTTTGCTATTAAATATGAGTGTTAACCATAGCTATGTTCAGTAAAGACAATTAGACTACTTAGGCTATAAACGTAATTTCAACTCTTGTGCTATAGATTCTTACTGTTTGCGGATACGATAATGGACGTAATCTGTCATAGTCCTCTTGTCCAGCTGTATCCCATAAACCCAGGTTCACTGGTTTTCCATCCACCATTACATTAGCAGAGTAGTTGTCAAAGCTATAATATAAAATACAAAGTGAGATCATCTGAAATGCTTCCAAGCTGGAACCAAATTCTTCTTCTGCAATAAGTCCCAGAGGTTGAGCTCTCACAAAATCCCAGTCAAACATGATGGACAGAAAAGGCACTTGCCAGAGTACAGCCTCCTGCCCCAAATAATGAATGATTATTCTTTAAATATTAAGTCTGATATGGAATATTCGAAGGGAAAATGCAGCTCAAACTAAGTCTGCTGGAGTTAGTCTCTTTTCACTACCTTTTATCAGAAAATGTGTAAAACTGCTAAGCAAACAAGTCTGGGAAAAAAGGTGATTCACTTAACTGACAAATACTTACTCCTCTGAATGGGACACTTATCAGCCACCTAATCTGCCTCTGTATTGTGTAAGAATTAAAAACCTATTGTTATTGTTCTATGCATGTAACAAAAGAAGCAAGATGAGTAATACTTAATAAGGATTTAAGAGTCTCAGTGGGCAAACACGAGCCTTGTAAATTTAGGGCATCAAAATGATTTGGAAAAATCTACTCGGAGGCAAACAGATAAACAGGAAAGATCCTTTTTAAGACCACCACTTTTTATGACATTTAAGCCAGAACTGAGAATGCAGTAAACTTTTGTCTATAAAACAGTAATAAACTGCAAAGTCTAAAGATGGACTACATTAAAATGTTTCATATGAAAAGTCATTGAGGTATTTACAGTACAACTTGAGGAAACAGAAAAGGTATAGCAAAATAAGGGTAGCAATGACCAATAGGAAGAGAAACATTTCCACAGTACATTTATAGTACAATATATTTTAGTACCTGAAAATCTCGGCTGCACTCTTACCATTTGTAGGAGAACAATTACATATTTTATATTTTAAATGAGGACAGAGCAGAGCAGGGAAAGCTGCCTGTGTAAAAAGTTCCACCCTACTCTGAATTGGAGGTGGGGGTGAATTAAATTACAAATTCCTTAAAACGGATTTAAATAATACAAGTGTTGAAAACCCTGAACTGCAAAATCACAGGAAGTGCCAAAATAACAGATGTTCTTTAGTAATGCTTACTATAGGAACTGTGCTTGGCAACTGAGGAGGGCTTGCAAGAAGGGACAAAACCCTACCAGCTCTCTGGTACATATTTAAAAAACAGAACAAAACCACAGACAAACAAAAAAACCGCTCCTTGTGATTCTGTTTGCAGTCCTGAATGGCTTGCAAGAGTCTGAACTTTGAATGTCACTTGTACATAGGAATTCTGCCTTCGGAAGTAACCATGAGGTTTTCTTTAAAGATAACTGTAGCTGACAATGTTAAACACAGTCCCAGAAGAAATGAGTTATTGGGCAAAGTAGATGTGAACTGATCAAGAGTCCACAAAAAAATAACTTATCACATGAATACTACTGCACATGGCCACCTGACAAACAGGTTAGTGCAAGCCAAAAAATACTTCTCATGAAATAAATCTAGAGTTGAAATTAACCTTTCAGACAAAGCTGAAAGATGTTTCCTGCTTGTTTAAACTATATAAACTCTAGTGATGGCAAGTATAAAGAATGCATTAAATCAGTTTATAAGGTTTCATGATTATACTTACACAGTGGGGATGTATTCTCCAGGAAAAGCATTGGTTGTGTAACTGATGAGTAGGCATGTTTTACCTACAGCACTGTAAAGAGATTAAAGTAATTTAAGGCAGTACTCTTACATGTGATGGAAAATAAAAAACCTTCCAGATATAACCAGGCCTTCGCACTCCCCCCCAAATTACATTCATTCATCCATTTGCAAAAAGTTTAAATTTAAACCTGAATTTGTAAGGGGTCAAGCCTGGGCTTGAAGCTGACTTGACTAGTAAACAGACTAGTCAGAAAATAAACTGATTCTTAGTGGTCAAGGTAGATCTGAATAATTAATAGGCATCTTCCAAAATATGCAAACATTATGACCTAGACTATTTTGTTCAAGCTTAAATTAACGAGGCCACATATATTAGTAGCCAACTCATTTTGCTGCGTCTTAACCAGTTTCACTGAATAGAAACGACAGCCACCATTCATACAGCTCCTTCAAATGCCTCACCTCACCTTTCAGACAACTCATACTTTTGTCACCTAACCCTAATGAGAAACTATTGCCAATTTATCACAATGCCATTTTGGAGGGCTCAGTGAAACAGAAGTGGCAGCCCTTCAGAGCATATCATAATACTGCAACATGACAGTGAAAAGGTAACATCCCTTCCTTGGAAACCCAGCCATCTCGTGGAAATTATTTAGTTAAAACCATATCCTAACATTGAAACCAAGTTGTGTGCACTTAAAAAAAAATCTTTCCCCCAGCAAAAATTTTTAAAATCCCAAACAGGTTCAGATAATTCAGAGACATCTACCTTCCACACTTCTTTTAAAGCCCAACAGTCAGTTCTCTACTCCCAGCATTCTCCCAAGTCAAACACTGAAGAAGGGACAAACTACATTCTCATAATGGTTTCAATTAATACGGCTTAAGATACTTGAGATCTGACTACTTAGTTTTTTTTCTCTTTCAAAGAGACTCAGCATCTGAAGAGAAAGCAGGCTTCTGATACTTTCAAGTTCCTCTAGGTTTCATATTCGTTTCTCACTTAAGAGCAATATCCTTCAACAACAGACTCCAGAGGATGTCTTCACAATTAGTTGCTGCAGAGAGATATTAGTTGTGGGATTATGTTCTTTCTGCTGATTACCTCTTTCTTAAAAGATGTTCATCCTAATGCAAGACATGCATTATGTCCATGCAGAAGTTTTGGGCAAGCAGTGTGCTGATTAAACAAGACACCAGCACTCTTAACCCTTGATGCGTTTCCAAGGATTATACACCTACTATTCATACTAGCTCATGTATCTTTCATATTTGGTGTTCATAGGGCCAGCCACACACACTGCTGTATTTACCTTACTTAGTAATGTTAAACGAAATCTCCATAACTAAAACATCACTGCTAAAAATATCCTCTTGTCCTTTAAATTTCATTAAAAGGCTCCAGAAGTTGGAATCTGGTCAAGCACCAAGGTGTACTAGGTAAGACCCATGCTCTGTCAGAGCTAGAAGTTAACCATTTATTGCAACGCTGCCAATAATAGGATTCTTCACCACCTTCTTTTAAATCTCAGTTCAATAATACCCTACGATCATGACAAGCTATATTACAGTAACATTTGAGCCTTAGAGAAATCCAGGCCCAATCTGATCAGGATGGTTCTTTGGCATTTTATTCCATGTGTCAAGCTGCAATTTGCAATTCTCCCTTTCCTTGCAGCACAATACCCACTCTACTATCATTTTTTGGTCTTACAAAGTTTACCCTCACCACATTTTAATTTCTTCAAAAGACATATGAAAAATGTCTGAGTTTCAGCCTTTACCAGAAACTGAGGTTTTCCTGTTCAGGGTTGCACTATGTTTTGTGCCAAATGATACTTCTAATTATGACATCTACTTCTATACTTGACTAGTGTCGAATTTTTACTGCAGTTTCAGGTGAGTTTTACAGTTGTATACATGAGATGGGCTGGGAATCCTCCTATCAAAAATATCTGGAGAAACCAAAGATGCCTGCAATATCCAGAATCTCATAAGTCTAAGCCCATGGTGGCCAAACCATGGCTCACGAGTCACATGCAGCTCGCCAGCACAGTACTTGCAGCTCTTTGGAAATTGGCCAAAGCCCTGCCCACTTCTTCCCAAGGCAGGTCCGGAGGACAGCGCAGCCCAGCACCTCCCATCACTCCAGCTTTCCCCACAGGGAGCATGCCCCGAGTCCGCCCTCCTCCCTCCTTCTCTCCCTCTGGGACTGCCAGCTCAGGTGCCAGGCTTCCCCATGGGGAAAGCTCCCCACAGGGAAAGCCAGAGTGGCTCAGCAGTGCGGGGGGGTGAGGAGTCACCTTTACTCTGTGTCACTCAGCACCCCCTACCCCTCCAGCTCTTGAACTTTGGTGGAGGATGGGATGTGGCTCCCAGGGTGAGTAACTCTGGCCACCCCTGGTATAAGCCATGGATGGGTATAGTGTAGTTCAGTGTTTGGGCTCAGGACAAGAGACCAGCTACTCCCAGAATTGTAGTCTCAGCTATGCCACAGCCTCTCTACATTTTCCCAGCCTGCAAAGTAGGCATTCATTACTTGCATCACATGTTTGCTGTAAGGATTAATATCCGAAGATTAGCACAGCATAAATGCTAAGTACTATAAAGCTCTGTACACAAATTACACATTTTCAGACTCAGGGCTTGTTGGCATTCTCTGAAGATGGTAACCTCACACATCTTTTATTTTTTGTATAAAATATATATCGATATATATCCCATGGATAATATACATATATTAGCCTATTAGTTTACTTTTTATTTTATATATAATTAAACTAATAGATTTCTATAACAAAGACACTAATGCACTGGGGTATTCAACAGTTCCAAAAAGAAAATTTGAAAGAACATTTTTTAACCAAGCCTTTTCAAAATGCCAGAGAACTGAATAGACTGGTCTAATGTATAACTGATTAATCAAAACCATGAACCCTAGAAGAACTAAAATGTCACATTCTTCAAGCCCCTTGCTAGGACTTGGAGACAAAACCTTCTGTAGAATCTACAACATAGTCAGGCTCAAAGACCCATCCTAGACAAGCCTATCACACTATACATCCTGGTTTGTACTGAAAACTAATACTGAATTCCACATCTTCACAAGTGACTAAAGAACACTTTCCCCCCTACTCCTTTTGACTGCCTCCCTTCATCTCACCAAGTGAGGCAACTGTTGGGGTTACTCAGAGCAGCTCAGAAAAGAGGTGATAAAAAAAATGTCATTCCAGACTCAAAACTGTAGCATGGTTCTGCAACATGCACCAGACAGTTGTTAAACAAGAAAAAACAGGCCCAACAACCCTGTGTTCCATTTTAGGTTTCCTGCCTCCCTAGCTTCTTGGCTCATTGCCCTATGAATCAGATTTGCGTAGTTACCAACCTCAGAAACGAACATGTAACACCTACCTTCACTATGGTAATCCTACATTAATTTTTATTCCTCATCTCCTATTAAAGCATTATGTTAACAAACTTAGTTTGAAAAGCATTTAGCCACTTGCTAAGGGAGGCATCTAACTGTATAGCAAATACATCTTTACACCTGAGGGCTGGAAATTAAGATGGATCAACAGATGGTTTTAATTTTTTCTGCAGATCAATCTGGGAAGTATTACAAAAATGCCATCAATTATTTAACCATACATTCAACCTTGCAACCCTATTAAGAGAATCCTAAATTAGTAACATCAGGCTGTAATTCAGATTTTTCCCTGTTAACCACAAGAATTTTCTAGATTAGATTGCTAGAACACAGGCAGATGAGACACCATATAACTAGTTTTACAGTAATTATTATACCAAATTTCCCCAAGAATGCACTGGACTCCATTCACTTCCAGGTACAATTCAAAGTAGTGACTTATGTAGGATTTCACAAGGTTTTTAGTACCTCGAAACCCAGGAAGTTCTCTCTCCTTAGCTATAACTAAGAAGCTTGAGAAATCTCCTAACACACTATACCTACTTTGAACAGAATAAGATGACATTGTAATAAAGATGCTGGCAGGCAGCGTACAGCAGCATTCCCTCCATTGCCAACACCAGTGGAGCTGCACAGATGGTAGTGCTATAGCAGGAGACTTCTTGTATACTGACTGGGAGAACACAGCCCTTACAACCATGCCAGTGGAGGCCAGCTGAAGCACTTTAATTAACACTTTGCTAAAATTAGATGCCAAAGAACCAATAGCATCCTCTGTTAACATCTGTTGGAATTCCTTTCTTCTACCAGTCTACCTGAACTAGAATTCTGCCTTGCATGATACGGCCTAAGGCCTAGCTCTTTTCTCATATTTTATAAAATTTAAAATAGCATACACAACGCTCCTAGGATAAAAATAGCAGGTTATCACTTAAGAGTTAAAATCTTTTCCCTTACTGAAAGGCACTATTACATTCTAGATTAACCAGAATATTATTCAGTTTGAGGGGGTTTTGTTCTAAAATTTCAATCTATGGCATTGTTCTATCAACTGAAGAATGGCAGACCATGATGGTGAAGGTGAGGTTGTCAGTGGAATGAAAATTAGCCACCCACCGGAAATATGTTTTTAAAGGAGTGCTGCATTTCAGGAAGCAGTTTAGAATTTCTGCACTCAGCTGGGGGGTGGAAAGAGTCAACTGCTTCAAAAGACTTTTTTAACTGCTGTGGCTGGCAAAGCAAACCAAACTCTGGCATGCATCTACCGATGCATTTCAAGCAAAACCAGGGACATCATCCTCCTGCTTTACTCAGCCTTGGTGAGGCCGCAGCTGGAGTACTGCATCCAGTTTTGGGCCCCCCACTTCAGAAGGGATGTGGAAAAGCTTGAGAGAGTCCAAAGGAGAGCACCGTAAAAAAATTAAAGGCCTGGAGGGAAGCCTGTACAACGAGAAGCTGAGGGATCTGGGACTCTAATCTGGAAAAGAGAAGGCTCGAGGTGACTTGGTAGCAGCCTACAATTATATAAGAGGGGTACATCAGGACCTGGGAGAACAGCTGTTCACCAGAGCTCCCCAAGGGATAACAAGGTCTAACGGCCATAAACTCCAGGAAGAACGATTCAGACTAAACATAAGAAAAATGTTATTTATGGTGCAAATGTCCAGGGTCTGGAACAGACTCCCCTCAGAGGTGGTGCAAGCACCTACTCTGGAGTCTTAAAAAAAAAAAATCTGTTTATTTTTCTTGCTAGGATCACTTGATCCTGGCTGATTTCCTGCCTACGGCAGGGAGCTGGACTCGATCTCACAAGGTCCCTTCCAGCCCCTAATGTCTATGAAATATTCTTGTAATGTTCTTGTTTGTCTTAGATATCAGCAGAAAAAAAAATAAAGTTTACTTTTCACTATTTAAGCTGCTTATTCCCTGCACTTCATTCAGCCAGGTCAGTGGTTCTCAACCTTTTTAGACTCAAGTCACACCCCTCAGAAAATGCCAGCTTTAAAAAAGAAAAAAAAAAGTTTTTACTCATTTCTTACTATAGAAAAATAATGGAGCAATTCTGTTGCAAAGAACAGGGAAAAAACACAGGTCAGAATGTTTTGAGCACAATGGACTTATTTGAAATTTTTTTATTTATCTTGTGAATAGTGTACATGCATGTACATCTAGCAGCACTAACACTGCGTGGCACCCTGCAGCACCCTTGGAAGGAACTCAAGGCACCACTGGGTGCCATGGCACCCTTGTTGAAAATCACTGGCTTTTGTTTTCCAGCTTTCATGCACCGGAATAATGCTGCCACATTAGTTTGCAATGGTTTCTAAAAGTAACATCCCTCTCTAGTTTAAAGCCTTCTGTTTTTTAATACGGTATTGTTTATTAATACAGTGTCCTAAGTACCTATTTTTTTTTTAAATATGGGCTTTAGTAATAAAGACTGAGCTTGTAGCCTATCCCAGATAAAGCAGCAGTCTTCTAAAGTGTTTTGAGAAACACAAAAAGCAGCTACTTATTTAGTAAGTGATACTAACTCTAAAGACAATTTTAAATAGGAATTATTACATTGAATCTAGAATCATTCCTTCAAAACACTGAACAAACAGATAAAACACTTCTATTAAAAGAAGACAGACAAGAGACAATAATTTTGATGTAAAAAATATTTTACATCAATTTAAGCTAACTAGAAAAAAAAAAATCACAGGTGGCCATTTCTACCAGTGCTAGTAAGTTGCAGCACTATTAACAAATCTCAGTCAAATGTGTTGGAACACTCCTTTCGTGAAGCACAAGCAATAAAAGCAAGACAGGCGTCTCATACAATATCAAAACCAGCACTTATCTGTTAGACCATTTAAACATTTCATTTTTAAGTCTTAATACATGCTAACTTTTTAGGGCTCTCCTAACAAGTTGATCATTAACTTAAAGATGAAACCACCATACTATATTATACAAAGCTTATGGAAATTTCTTCTAGCTGTAATTATGCTCTTCAATCTATCTATGCAAGTTTTTTTCTGTGATACCCGATTATGCTCAGACTACACTGGGATTTTTGTTTCCACTTAAAAAAAAAAATCTAACTGCATAAAACGAGTCTTGTTTTCCAGCTGGCTTGTGATGCTCCCCTGAGCTCTGACATCCAGTAAGAAAGTCTCCAAAATGCCTAGAAGAGTTTCTACATGGAGCACATTCAACAGTGTCCAGCACTGAAATGCCAAGAGGAACAAACACGGTACACACCGTCTCTGCACTGGACGCTAGCAGCTATGCATAAAGTCAGACTTAAAAGCATCCTAAAAATAGCTTTAAACAATAATGCCTACAAAATGTCACACGTATATACATTATTCTCTACAGAGGATGCACATGCCAAGTTTCTAATTATTTGTCATCCAGCTGTATAGCTAGAGGTCGCAATTTGGGCTCGGGCCCTATTGTGCTAGGTAACACTCATACAGTAAAGCACATCCCTGCCCAAAAGATCTTGCAACGGACTCTGATTATATCACCCGCAAATGTAACCCCTGGCTGTAAAGGCAGGTTGCGAAACCCTGCCGGTGCGCAGGAAGTCACCGCATCCCATCCAGTATTTTTGAAAAGTAGTTTGGAGACAACGGGGCCGACTTCCCCGTCCAGTTACGTCAGGAGTGGCTTCGCTCAAGAGCGCTATGCAGCCAAACCCTTGAACCGGGGCACGGATCCCGCTGGGGACACAAGGAAGGGGAAGCCGCCAGCAGCAAAATGGAGATAGATACGGACCCCCATGATTCCCAGGAAGGTTTAAAGCCCGCACCTCCCCCCGGGCCCCAGCTACCCAGAGGGACACAAGGGCCCCAAGGGACCAGCCCGACCGCCTGGAGCGCGGCACAGTCCCCACCCCAGGCCGCGGGAGCCGGGGCCG
>NW_005842178.1:2010997-2018876 GCF_000455745.1 Alligator sinensis
CGGGACTCTTCGGCTCCGCTAGGGAGCGCTGAGCTCATCGCTGGCCCGGTCTCGGGACTCTTCGGCAACGCTCGGGAGCGCTGAGCTCATCGCCGGCCCGGCATCGCCGGACTCTTCGGCAGTGCTCGGGACGACGGAGCTTACCGCCGGCGCGGCCTCGGGACTCTTCGGCAACGCTCGGGCGTCTCCGGCCCAGAGTGACGGCTTCGGAAACGCTCGGGTCCCCTCACCTCAGCTGTGGGGCCGCCATGTTTGTGCTACTAACCT
Source organism: Alligator sinensis (assembly GCF_000455745.1). Classification (NCBI taxonomy): domain Eukaryota; kingdom Metazoa; phylum Chordata; order Crocodylia; family Alligatoridae; genus Alligator; species Alligator sinensis. The sequence goes on from NW_005842178.1 coordinate 2,011,265, forward strand.
AGTCTGGGGAGGTGGGGATGGGGACTGGTCTCCATTCATACTCTTTCCTTGTCCTGAGCACCTTAGGGTGACTGTCACCAGCGTTAGGCCTCACTGCAGCGCTGGGTCTCCCCTCGGTTTCGTCTGCACTGGAAGTCGCCATGTCAAGGGGCCGTATCCTGGCATGGGGCTGGCACGTGCTGGGGCTGCTGCCGCTGCCCTGGGCAGTATTTTTCACCCGTGGGGCCGCGCTGCCATGTGATGTGACATAGGGCTTCTTGTCACCATGTTTCTCTATTATGCAAATCCTTGAGCACCAGTTTCTTTTCAGCGGGTGACAGCATGACCTAACAAGCCACAAACCACGAGCTGTGTCGTGATTTCACGTTACGATTGTGTAACGTTGATTTCTCCTGTCGCAACGTAGCATTACTGGGGTCGCCAACCCTCCCAGATTGGCCTGGAGTCTACCGGGATCAGCATCCATGTCCCCATGACTACTGAAAGCAATCCGGGAGATTTACGTTACATTAGCTATTTAACTAACATTGCGCCATGTTAGGAAAAAACTCTCCCGGAATAGCTTCACTCAGAGTTGGCAACCCTCAGCATTACACCAAAAAGTCGGTCCTTTAGAGGTCATCCTGATGGGTTTTTTTCCAAGCGTTTAGGATGTTGCGTTCAACGGATGTTAAGATCCCAAGAATTTTTAAACAGTCTGACAAAGATTCCTTTCTCCTTTCAGATGCTCTGGTTTCACTCTCCTGTGATAACATCGCCTCTTTAATCCTCTAGTCCTCTGGAGCAGCATTTCTCAAGCTGTGGGTCGCGACCCAAGAGTGGGTTGCAAGAATACATGAAAGGGTTGTGAGCAAACATTTAAAGTGGATTCTCCTTTAAAGGAGAAAAATATGGGAAACCGGGGCTTTTCCCTTGCAGTCTGGCAGATTTCCAGCCTGCAAGGGGGACCCCCTGCTCCCCACAGGTCAGGAGTGAGGGGCATAGGGTCAGGACTAGGGTGGCCATCGAGGTACTTCAAGAATAGAAGACAGATGCATTTAGTTAAACCATTGCATTTGGTGCAACTGTCCCCACCACATTGAACATTGTGTGCCTCCCGAGGCTGGGGGCACGGCAAGCTCTCACAGGTGGTGGCAGCAGTGGTGGCGGCGGAGGCGTGGTGACAGGGAGCAGGGAGCTCCTGCAAGCAGCCACGGCAGTGTCGGTGGCAGGTGTGGGCCGAACAGGTAGCTCCCGCAGGCAGCCAGGGGGGAGTGGTGAAAAATAGAGGACATAAAGGCATCTGGTTTCATATCACTAGAGGACAGAGGACCAGAAAACCAGACTGTGCTCTATAAAACCAGATGAATGGCCGCCCTAGTCAGGACTGGCCATTGATGTTTACAAATGGGTCCTGGTACAGAAAAGGTTGAGAACCGCTACTCTGGAGATCCTGCAACAAATACACAAAAGTAAAATTTTGACAGATGTGATTCTCCATTGCCTTAATTTCCCATTTTTACAAGGAGGAGGAGGCACAAAAACTATGGGTTTGTCCAATGTGGATAACATTAGTGTAAGAATGTACTAATTTCTCATGCATGGATTTTGATTGAAGAAGAAAGCCTGCCAGAGTACCACTGTGCTCCTGCTACTCTAAGCTGGTGCAATACACTTAGGTGGGACAGATCTGAAGCTGCTCTGGCTTAGGCCAGAGGTTAGCATGTCCCTAGGCAGACCTGGAACTGAAAAGGTTAAAAGGTCCTATCAAACCACCTTTGCCCTCCTTTTCTGAATTCTGTGCTACCTGAGCTGTAAAATTGGTTCCAATATTTAAAATGTGAAAAATAAATACAATAGTTACCAAATCTAAACATGAAAAGTTTCAAATTTTCTTTCTACTTTACAAAGAATAATTTAGAAAAGTCTTTTTCACCTTAAAAGTATACTTTTATTCTTTGTGTTTACTTCTGTGGTTAGATCGTAACTTTATTTTCCTTGCAGTTGTGTTTATGGCAACTGACTGTTATGATAAAACATAAAATGACTTCAGTAGGATAAAAAGAGAAGGATAAAGGTTGCCATGGAGAAAACATTTGCTTTAGCACAAAATGTTGTTATCCTGTCAGGAGGTAACTGCTATCTTTACGCACATGTTCTTTTCAGTATTCTTCCATCAGACTATTTTGGGAACAAATTTTTTCCATCTGTCCACATATTTATAAGGTACAAGCATAAGGCATGGTTTAAACATTTAACTCAGCAGCTTTCTGGGTATTCAGATATTTATATCAGAAAACTAGCTATTTACTTGCAGCCATATTCAACCGTCTTTTGGCATTGGATAGATTCCACTTAAGTTAATAGAGAACAAGGTATTTCTTCCATCTTCTTGACATGTATTTATAAGATTTGATTGACTCAAAAAGGACAGGATGGAAGAATGTCAAATGTATGGTAATTCTGCATTTGGAATCTCAGCCATGCATTGCTCAATATGTAATGATGCTGTGAATCCAATACAAGAAAGTTGGTTACTCTTGTTCCTTATGTTCTTTTGGGTACATTATATATTACTTGTTTATGAATTAAGATCTGTATATCTTTATTTATATTTGACATTATCCTTATATCTCTTTGGTACCTAATATGAAATAATATTTTATTAAATGAAAGAAATGGGTAATGAAGAACTATACATTTACACAGCTCTTTGCAGACAAATTCTTTGCCTGTAGAATGAGAGGCATGAAGGATGGGCTGAAAGGACAGGTTGAAGGGTTAGAGTTAGACAACTGGTAGCAGACCTAGGGGTAGACGAGAGGGGCCCCAGCCCTGGGAACTGAGTTAGAGGTAGCTATAGAATGGTGGCCTCCAGGGGAATCTGTGTTGTAGCAGCAGCAGCCAGGGTGTGGAGAGTAGCAGCTGGTGCAAAATACGACCCTCTGGCGGAGCTAGGAACTTACAATAATGTGTATTGAATACAGGCAGTCCTCGACTTACAACGTTTTGCACTTACAACGTTTATAAATTGACACCCTGTTTCAACTTTCTGACATCAGTTTCAACTTTACAACGCTTGATCCAGTGCCACGCCACACCAGCAAACAAGTTAACTGCATTGCCCATCTCCCTGGAGAACATCTGTCCAAACTTCCTTGGACACCTTCTTTAAGTAAGCAGACAAGACTCCAGAAAAACCTGCAGCCAAAACTTCTGAGAAGACTCCAGCCAAGAACCCTTCAAAAAGTCCAACCAAGAGCCCTTCAAAAAGTCCAACAGTCACCTCAAAGAAGTCCTTCCAAATCAATGATTGCTATTTACAATATAAATACATTAATGCAGCTACATTACTCTTCTATAATTGATCGAGTATAACATTCTAGGTTATTTTTGGTGAAAATAGGGTATCAGGCCTTTGTTCAGGAAGTAATCCCTCCTTTATAACATTGTTTCCTATGGTTCTGAGTTACAATGTTTCGACTTAAGGCAGTTTTCAGGAACCAATTGTGTCCTAAATTGGAGGACTGCCTATATACAGTTACAAACAGAGTGTAGTATTGTATACTAATTATGTAGAAAAAACATATGGTGATATTGCAATTCGTTATAAATTCTTCCAGGGGACTGATAACATAGTGAACCATAAATCTGAAACATATATCAGAACTTGAACACTGATTTATAATTTGGTAATCTGCTTTTCATCTACAACATCCTTAAGAAATACTGACAGGTTTTTCTTAGAAATGAGGAGGAAGTCCTCATTTCAAAATGTTTCAAATACTACACTGTATAAATGTTTTTATTGTGTATGTACTGGCATTACCACCACATTAATACTGTAAGTGGATGGGGAGTGGCAGGATAATCAGACTGATGTAATACTGGAAACTTTTACACACTATGACACAGCTTCAGGATTACAGGATTCGTCATTTGTTCTTTTCCATCATCTTTCATCCCAGAATATCAGCATGCATTTATACATACTAGTTAACCGATAAGGTCGCACACACAACATGACAATTAAATAAATAACCTTTATTACAGCCATTTAACAGATGAGGAAAATACAATGAATGCCTGTGACAAACCCAGAAGTGTAACATGGGGTCCTGAGTCATAGATAATTGCTGCAGCCACTAGATGGCATTGTTCACTGACATCTGTGCTTAACCATGATTGGCAGACAAGGTTCTTTGGGTGAATCTGATCTCTTTTATTAGACCAACTTAAATAGTTGGAAAACAATTAATAAGCAAGCTTTTGGGTTCAAAAACTCTTCGTCAGGCTAAGGAAGTTTCAGCAGTTGGTGTGTGCTCTTCCTGGATGGAATGAAAAGTAAAGAAACCAGGCTGGGCTGGTCTGCATACAAGACAAGTAGTCAGTGAAAATGTAGATTGAGGAGTCAAGGGGTGAGACAGACTGGGGAGCAGGGGAGAGAGAAGGGGGAGGAATAGTGGAGAGATACCTGGGGAGTCAGATGTCAGGCAGGTTATAATGTGTCCTAAATCCAATGTCTATGTTTAGTCCATGATTTTTAGTATCCAGGAGGCTGATGAAGTGGAGTTCATAGGCTCATTTCTGGGAAGTGTTTTGTAAGTTTCCTTTGAGGATCAGGATTGAGAGATTCGAGAAAGAGTGGTTTTCTTGTGAGAAATGTGCCCCCATGGGTAATTGGGTATTCCTGTCTTTGATAGATTTCCGGTGTGCAACCTACACCCCTTAACCATGATTAGCATTTGGCAGACTATATAAATACATATCCAGACACAGAATTAAATGCATACCTGTTTTGAAAGTGTAACATCTGTTTTCAGGGAAAATATAGTGTAATTTAACTTTAAAACAATTTGAAACTAAGGGGCTAACTTGGTAAGTGCAGTAGCTGAGTTTACAAGAAGCACAATAATTCACAATGTATTAGAAAGAAGGATCATGACTGCAAGATATACATTCTTATTTAATTAATTGTATTAGTCTAGAAAATTCAGACTACATGATTTTTTCAAAGCAGAGTAGTGAGAACCATGGGGTTTTCGAGTTGTTTTCTATCTTGCACTAGTTAAAACAAATGTGATACTTAAAAACAAATGCTGCAATCAAGAATTATATGTTCACACAAGTCAAAAGCAAGACGCTCATTGATTTCAATGATGTGGAATTAAGATGTTATTCCCCAAGAGAGAGATCTGAGAAGAAACCTGGAAGTCAGGAATTGCTTCCTGTGTTCTGGTTCTGTCTGGCTTCCCCTGAAGCCTTGGACAAGTCCCATTGCCTCCATTCCTCAGATTTCCCACATCTAAAGTTGTGTTATTCATTATTAAATGTTCTAAGACTAAACAGTTAACATGGAAAGTGTGTGAAGATTTATAAAGCTAGACAACGTGTAGGTAGTTTTGTTTTATTTCTTCTTTACTTCTTTGAATTACTTACCTATATATCATAATAGTGATGATTACTGCATACATGCAAATTTTTACTTTGTCAAGTTACAGCACATCATTACCTTCCAATGACTCCAGAATAACTCCATTGAATATAGGGAAGTAAATTGATGTAAATCTGGTGTGAGATCAAAATAAAGCCCACAGAATTAAAAATATTGCAGCAGACATTTTAGGCTTGATTGCTTTCCTAAATCTTGAAAAACAGAAGAAATGCAGCCTCATGATATGGTATATACCATATTTAAACACCACGCTCATTCTGCTTCCAGGGAAAAATAATCTACAATAAAGAAGGAAATATTGCTTTTAAATGTCAATACCAAATGTAGTGAAGAGAAAAAAGAGTCTGAAAGAGCTGTGAAAACACAATCTGAGGACATTTTTTTACCTATACAATAATGAAAAAATGTGAACTGAATACATAATTTAATGTGGTATTAACACAGATGATTGACAATGTATCACAGAGACAGATAAAGCCAGTACCACCATTTTCAACACATTCTGATACACTTCTCTTTAGTTATAATAACTACAAGGTATTTTGTGGTTGTTCAGTATTGTGCTTTGGGTGCTGATTTAACAAGCACTGACTATAGGACATAGTATATGCTTCTGAGTAGTCTCATTAGGTGATGGGACTACTACAGGTAAACATTATACACTAGCATAAAAGCCCATAAAAATGACAGGTAAAATAGGCTACTTGTTATAGGGTGCCACATTTCTGCTATTCATTGTGTTATTACCAACTTGAGCTGTTCTGCCTGGTCGTCTTCTACACAACGGGTATCCATCAACATTTCCAAGTGTCTCCTCTCTAAACTCCTTTGGCTATTTCTTCAAACATTAGTGATTTTCCATGCATGGTGTATTTGGATTCATTCCTCCACATGGTCCATGAATCATACATATCGTCACAATGATCTTTGCTCAACAGGCAACGCGCAGTTGTACGATCAAATGTTTTTTGAAAGTTCTGGTAATGCTCGTTGTTCCGACTCATCATCAAGTCCCGCAAATACTCTGGAAACGGTCTTCTTGGAGGCAGAATCACTTTACCCTTACAACAACAACTCTGGAATTGGTCATCTGATAGTCTTTCAGCTTGGAAGTTTAAGCAGTTACAAAATTGGCACGCCACGTTCATCAATCCACAACTATATTCCTCAGTCTTGTCTTCAGTGAATCTATTGCTGCCTACCATTTCAGCCTGACCTCTCTCGCCTCTGCGAACCCTTGGCCTTTCCATTGCATCTCTTCTACGACATCCTCTTTGCTCATGTTTTGTTTTGTCTTACTCTTGCTGTTCTTTCTGCATTCAATTGCTGTCTATTCTCCGCTTCACCTTGGTAAGGGTGTTATGGGTTAAAGTAAGGGTGTTAAGGGACAATTTTTGCTCGGATACCGAAAGTACACCATAACTAATTGAAATCAATCACTAAAAGTCCAGAAACACAAGTGCAAATATGTTTTTTTGAGCGTGACTGACAGAACAACCAAGTCACAAACAAAGCAAATTATTATAGAGGATGGCTGTAAGCTTGTTGGGTAAGGACTTGGTTCTATGTTTGCAAATAATGGGCCTGATTCTTTTGAGTCCAGGCCTTTAGCTACTTATAGCAGTAACAGACTAAAAGATAAAAATTACAAGGTGTTAAAAGGCATGGTGGACCTACAGAATCAGAGAACGGTAGGGCTGGAAGAGACCCCTCAGATCACCTAAGCCCAACACACTGCCCAAATGCAGGGTGCACAGTATTCAGTACCTGGGCGCACGGCGGATTGCATAACACACCTCACTCGAACTGCACATCCGAACCCCGCCCCAACTCAGCCTGGCAGAGCACTGCGCATGCGCCCAGATGGAACTTCCCTTCCCCCGGAAGTGAGCGGGGCTAGGAAAGGCGCTGGAGGCTCACCACGCGCACTGCTCATGCGCGGAGGGGGGCGTCGCGCGTGTCTGGGTTGCGTCATCGCGGTGCGTCAGCATTACGTAATCCTGTTGTGACGTCACCAGGCTTGCTGGTTCTCGTTGTTCTTCCCTGTCGCTCCGCAGCCTGCGCCGGGCTGTGGCGGGGGGCGGCTCGCTGCGGGGCCGGCGCGGCGCGGAGGAGCGGGCGCAGGGTTTATGGCGGCGGCTCTATCCGCCCTGGCTGCCAGGCTGTCGCAGTCCGCCG
>NW_005842178.1:2018953-2024776 GCF_000455745.1 Alligator sinensis
CCCCCCATCCCCGCCGCCCTGCGCCTGAGGGAAGGGCCCGAGGGGGGAAGCGAAGGGCCGGGCTGGCGAGGGGCTGCTCCGCTGTCAGGGAGGCTCCTTCATCGTGGCTGGGTTTAAAGAGCCTTGGAAAACGCCCCCCCCCAGTCCCCGCCCCTTAGCTTCATCCAGCGCAGGCCTGTGGTAAGATGTGGGGTTGCTAAACCCAGGGCTCTGCCTTCCTCCCGTGCTGTGCCAGCAGCTTCAGTGACATCCCTAAAGACTCAAGTATCCCCCGTTTAATTCTCCCCTGTTAATGCGCCCTCAGATGGAGTCTGTCCCAGTCTGGAGTTCGCGCTTCCCTCTAGTGCCTGCTACCTGCCGAGTCTCTGAGCAGGCAGGAGCTGAGGGTCCGGTTGTCTTTTATTCTCTCCTGAAGAGAGCTGAGGATTGATCCCAGTCAGTGGTAGAGGTCTCCAGGCCGCGTTGTGACACATTTGAGGCACGCTCCACTGTCTTGCTGTTTGAACTCGGCTGAGTCTGTTGCGATTACGTTCTGATTAGATCTCTCATGCGTCTCGTAGCAGAGCTTGTGGCGGTTAGTGAGGAGCGGGCCCTTCCCTGAGCTGGAGTATAGTCTCCTGTTCAACGCATGAGACATTCCCTATGTCGTGTTCCACAGACGTTCCGCTGGTAAATTAAGTTTCACCCACAATCAGCACAACTGTCTAGTGAGTCTAAAAAAAGTAGGTTTGAGGTAGAGACTGCTTTTAAAACGAACTAAAAGGCGTCCTGTAAAACCCTGACTTGCATTTAAAATGTAAGTGTTTTAAATTGCAATTTAGTGTAAATTATTTTCAACCTGTTCCTGCCACATTTTTTGTCCGGTAGGAATTGAAGTCTTGCGTTGTAGATCACCTTTATCACCATACTTTACTGCATAAGGGCATGATTCAACTCTCACGAAAGTCCATGAAAGTTTTGCTATTGTCTCTGATCAAAAGGGCATGATAGGTGACTAAAGATTGCAGCTAAAGGAAAAGACCGTGCCGGTACAGCAAATTTCTGAAGGCTGGGTTGTGGCACTGCATTGGGGGACAAGTCTACTCTTGCCACTTATGAGATCTTGAATGAAAAACTTGCTTTTGAATTGAGCAAATAATCTCTCCATGTCAATCATTATTCTGTATGAATCGGGCAGTTTTCAGTAAGACATGGAGCCTCTCTCTTCTTGCACCTATTTATGCTTTAGCTCCTAAAATTCATAACTAGACATAGTTAGATTCTAAACATGTTTTATATTCACCCTCACACTGGGTTGGAAGATTGCCTGTGGCTGATCCTAATATACATCTTTTAATCCTTAAAGGAAAAATTACATTTAAAAAATGGAGCTGAAAAGTCTATCTTTGATCACTTTCTTTGAAATAGCGAGGTGAATTATTTAAACTGTACTTTTATGCAGTAAGTTTTCTGTCTTCTAATTTGTGGAATCGCCTCTAATGGTTTTCATCTCTCAATAAAGGAAAGCTCCTGAACTTAAACCCTCCAAAAGTGGGAAATAACGTGTGCAGGTGAATAGAAGAAGGATGTTTGGGACAGAAGGACACTTTCTAATTTGTTGTTGTCATTGTTTGAGCACATTTAAAAACATATCTGTTGAATGAAAAGTATAGGTACTTACCTGCAGCAATATAGGATAAATCGATTATTCCTCCCAAATATGTTTAAATGTAATGTATAAAGAGGTTCCTCTGAGCTACTTTCTGCAATTGATCTTTTTATTAAATGAAGGTTACAATATACTATCCAGTATAATTAATAAAGTAGCTCCAATTTGACAAAAAGGAATATTACAGGGGGGCTTTCTGGGATGGGATTGGGGTTTTTTATTTAAATAATCATTACATGAATTCCGTTATTTCTTTTTGCAGGTTCATATTGAGATACACTGACTTGTGACTTGGTGTGCTGCTTATGCTTCAAGGATAGTTAATCAAATCTTGTATTCCTGTTTCATAAAATGCAACGTTTTTGAAGGACAGAGGAGCTGTGCATATCTCCTATATGAATATGGAGGAGGAAGAAGATTTAGACAACAGCCAGTTATGCGAAGCTGGTTCAAATCAGCAAAAGGAGTTTCTTCACTTTCCAGACATACACTCCTTGAATAACTCTCAAGCTGCTCCTTTTAAGATTAGGCATTGTTCTCTATTTATACCTTTGCTTCATATTGGCAAGAAAATGCCTCATTTGAGCAAATTGACTAGGATGAGTTCAAGTAAAGCTGCCTCTTCTGGTCTTTTTATTTCACCTCTAAGAGAGCAATTTGATAACTGTTTTAATAGTGCTTTGATATCAAACTGGCTGGAGAAAGCTCATAATTCCATTACTGACTTGGATGCTTTATGCTCCATTGGAGACAGCTGTGAATGTTTTGCACATTTCTGGTTTTCTGAACTACAATATAATTCAAAACTGCAGTTATTGGAATTAGAAATGAGCCTAACTGATGATGAATTGCAGCTTGCATTTCTTGAGAGGTTGGACTTTGAATTGCAGCCTCCTGATTTGCATTCCATCTTTGCTGCCACACTGAGTGAATATCCCGTGGAACTCCTGAACAAACAGAAACCATATGTTTTCCTTGACTATTTAAACCTCTTATCTTCAGAGCAAACAACTGGATATAAGAAATTTATGCTTTCAAGCATAAATTATACAACAGCTAATCCTCAGCTATCTCAGTGGTTATTAGCTGTACAAGCTTTTGCACTAACAAATCTGTGGCATGCAGTAGTACAGGTAAAAACAAAGCAGTGCTGAAATGTTATTACTAGCTGTTTTTAAGACTAATAGAAAAATATCTGACTAAATCAAAGATAGTGCTGAGACAAAGTTACCGTTCGTGTTCCAGCACGATACATGGACAACTAAAATTAAATCACACTTCTAAACTGCTAGTGAAATGGGCTGTCTAATAAAAGGGAATGCTTTTATACACGTGGAGCTGGATTTCAGGGTCAAGAGGATTTTAATTTTAGTTTGAATAGGGACTTGGCTTTCAAGATAAAACCAGGCTAGACTTTATTTTTACAAATGTTTTAGGGGTGTGTGTGGGTGCGTGTGTGTGGATGTGTGTGTAAAGGGTCTAAGCCAAAGGGGCACCCTGGCTGGTGTTAACTACTGTCCTGTTGCTAGTGGAAGTCTGTTATAGTGCCTTTTTTACTTTGAATCCAGAAGTTATCAGGATAAGTATCTTGCCATCAGTTTCTGATCCTTCTTGTAAGAACTTTGGTATTGACCAGTTCTCAAAATTAGCTCTTTTCAGGAATAACTAAAAGAGGTGGTATTGCTTCCATTCTGTAAAGTTTCTCCATTGACACTTTTATGGCTTTGCACACTTCTAGGTGTCTGAACTACAGTATAATTCAAAACTACAATTACTTGGAATTAGAAATGAACCTAACTGGAGGTCTGTTAGTGCCTCCATTATAAGCACTTATTTTCAGGGTTTATGTATTAAAGTTCCTTTAAAAACAAAACATCCCCCACCATCTCCTTTTTGTAACTGAAACAAGCTATAATTATAAAGCTAATTCTCTGGGTTTAGTTGATATGAGGAGAATATAAAGGCCTGGAAGTACATGCAAAAATAGTTCAAAATGCAATTCTTGTATTCCTCTAGTCCTGCAGCAGCTTCTGCTGATTTGATACCCCTATGTCTAAAGGCTATGCTTAAATTAGGCTGGCTGCAGACAAGTCTTCAGGGACCAAAATGGGGCTGGCAGTGGGTAAAGCAAAGTGAATTATGTCCATGTTCCCTTTTTCCTGCCACTTGTACATGGTGGTATATAAAGCCTTACAGTAACTCTACACTATTGGAAGTACCATCCTGTTTCAGAAGGGTAGTCCTTTCTCAGGTGCTGAATTTGGCTTTTGGACAAAACGCCAACAAATGAAGCTGCCTATCTCTATTCATGAGTAGTTCTATTGATTCCTCCTTCATGTGGAGAAGAGTTTTTTTTGTAGACATACCTAAAGATTTGTCTATATTGGGAAGGCAGGGTGTGAATTTACAGCAGGCCAGTTACTTTGTTCTAACTCTCCATGTGGATGCTTAAGATGCAGTAAGTATACAAGAGCTTATTCTGCCACTTGGTTGCTTGCAGATGTTAAAAAAAACCAAACAAACCCCAACCAAACCAACCTAAAAATGGTAGTCTAACTTTAAACTTGGCACGCTTCCACGTTTAGCCCAGCACATGCCCAGAAGAGGCAGCGTGTTAATTGGACCTGGCTTGCTCGATGCCTGTATGGATTGGGTGCTTTAGTGGAGCTTTTTTGGCACTTTTTATCTAATAGCTGACTGACTCAGCTTTAGATAAAGTGCCAAAAAGCCCTTTTGAAGCACCTGATCTATACAGACACTTTGGGGCCAAGTCCAAGTAACACACTGCTCCTTCCAGTAAAACACAGCTTTGTTTTGTTTTATTTTTAATGTCTACAAGCAGCCCTTGTGCTTGTTTCGTGCAAAGGCGTTCATTCGGGAAATTAGTGCAAAATAGCTAGCATGTTGTAAATTTATATCCTGGTTTACTGCATAGAGATTTCCTTGTTTAGACAAATTCTACCAGTGCCTTTGTGTGAGGTAGCTTACCCCACATTCCTACTTACTACATGCTAAGTGTCCACATTGGGGGTTAGGACCCCCCCACACACACACACACCATGTAGTAGTCATGGATGATGGGTTGTAAACAGCTGCGAGGAAGCTGTTGCTACGTCATAAATTGGATTTTGTTTAACAGACCAGTGAAACCATTATGATGTGTCACATAGCATATCTTACAGTTTTAGTAGAAGGGTTTGAGAATTAAACCCAAGAGGTAAAAAAACAAACCATTATCTTGATAATGAAAATGTTAGAAATGCAAGAGTATTGTTTACCTTTAAAAATCAGTCAACAAGTCCCAAGTTGCGAGTGAGAATTGTTAATTATTCTATGTATATCTTATTTTAGATGGTGCTGACTTTTAGGGTTTCTCTTGTTCTGCTATATAATGTAGGCAGAGAGGAAAAAAAAAGAAGACTTAAATGCAATTGTCTTTAAAGATGTCTGTGGGAAGGTGCTTGTAGCTGTCTTGAATTTTTGCTGAAATAATGCTAACAAGTTCTTCTATGAGTAGACTTTGCAACATTGGATAATAATAAGCTACAGGTCTGAGAATCTAGTGTTTTCTTAGACAAAACTTGTGGGTTTTTTTGTTGTTGTTTTTTTTAATTGTGGGAGTGGCCTTTAGCCTTCATTTCAGGATCAATTTAAATGAGTTACAATACGTGTAAGTGAGGTGAGCTGATGAGAGATATCTGTAACATGCATAATTTTAACGTATGATTTTTTTAAAAGTTTGTCTTGATGCACAGTGGATTAAATCCACTCCAGTAGCATTTTAAGTTTGCTTTGAATTTTGACCGCTAGAAACCTAAACAGTAGCTTTGTAACTTGAACATTCCTTCTGAGATTAAACCATTTTTTCTTTTGATGTGGTAACATCTCACATAATGCTGTATGCTGCGCTGTAAGTTTGGCAAAGCATTAATTGAAAGCAGTATTCTTGCACTAGTTGAACCGTGTGACTGGCAGAGACAGCTCTTGGGATTGTCCACTCCCCCTTGGAAGGGAGAATAGTTTACCAAAGGAAAGACCTGCATGGCATATGAAAAAACAAAACAAAACAAAATGTGGCTATTGCATGCACCACACTTCTTATTTATTATTATTATAACTGACTTCATGTTGGGTCCTCTCAAGAAGCAACATTTCTGGACTAAGAATCTGCTGAA
>NW_005842178.1:2025111-2057779 GCF_000455745.1 Alligator sinensis
CCAACTTGCAGGGAATTTTGTGGCTTCAGTAAGTTGAATCTAGGAATTGCTCGTCATAAATGCTCTGCTAAGGGCTGAGACTGTCATGGGCAACCTGTTATAGTAGAGAAGATTGCCTTGTTTTAAGTGATGGAAGAGCAGTTTTTAAAAAGGCATCCTCCAGTTGATCATTATTTCTATTTTTTAACTTGTGAAACTGTTGGTATTGAGCATATGTATATTTAAAACATCAGTGTAAGAGCATTACATTGTTAAGTGAACCATCTTACGTTTTAAAGTGCAGTCTTATAAGGTATTGCTTAGTATTCTGCTCATTCCTGAACCATTCATCAAGAATTCTATTTCTGCCACTAGAAAGCAAACAAATGATGTGGTTAAAGAAAGGTAAGAAAATATGAAATATTCTAAAGTAAATCACTTTTCATAAACAATGTTTTATTTAGGTCGAATTAGTACCAATAGTGCGCTGCTGCTTTTAATTCGCATGTGCCTGCCAAAGCTATAAATGTATAGATAAAACCACAGCACCATGTGGCACAGGGATGCTTGTGTAAACTGTATTGGCACTTTATTCTTACCAAACACAAAAAACAGTAGAAAATTGACAGAGGTACTGATTTACTGATGTGGCTAGTAGCTAATGGCACTCATAGCCTCTACCTAGGTAATCATCGTACACCATAAGGAAGCTGTACAGACCCAGGCAAGAAACACCTGAGACATTTGTGGGAACTAATATTTCACAGAACTTGGCCTCTGGTAAGGGCTGTACTATCTGAAATGTCTTTCAGTGCATATTGCAGAAAAAGTGCTGCTTTTTTTTTTTTTTTTAGGGTTAGACTCTTACCTGCTCTAATATTTATTACCCAACTAGTGTGTGCATGTGGGCTGGGGGTGAAGGGGGTGCATTCCAGTGTTTTAATAAAAATAAATATTTTGACCGTATAAGCCTACCGGCGAGGCTTCCCTCCCCATCACCCCCTTTCTAACATGTCCTCCTCTAGTTTTTCTGTATTTTGGTAAATCATGAGAAATTAGCAAAAAATCTGCAGAGATGTCCATATCTGTTTTCTGTCATGAGAGTGTTTCTGTTTACCTCTTAGCCCAGGGATGGCAACTTGTGGGACACATGCCACAAGTGACAAGGGCCTGTCTGTGGCATGCATCAGACTGGAGGGGGGACAAGCAGCACAGTAGCAGTAAAGGCAGGGAGCAGAAAGCAAAGCAGCTTGTCTGGCAGGGAAAAGGGATCTGAGTGACACTTTGGGAGGGCGTGGGCCTAACTTGTGATATGTATGTCACACAGATTGGCCCCCACTGTCTTAGCCAATCAGATGTACCACCTAAGTGGTAAACCCATTCTGTTTGCTCTTTTCCCAAGATTGCTGCTTTGAGAGAGAACAAAAAAAAAAAAGTCCCAAACCTCACTGCATGGCTATCTCTTATAACTGTGAACTGAAAATGTATTTATGCTGTCAGACACTTGTGGGCAATCAGTTCTGTAGAAGTGGAAGCTAGAACCCAAACCTACCATACCAGCTTCTACGCTATTAGAGTTTTTTGATTGAGAGCTTTGGTAACTTAAAAGCTCATAGGAACTTTGTTTGACTTTATTTGGTTAAAATAGTTTTTTTCAAAGAGTGTTTTGAATATGGATTGTTTTTATGACATGACTCTTGCCGTTTTTGTCCTACAATATTTGAAAGAGCCTGGTTAAGCCTTTAGACCAAGTAACACTTTTAATCCATACTCCTTACTAAGTGTTAACATGATCAATTTTTTCAAGTTTACAGACTGAAATATATATATATATATATATTTTAATCTAAAGATGTATTTGATAGTTTCCCAATTAAAAAAAAATTGAAAAGATACAATTTTTGGCATGTTCATACTTCCCGATTGTCAATTTTTCTCACATTAAATGCAGGAGGAACGTTTGGCTGTTTGGCTATCCACCTTGTTTTCATACCCAAATGTCAGAAAAAGAAGTAAGAGAAAGTGATTGCTTGAATATCAGACTTTTAAATCCTTTTGTTCAATCCCTTTGTTTAATTTTTGGATTAGCATCTAGTTTTGGGTTGAGCCTGCATTACTTGTATGCTCAAATTGCCACTGACAACATCAGCAGAAGTTCAGGCTAAACATGTGATGTAGGACTAGGCCCTGTATGTTTCTGATGTCTGTGAAAGGGATAAATTTGATTTTAAATGGATTTGTTTTTAGGACATATCCCAAGGGACTTCTAGAAACTAAATCTGACCTTCCAATCCTGCTTATTCTGGTGGATTTCTTTTTTTTTTTTTTTATCACACTTTTCTATTTTATTTTTTTCTCCCTCTTCCTGTATGAAAGATCTATACAGATGGTGAATTGACTGTATAAAAGTAACACACTGAGAAACGTTTGTTTTAATCTTTTGATTATAGTAAGCTTGGGTATGTTATTGCCTACTGTACAAGAATTTGTTCAGACAGATTTTTTTTTTCCTCTCAAAAAAATTACCCTTTGAAAATTAATTAAATATAACTAATGCCTGATTATCGCCCTCAAAGTTAGTGGGAGCTTTATCACTGGCTTCCAGTACAGAATCAAGCCCCTAATGATGTGTAGCAGTCTAATTTTCAATGCTTGTACTTACAGCAAACCTGAATTTTTTTGGTTGCAACTTATCATACTTTATAGAAGTCTCTTCCCCACACAGCAATTCTAGTCAAATGCTTGACCATTATCCAAATTTTCTGGTACAACCTGTGAAGTGAAAATGTATGTTATTTTTCTAATAATATTGGTCAGGTACACCATATTAACATGTATATGTCACAAAAGAAAAGTTTACAACAACTTTTATATGAATTTTACAGTTTTATTGTAGAAAATGATTTTTTTTTTTTTACTTGGAGAGGAATTTCTGTAGTATGCGTGAATGTGTTCTAACTGAAGTGAAAACAGGCTTTTTAATGGTATACAGCACTAAATAAATTAAAGAAGCTGTTGATGAATTGTAATGCTGCTCACTTAAACCACAGGAGGGAATTAAACATCAGACTTCTGCATCACTCTCTTAAGAGCTGGTAGTGTGTGTGTGTGTGTGTGTGTGTGTGTTTCCAGATGAATTCAGATTTTTTTTTTTTAATTTTTTTTTTTGAGAGTGCAACTTTACTCCTATGGACTGTTACCGCAATTAATGTAATGTATTAAACCGAGTACGGAACAGTAATTTTGTGATGTTTACAATTAAACTTAAAAAGCCAATGGATGGTTTAATCAAGCTATTTAAAAAAAAAAAAAAGAAAAGAAAAAAGAAAGAAAATAAAACTTTAAAAGAAATTGCGTGTATTAATTTTCTTCTACCTGTATAGAGTCCAGAATAACTTACCATAAGTGTACATAAGCTCTTCAGCTTCTGGTATTTTCTCCTCCTTTCCACAAAATACACATCATTGCCAGTTGGTATAAAAGTAAAAGAAGCTCCTCTTCCCTCCAGATATATTTTAAAGTAGGGAGTGAATCTGTCTGTCTTACCTTTTTTGATTTAAAAAAAAAACCCAAAACATTATGCATGGTTTAGAAACCTGAATGTGTGTGTGTGTGGGGGGGGAGAATACAAACCAGTTACAAGACAGTGCGCTACTAATTGTACACACTTGGTGTCCAAATTCTGGGTTAGGTTTCATAACTAAAGCATAGTACAGCAGGTATTGTGTTACTTCATGTTTATACATTATAATATGTTTTTACTATTATGTGACAGCTGCTTGAGGTGCTTTAGGTTTGGACAAAATGTGATAAGTGTATTTTTCTGCAGGCAGGGGGGGAGGGGAGTGTGCGTGGTGGGGGGAGGTCAACCAGCTTGCCCCCTGCTGCATGTCCTGCCCCCACTTGTTTTTCCTTGCCCCCCAGCCTCAGGGGGGCCCCCCAACCTTCCTACCTTACCCCCCTCACAGCCTCTGCCACCCTTTGCCTTTGCCCTGCGCTAGTCTGGGCCATGGAGCATGGCTCCAGCCAAGCTAGTGCCAGTAGCAGCTGTGGACGAGATTGAATAAGGGGGCAAGCTTGAGTGAGGCATAGGCACGCTGCAGCCTGGGCCTGAGCTGGAGCCCCGCCCCCCCGCCCTGCTGCCTCATACTGTATTCCAAGATGAGGGGCTTTTCCTCCTTCATGTTAAATGGGGGGCAAATGGCTTGTCTTGGAATTGAGTAAATATAGTAGTTATTTTCTGAACATCACTCTTTTTATCGTTTCATATTTTCATAGATATCAAGGGCTGGAAGGGACCTTACAAGATCATCAGGTCCAGCCCCCCTGCACTTAGGCAGGAAAGACTGTTGGGGTCAGATGACTCCAGCAAGGTGGGCATCAAGATTTGTTTTTTTTAAGATCTCAGGGTGGGTGATTTGTATCATCTTTGGGGGTAGCCTGTTCCAGACCCTTGGCACTCGACTTGTGAAGAAGTTTATCCTTACGTCCAGTCTGAAGTGATCTTCAATCAGTTTGTGCCCATTGTTTCTTGTCTTTCCTTAGGGGGCCTTGGTAAACGGGTGCTCCCCCAGGCCCTGATGTATGTCCCTAATATACTTGTAGACTGCCACCAAGTCCCTTCTGAGTCTTCTCTTCTCCAGGCTGAACAGTATCAAGTCTTTCAGACTCTCCTCGTATGACCTGCTCTCCAGATCTCTAACAATGCATGTGGCCCTCCTTTGGACTCTCTCGAGCTGTTCCACATCCTTCCTCAAGTGCAGCGCCCAGAACTGGACACAAAACTCCTGCTCTACTTGGCCGTGGTGAGATCACAGCTGAAGGATGACATCCTTAACCTTGCTTGAGATGCCATGGTAGATGCATGCTAGTGTTTGATGTGCTCTGCCAGCTGTAACATTGTATTGGTGGCTCATGTTCATTCTGTGGCCTATCATGACACCCAGGTCTCGTTCAGTTGTGCTAGCACAAGTGTAGCACGGCTGAGCCTGTATGTATGTTGAGGATTATTTCTCCCCAGATGGAGCACTTTACATTGCTCCTTATTAAATGTCATCAGGTTGAGGTCTGTCCACCTTGCAAGGCTGTCCAGGTCGGCCTGTATTGCCAGCCTGTCCTTAAGCGTGACCATGCTCCCCCATAGTTTGGTGTCTGCAAACTTTGCCAGTTCGTTTTTAATACTAGAATCGAAATTGTTGATAAACATGTTGAAAAGCACTGGTCTGAGCACTAAACCCTGAGAGACGTCACTGGTCACCTTCCGCCATGTTGACTTGGTTCCATCTATCAGTACTCTCTTGGTCCTACCTCAGAGCTAGTTACCTAGCCACCGGACCGTAAAGTAGTCGAGGCCTCATTTTCCCAATTTTACCATGAGGACATCGTGGGAGACCTTCCTTTTTTACTTCTGAACTATTTATGTTGCCTTTCTACTGACCATTTCCCTCCAGGATCATAAAAACATAAACATTGTAGAGATGCACTGATACATCAGTCCTGTATCGTATCGGCACTGATACAAAGAAAACTGACAGTATCCGCAATTGGCTTTTTTTGGCTGACATGGCCAATAATGTTGCGGATAAATGCTCTGCGCATGCATGCAGCCACAGCACAGCACACAGGCAGCCAGAAGCACAGCATGGCAGCGTGGAGAGCAGCTGGGTCTGGTGGGTAAGTCTGTGAGGGCAGGGGTATGGGAGTTGCAGATTGAGGCCCTCGCAGTTAGGGAGGGAGTGGGGCAGGTAATGCACAGCTGGGGTGGAGGATGGGACAAAGCCACAAGTGGCTTGTCTGCAGGGGGGGGCTCCTGCCACTGTACTCACCATGGGAGGGCACTGGGGTGGGGCGTGGCCCTGGCTCTGCACCCAGGGTGAAGGCGAGGGCAGGCTGCCGCTGCGAGCTGGGGCCAGGGGTGGTGCTGGGCTCTTCCTGGCGGGGAGCTGTGTTGGGTTGTGCTTGGGGCAGGCGGTGCTGGGGAGGGCTATGGGGGGCGCTGCAGCCACCCCAAAATTCACTGTAGCCCCCCTGACCCCCCCCCAGCACCACCGCCACCCACCCCGGGAAGGGTTCTATCCCCAGTCACCAGCCTCCCACTAGGGTGTGGGTACCCCAGCTTCTGCCACATCCAGTCCTTCCACTGTCAAGTCACCATCCAGCTGGTGCAGGGGGGGTGGGGGGGTGGCATTTAAGATCGCCTTCTAGTGTCTCCCCAACCATATTTATTACACAGCAGGGGAAGTGAGGTGTTTCCAGGGCTGGGCACTGGGTCACCTCTGCCAGGAGTGCCCCTTCAGTTAGTCAAAGGAAAGGGGTGCTACCACCACTGGCACCCCTGGCACTCTAGCCCCAGCATCTAGCCCCCCCACAAGCTCAGGGAGCCCCATGTCAGAGCCACTGGTGGGGTTCCAAAATGGGAGGGGGTTGCAGGCAGGGGAGGGTGGCAAGGGGGGTGCATACCAGCAGCCACCACCCTACCACTGTTGCCACCCCCTCCTAGCCCCACACCTCTCCCAGCATCCTGGGATGACCCCATCCTGGGCCACCCCAAGGCTGAGTGGATGCTGGTCCCATATGGGTGCTGATCTGCCACCCAAGGCAAAGTAAAATGTAAGGCCCAGGAGCAGCTTGGGCCCTCAAACATGGAGTGGGGGGCTTCCACCACCTAAGAGGGGGGCTGATATTGCTGTCATTACTACCACCTCCCAAGCTGTGCCAGGACTCCCATCCCCAGAAAAAAAAATAGCTGTCATCACCATGGAGGAGGGTCCAGGGTGGGATGGCTGTCTTGAGGTAGGGGAGCCCGTGGAGGAGACCTCCAACTCTGCTGTTTGACCCAACTCTGATTGAAGCCATCCCTGCCACAGACTGTGGGCTCCATGGAGCCCACAGACCTCTTTGCCCCGGCAGTACCCAGGGAAGAGCTGCTGTTGAAGAGCATGTGATGCTCCGGGAAGAAGGTGCAGCTCGCCCTGGACCCTGGGGGAGGGGATTTCCACCAACTCTGCAACTTGGTGAGGGCTCTGGTGGGGGAAGGGAAGGGGCACAAGCAGAACAATGCCAAAAGCTACTATGGAGCCTGAAGCTTCCATGATGCCTTCTACACCTTCAGGAGGATGGTGGGATTGCTGATAGGCCCCACAGCCTGCATTGCCTCCTGTGAAAGCTCTGCCAAGCCTAATAACACCCCCTGCCAATGAGCTCCCTCACCATGATAACCCTCAATGTGTGTGGCTGCAGGATGGGTCTCCACAGGTACCAGGTACTCTCCTTCCTTTGGCGTGGGGTGGTACTCTGTGGTTCTCCTGTAGGAGAGCCACACCAGCCACCAGTTGGCTTTAGCAGCTGGAGTTGAGTAGGCAGCATAGGTAGTGGAAGGCCCAGGCTAACAGGGCTTAGCTCCCCCGAATATGGGGCAGTGGGTAGGGCCACAGGGTAGCCCAGGCTCTAGGCAGCTGCAGCGGCAGGGGTGGAGGGGTAGTGTAGGCTGCCTGCTGCATCTCCGGGTCTGGTTACAGTGACTCATCCTCAATCTGGTCAACATCTATGTCCCCATGTACGCCTTGGAGATGGCCTGCTTCTACTGGTAGGTGGCCACATATCTCAGGACCCTGAGCCCGCACGAGTGCCTGGTCCTTGGCAGGGACTTTAACATTACCTTTGAGGTACAGGACTGCACTGACAGGGAGTGGAGCCAGGACACCACAGGCATCCTCAGGGAGATCATCTCAGACTACCCCCTGGTGGATGTCTAACATCTACCTTCCTGATAATGCCATCACCTTCACCTTCACCTTTGCTTTCCACTCCCAGCTGGATCAAATCTACATGTCCATACTAAACACTGCTCAAGTCTACACCTCCATCACAAGGCCAGCCCTGTTCAGTGACCTCCACCTACTGTATGCTCAGGTCATACTGCAGCCCAAGTGTCTGGGGCTGGCCTACTGGCTGCTGGAGGATGTGGGCTTTGTGGCCACCTTCTTAGAGTTCTGCCTGGCCAGCCTTTCCCTTGGCCCAGAGATAGTGGTATGTGGGGAATGTGCACATCAGCCAGTACTGTTGCCCCTACACCCAACAGTGGAAGGTGGCTACAGAGTAGCTCAAAAGGGAAGTGCTGAAGCTGGAGAGACACCTAGCTACTGACCCAGATACCCGTACCTCTGCAGAGAGTGTCAGGAGAGGCAGGAAGAGCTCTGAACTCTGGATGACTGCTGTGCCTCTAACACATTCATCTGCTTGCATGTCCAGCTCCTTTGAGAGATGGACTGTGGCCCCTGCTTCTTCTATACCCTGGAGAAAAGGAGGAGTGCTATGAAGTACATCGCTTGCCTCCTGGCAGGTGATGGCACCCCCCTTACGGATCCAGGTGAGATGCAAGAAAGGGCGAGGGCTTCTACGCAGAACTCTTCTCCCTGGATTCAACCAATGCCAATGCCTGCCCGGTCCTGTGGGAGGGACAGCTGCCAGTCAGCATCTCTAAACATGCAGTTAGGAACAGCAAAAGAGGTCAAAAGTGAAGATAGAAACCACTTGACAAAGCATGTATTCAAAACAGAGTTTTGTAATTTTTTAATATTTTTGTGATAACCGGGTGAAAATTCAACCATTTTTGTCTAACATAATTCATTTTTAAACCTTATCTTCTCTAATCCTGTCTCTCTGAATTATAGATGTTAAGCCTTTCCCTGCATAGTTGAGTACTGTCCAGCCTCCAAACTCAACTGCTGGCAAGACTGTACCGCTTTGGGGGCAAAGTCATGTATAAGTAAAACATTGCCTAGCATTCATTTTATTTTTTGTATAAAAGCCTGTGGGTAGCATGGTGTCTACAAAGCACTAGAGGGAGCTCGTATTTGAGAGATGATCTTAAGCATCCAGAAATGTTTGCTGGTGGTTCACAAGTTATTCCCAATGAGATTAAACATTGAGTGCTTTTTCTTAAAAAAAAAAAAAAAAAAAAAAAAAAAAAAAAAAAAAAAATCATCAGGAAAGGGAGTTGAAAGTAATAATTTTACCTTTCCCCATAAGTCATAATGAAGACTTAAAACTGTTATTTACAGAACAAAATCTGATTTTAAGAAATTAAGTTCTTGCCTGCTCTGGAACTTTAGAGTTTTGATATCATGAGACCAAAAAGGGACTGATTTAAGATTGTGAAAAGGTCTGGGTCTTTTTTTTTTTTTTTTTTTAAACAAGAGTCCATTAAGCACTTTAAAATGCCATGTTTGTCAGAGCTTAAATACTTCAGCTCTTCATTTAAGTAGTCACAGAGGAAAACATCTGAAACAATTTGCAGCCGAAATGCAGTTTCTTCTAGTGAAAGGTATCCCCTGACAGTCCATAGCATAGGAGCAATATTGGATTCCTTGGTGATGCTGGATCAAGTACTGAGAGTAACACCTCTTATTATCTTAAGTAGACCAAGAGATTCCAGCCCATACTAGCAGGCAATAACCTGGCCTAATTTGTATTCATGGCTTCAGCGCCTCTCGGATGGATTACAGAAGACTTATCATGAAGCCTGCAGTACTTTGGAAACCCCAGGTTGCAAAGAGTGCTGCAGTGCATCTTCCCAGATCAGGTTCTCTTAAGCACAAAAAACCTGTCTTCTCCTTTTTACAGTGGCTACCCTTACATTTTAAATCAATTTCACGGTGTTGGTCTTTGTCTTCAAGGAATTCCTTTGTTAAGGGCCTAGGGTAGGTAGAAGACTGCCTAAAGCTCTCAGGTAAAGTCTATAACCAACAGCTTTGCTTATTTTGAATAACGAAATCCTCTACAGACAGAGTAAAGCTTGGCTGTATATGAACTTGAGACCTTCCTCAAGCACTAAACCTAGACTGTAGAAGCTGAGGACCAGCACACATCATGTTCTGTTCCATCTGGTTCTTTTCTTTTCCCTAACCTTGCCTGACAAATACATAGCAACATGTATATTTAAAACATCCACAAAGACAACAAAGCAAGATACTTTGCTGTATATGCTTTTCTCCCTGGGGAGAGGATATAAAAACAAGCTTGACAGATGTTAGTTAAGCTAATAAAAGGCATTCAGATACTGCAGTGATGAGTATGGCATATAAAGCTAAGTAGAACAGAGTTCCCAATCAACATCTGAAATCTAAAAATCCTATAGTAAAACTAGGTAAGAGTATTTTTGATGTTTTGGGTATTTCTAAGCTGAGTAAACAAGCAGAGAAAAAAAATCCAGTTTGTTTTGTGTATATTTTAAAGCGGGATTACTTTTAACTGAATTTTAAATATCATTTGCTTGTGGCCTCTAATAAGAAGGATAAAGTTGAGGTCTTATTGCCAACATGTATAGTATTCCTATAATGGTTTTATTTATTGCCTTGCCTGTTAAAAGGATTCCTATTGGCAAGGGAGAGAAAAAAATCTGACAGTCAAATGGTTGCCTGAGAAAAAGGCTAAAGTGACTGAAAACGAAAAACTCTCTTGAGAATTTGCTCTCATATTGGGCCAGATGGTAGAGACTTGACATTACTCTAAGAAGCAATTACTCACAAAAGCAGTCTCCTTGAGGTCAATGACATTGCTTGTGTGAGTAACTGCTCGCCCAAGTGAAGGGTTTATTATCTGTCCCCTTAGAAATTAAAAAAATCTGCCCTGGAGCAGCAGATCTAAAGGGACATCTTTAGTGGGACATTAACCTAATATCCCCCTTTTGCCCTTTGCTTGTCTACCCTTTGAATCCTGTACGCACACTGGTGACAGACAAGTATCAGAAATACCCTGCTTAGTTACTTGCTCAAGGGCTAAAGCAGCAATAATCTATTTTTTCCTCTTTGCTCATGCTAAGGATTTCCTTGTGTAAAAGAAACAAGTTGTGAACATTGCTTATTTTAGGCCACCCAAAAAGTGTTACTACTGTTGGATAATGTTCAATCTGAAATGGCAACCAGAGTAAAATTTTCTTGATGCATAGCCCTATCAATGAGATGATTTGGAATTCTCAGATATATGTATATTCAACATTTAAAATATGTAGGCTTTTATGGTGCTATTTAACATTTTCCTAAAGGCTTGCATGCTGTGTATCTTGAGGCACTCTTAATTTTGAGTCAGGGTTCTAAATAATTAACACAGCATCAGACTGAAAATGGGACGTTACATCAAGTACATTTGCTTGTCTGTCTGAGATTCTTCTCTGGCTCTTGAAAGGAAGACCTAATCAAAGCAGATGGATAAAGATCACATGTATAGTGTGCGCCAACCTCCTTTCATCTTGCATTGTCCTCCTGCCCTCTGCACATATGCAGACCATAGCAGCCTTCAGGTCCTTCAGTCTAGTGTCTGGGTGCTCTCTGCTATACGTTGGTCAATACAAAGCTTTCTGATGTATTTTGCTGCCACGGCTTGCAATGAACACTTCCCCATGCTTCCCTTTGGTGCTTAGTCATTTGTTTGTTGTTGGTAGCTGCACCTTCTGATCACTTTCTCCTGTTGGCTAAAGCACTTATACATGTCAGCAACTTCCCAGCTTGTAGGAGTTTTCATTTCAAGATACGTTTTTATGGGCTTGTTGTCAAGCTAGTTTTGGCATTGATTCAGTTTAAAACTCATATTAATGTCTTTTGCTATGGTATCCAGAAGATACTGTAGCCAGCTCTCAATGGGCCTCTTAAAGCTGTTTTTTCCCCCCGTATAGGAAATGTTTTAGGTTCGTTATTTCCATATGGCAGAGTGGAGAGAGAAATAAATAATACACACAGTTTCCAATTGCACTTTGTTCACATATTGCTACTGGTACTATAATGAAAAATGTTTTATCAGTTAATAAATTTCTGACAAGCTTTTTAAAGCCTCTTCCTACAGCTGCAGATCTGTCAAGGAAAAAGTTTAAGTTCTCTTCCTAGCAGATATTTCAGCTTTGGCAAAAAATTATACGCACACACACACACAGGCAGTCTTCAGACTTATGACACAATTGTTTCCTGAAAACTGCATCTTAGGTCGAAATGTCATAACTCAGAACTAGTTTTTCCATAGTGTTACGAATGGGGGATTGGTTCCTTTACAATGGTCATTACTGTGTGCATCTGGTAAGTGGTGGAAGGGAAGGGGAAGAGAAGGGGTGTAGCCCCCCACAGTGAGGGATGGTCTGGGGCTGTTGCAAGTGCTGCCCAGACAGGGCTGGGCGGGTGCGGGGAGGGGGTGCTGCTCCTCTGGCAGCTCGACCTGCGGTTCCTCTCACTGCTCCCGCTGCTAGTCCAGGAGGGCATGGTGGGGCACATGCCCCTGGATCTGCATGGGATGGGGCGGGCTGTGCTTTGGGCAGGCAGCAGGGGCTATGGTGAATTTTTGGGTGCCTATATATATATTTAAAGGACAGCTTATCCTTTTTTTTTCAATCCAGCAGTTAGAAAGTTTGCAAGGTAAAAAATACTTCTCCCCAGGAAAAGAGGCATTTGATTTTTAATACTGCTGGCATCAACTTTGCTTTAAAAGGGATATCATTTGTGATGCTGGCAGAAAGGAATCCTAAAATAAGAAACCAGTTTAGGCTTCCTTTAGAGCAAGTTAAATTTAAAAGAAATCTTAATTTAATGTGTTACGAATGTTTACCTGGTGATTACAAATCTATGTTCTTATTGCTTTAATACAGTTTAGCAATCCCGTAAATAAGGTCTCTTGTGGCATTCAATGTGGTTTTTTAAACCCTCATCTGAACTTATAACTAGGGCTTAATTATAATGCTGAGCCATTTCCATGTTGTTAATACAGTTACTATAGATTGAATGTATTATAAATTTGTATACTTATTTCCTTCTCTTCCTCTTCAATATGATCTGATACCTTGTCCAGCAAAACAAACAAACAAACAAAATTGACTATGTTGTCAGTTTAGACTAGGGGTATAAAAATGGTTTGGCCCCCTTCGGTTGGATCTAGATTGCAGAGCTTTTTGGAACTGGATCCAAAGCCACCTTCAGCGGCAGGTGAGCAGTGTTAGGAAACCACAGGGCTTAATGCAGCTGTCATGGCCCCCTCGCAATGATATACATCCCTAACAAAGCTCTGTACTCCAGATTTTGGCAGGGGGTCCTACCTCCCCCACACCAGCCCCTGAATTCCCAGCCCTTCAAAGAGCCCTATGACTGGATAACACAGCTCTTCAGCATGCATCTGTCCCATGGACTGAATAACTACCACCCTTTCTTTAGACTAATGGATCATTTTGTTAGGAAAGTGGGGTGAGGAGAAACTTGAATTATAGAGCGAACACAGGTACACCAAAAAGATTTTCTTTGATTTACAAGGTACCTTCTCAGAGAGTTCAGATGAAAAGATTCTTTTCTGTGGGAGAAGGTGAGGATTGGGGTGGGGTATGAAAAGGCAGAAGTGTTTTTACAGGTTTTGCAGGAATGGAAATATTTCTAATTACAAGTTTTATTAATGAAAAGTTACTTTTGCTTGCTTATTTTTCTCAAAACAATGTCTTATTTCTCCTACTCGCTCTCTTTTTTTAATACACATGATCCTAGTCCAGGAAGACTAGAAGGTTAAATGGATAACATGATTGATTTATTTATTAAGTCCCAGGGGAAGAGGTCTCAAAAACTATTTCAAAGGGGTGAAATGTACACAGTCACTTCACATAAAGTTTTAGAAATATTAGGATCTATCAGTTTTTAAGTAAATGTCAGTAGCATTAAAACAATGATTCTTAACCAAGGTACTATGACACCCCAAGGTGCCCTGAGATCCTTTCAGGGGTGCCACAGGTTGCCACACAATCTTAGCACTGTTAGGTGTGCAAACATGATTCACAAGATGAAACCAATTATTTCCAATAAGAATCCATAGTGGTCTTTTTGAGCTCTTTCAAACAGAAACATTTATGAATTACTTTTCCATAATCAAAAAATAAGTTAAAACTAAGAGCTGACATTTTCTGAGGTGTGCCTGGAGCCTAATGAAGGGTGCCATGAGTCTATTAAGGTTGAAAATCACTGTATTAGAAAAACAAATCAAAGCCTTTGTCCTGCAATCTGATCCAGGTGGATAGTCCCTGCATCTATGCTGAGTCTAATTTCTGTAGGACTCAGTGTATACAAAAGGATTTATCTGCATGAATCAAACTGTTGATCAGGGCTCAAATTAGTGTTGTGTGATTAGCTATTTAAATTTATCCTAGATTAGGAGTCCCATCCCATTGCCAATTAAGCCAATGGGAATCTTTCCACTGATGTCACTGGAACTTGGATCTAACCTAACCAAATAAATATTTAATGGGAATATGTGGGGGACAAAGGATGGGGGCAATGAATAAGAGATTGCCTGTATTGGAACAAGAACCTTTAGTCCAATTGCCCCAATATCACTTGAGGAATAGTAAAAAGCTTTAAACAACCATAACCATTTGAGCTACTTACTATTCTATATATTTTCTTCTCTGGCTGTTAGAATTTGCAGATCATCTCATGATACAGATGAAGGACTCATAATTCTGCATTTATCAATTCTGCATTTATTAATTCTGCATTTATCAGTCATACCTGGACATAACTAACAAAAATGTAAAGGTGAAAGAGTGCAATTTAGCAGTTATGGCACAGGACTGGTAGTTAGATGGTCTAAATTATATTCCATGCTCTGCTGGCATGCTGTGATTCTGGGCCAATTGCACAGTCACTCTCTTACTATTTCTCTCACCCCTTTTCTGCCAATGCTTTTTCTTTTGTCAAATGAACATTCCATTATCTTTGTGAGGTACACTGGAATTCATTGTGTAGTGACAAAAAAAACCCTATAACTATTGTTTTTTATTATTAAGTACATTGACAGAGTTTAATAATTGGTAAATAATGAAATGGTCAATATTTTGGTAGTGTCTGAGTTATGTTGTAACCAACAATGTCCACAGATTATGGCTTGCTCCACAGACTTCTGTTACAGAAAATTCCTAGGAATCCTCAAAAGTTTATAAAATGTCCTTGTTGGCTATTTTTCTCAAATGACTTATTTATAATGGGCTTTAATTACAATTTATATATGGCTTCAGTCACTGTGTGCTTTTCTGATATTAGAAGATCACATAGAACTGCAAACATCTAGCAATAATCAGCCTCTTAAACTACCATACAAAGAACATTTTATCATTGTGTGCTTTTTCCTAAACAATGTTATATCTTATCTTTTTTTCTTTTTCTTCAGTATCCAGATAGGATATGCTGGATATCTTGCTGTATCTTATTTATTAGAAATCAGCAGCTTGACCTTGGAGCAGCAGACCAAACAAAAATCAAAATTTGGTATTTCTAGCCACCAGACTATTCTCCTTTAAATGTTTAGTTGACTGAAAAAAGTTAAATTTAAACATATTGGCCGTGTCTACATGGGATGCTGACTGCGCAGTTGTTACTGCATGGTAAGCACGGGTTTGTAGCAGATAGGTCATGCCTGACTAATCTAGTCTCTTTTTACAGCCAGGTTACAAAACATGTGGACGCAGGAGTAGGGGTTGACATCGTCTACTTAGACTTCAGGAAGGCCTTCGATACGGTATCCCACTCCATACTGGTAAACAAGTTAAGAGGCTGTGACTTGGATGATTACACAGTCCGGTGGGTGGCAAATTGGCTAGAGGGTCAAACCCAGACAGTGGTGGCGGATGGGTCGGTATCCACCTGGAAGGATGTGGGCAGTGCGGTTCCGCAGTGCTCGGATCTTGGCCCGAGACTCTTCAATGTCTTCATCAGCAACTTGGACGAGGGAGTGAAGTGTACACTGTCCAAGTTTGTGGATGATACAAAACTGTGGGGAGTAGTGGACACACCAGAGGGCAGGGAACAACTACAGGCAGACCTGGACAGGTTGGACATACGGGCAGAAAACAATAGAATGCAGTTTAACAAGGAGAAATGCAAAGTGCTGCACCTAGGGAGGAAAAATGTCCAGCATACCTACTGCCTAGGAAATGACCTGCTTGGTAGCATGGAAGCAGAAAGGAATCTTGGAGTCCTAGTGGACTCCAAGATGAATATGAGTTGTCAGTGTGATGAAATCATCAGAAAAGCTAACTGCACTTTATCATGCATCAGCAGGTGCATGACAAATAGAACCAAGGAGGTGATACTGCCCCTCTATCGGGCGCTGGTCAGACCGCAGTTGGAATAGTGTGTGCAGTTTTGGGCACCACAGTTCAAGAGGGATGTGGATAACCTGGAAAGGGTCCAGAGAAGGGCCACTCGTATGGTTAAGGGCTTGCAAGCCAAGCCCTATGAGGAGAGACTGGGGCAACCTCTGCAAGAGAAGGTTGAGAGGCGACCTTGTGGCTGCCTATAAATTCATCATGGGGGCGCCGAAGGGAATTGGTGAGGCTCTACTCACCAAGGCGCCCCTGGGGGTCACAAGAAGTAATGGCCATAAGCTAGCAGAGAGTTTCCTGCCTATGCAGGGGGTCGGACTCAGTGATCTATTAAGGTCCCTTCTGATCCTAACATCTATGAATTGATAAGCATCTTGTGTAGATGCAGCTATTAAGTAGCAATCCCATAACATTTTTAATAAATTAAAACACTATTGCTAAAATGAATGGGTATTAAAAGGAATATGTATTAAAAAGATTTTCAGAGTTCTTTTTTAGTTTGCTTCAAGTACAAGATACTGTTTTTCACCTGCTCCTGAGTTCCTCTGCCAAGTTTTGTCATTTTGCAATCGTTCTCCTAATCTTAAATTGCTCTCTCGTCCCCTTATTGTGATGTGAAAGATTGCATAATGAGCAGAAATTGGCTATGTCTAAAGGATAATCAAAAGAAGAAACAGAAAACTAAAAGGAAAAAGAGAACTTTTCACCTTAATTTTGCAGCTATAATTAGATGATGCATGGGATAAAATAAAGAAACAAATAAAGAGGTAAAAACTGTACTTAAGTTGATGGCATCTCTTTCATTTGCCTTTTCCTGAATGTCAGTTACGGGTGCATGAAAAGAAGTCGAAAACATTACCCTACTGTTGATTACTAGCAGATGGGGAAAAGAAACTGTCTTACCCTCACAGATTCCAAGCTCCAGAGCTGAGGAGAGGTGAGTATTAAGTCCCATGTGGAGTTGTGATAGTCAACTTGCTTGGCAGATACTGACAGTGTCAGAGAAGCAGTAAATACTAGTTGGACTTCCCTAGATGGCTACAGTTCTGGCTACCAAACTCTGTGGCATATGTAAATGTTCTTTTCCTTGGCAGTAGAATTGCTGAAAGATGATCTTAGAAAGCCCAAAGTATTGTTAGTTATTTTCATTTTGTTAAATATTCAACGTAAGTGAATTTGAATGATTAAGACCTGGAAAACTGGTTGCACTGAAAATCAATGCCCTGTTTATTTAGACTGTAGGCTCTTCAAGGCAAGGACTGTCTCCTCCTTTATTTATAGAGATCCAAGAACAATGGGTTCCTTATTTGGGACTCCCAAGTGATACAGTCATACAAATAGCTTTCCCACAGAGCCGCTATTTTAGAACTAGTTAAAGTTTTTGATGTCCCTCTGCCAGCAGTGTCTCACATGCTTTCTGAAGCTCACCTTGTATACTACAAAATGAATGAAGTGTCCATGGTCATTCTTAGCTGGGCCTAACTTCTGAGCCTGGATGTTTCTCATGCACTTTGGTAGAAGCACGAGAATAAGAGTTCCAATTAGAGTTAACTTTTGATTAAGTTTGGATGTGGGAATGAGTCTACTGAAAACTGGACTAAAATCTGTTTAACTATGGGGACCTGACATTTTGTTTTGCAGGTTTTGGGGTCCTCTTTGTGATGAACTGTGGAGAGAAATGACTATCCCATTTGTTTATTGAAAAATTATCAGTTAATTGCAATTTTCTCTAATTGTATTTAAAATAACTTATAATGTAGAAATTAATGAACAATTGCTTAATTCAATATATTTGAAAATGTGGTCTGTTGTTACACAGATTACATCTATTAAAATAACAAACATAAAAAAGATTAATAAAATCAGTTAAGTTCTCTCAACAAACGAGAAAGACCTACCATAACTTTTTTAAACTCTGACATTTTTAAATTGGATATACAGTATTTTATGTACAAATAATTCAAACAGTTTGCTTTGAAATCACATCTGTTATACTTAGTTTTGTGAACTAAAATTATGCCATTTAAAATGGTTATTTTTCTGCAAAATGTATTAAATGTAGATGTACTATCAGGACAACTCTTTGCACTACAACATACATGCTTGGTATCTTTAACTTAGGGTACCTGGGAATTTGCAATTTATTGCTGAATGCTGCAGCTCATGTAGAATATCCCATAGGAGAACTAACACACCTGTGAAATTTGCAGAGAATGTTGGTAATAAAACTATAACCAAGCTCATAAAGATGCATGTTGAAAAAATTAAACTTGAAAATAAAATGCCTCTCTGGACCATGGAGTTTGTATGTGTCTATTATATTTTTTAAATTAAAACTATTTTTAAGAACTTTGACATTATACTTTTGGTTTTAACTAAAGCATGGCAGCTTGCCCATATTAGTTCTTAGTGATAAAGTCTACCATACAGAGCTGAACATTTTTATATCTTAGGCCACTTCCTTCTGTTATTTTATCGTCTTCCTGGTGTTGACTATTTTCAAACAAATGGCAGCTGTATTTTCATGACTTTTATAGTCACACATGTATAAATCCTTTTCTCCATACTGAAGCTGACACTTAACAGATTTCTAGATAAAAGGAGAGGCTGATTTATTGCACTAATGCATAATACACCACTTTTTTTTACATTAATTTTCTTAGTATTTCCTAGAACATTTATACAAGACATTTTAAGACAAAGTTTTTAAAAGGGCCATGATTTTTACTATCTTAATATCTGAGTGGCTAGCTTGAGCCTGTAAAAGTGGCTGGATACTCTGCAGCATTCCCCCTTGCTGAATGCCAATCTTTGAAAATCCACCCCATTTTTAGGTGTCATATTTAGGCATCCCAAAATTAAATGCCAAGACATTCATAGTTAGTAATTTTAGATCATGGTTTTCAAATGCAACTAGTCTTTCTGCTCAAATCTTTGTATTTCCTAATTTAATACCCCAAATCCTTTTTCTGTGTATGCTTATTTTAAATAGAGACATTTGAGATGCCTACTTTTGCAAAAAGTATTCATTTTTTCCTATTAATAATCTTACATTAGGTTGTCCAAATTAGCAGCCAAATCTTGAACTCAACTTACTTCAGTAGTAAGAAAAGTAGTTAATTAAAAATATATATAACATTCTAAAAGCTCTGTCTGCTCCATATAACACTTTCTAAAAGACTATAAATTCCCGTGGCGTTTGCTCATATGCCTAGCTCTTAGGGACCTCTCAGGCTTCGCCGTTTCGTTGGGACCCGGACAGTTCGGTGTTGAAGTATTTGCCTTGGAAGGCTTTCACGGGGGTTCTTGCCTGCCACATTTTTGATGGAAAAATAAGTTATTACTGGGAGTAAGATGTTATGTCCCACCTTTCCTGGGGACTTCTGCAACCAGGCTTGTTCAGTTTGCCAATTTGGGGCTCCGCCTCCCCTACACCCCACCTTACACCAACCTTAAGATGTTATCTTCTGCTCACCTCTAAGGTGAGCTACGGTCGTAATTTTTTGTCTTGGTTCTTTTGACTTTAAAGGAAAATAGGGTACGGCCCTCACTTGGCCTGAGCTCCCTGCCATAGCAAAGACTTGCTTGTGGTCTTTGCTATCCCTGGGTTACCTTGTTACAAGTAACATCCTTGCTTCTCTGTTATGTAGTTATTTTGATCCAGACTCCTGGCTCTCTTTTCCCTTTGCAGGGTTCTTAGCCATCCAATCCCATCCGGAGGCATCTGGGATCCACACCTCCTCTTCAGGTGTGTACCTTAGACCTTGTGGGCTTTTCTCTTCTTTGTGTGCCCCCTCCTGGGGCAGCCACCACTGCTCCTCTCTAGAGCTCCTTCCTTCTTGGGGCTCTTCTGGCCCCACCGGAAACCTCACTTCCAGTCCTCTCAACTCTGCTCCCAGTGAAGCTTTTATGTCTGCCCTAATGGGCCAGGTAGCGAAGGCACTGGCATGCTGCCACAAAACGGGTCCATGTTGGGGCTGGAGCTGACCCCAGCTCTTCCTGGACCAGTTGTGTCTTTTCTTTTTTTTTTCCTTCTTTTGTTGCCGTAGCATTTTTCTCTGCCATGGTTTTGCTCCCACTGGACTTCTGGTTTTCCATCGCATCCCACCGGCTCGGGAGCGCTTCCCTTTGAGGTGAATTCTCCTTTGGGGCACTGCCTCTATCACAAAAGCTCACTAAGAAATGTAGTCATTGATAGTCCTTGTCATTGTGGCAACTAACTGCTGCATAATTAGCAGTTAAAGATCAAACTTCGATCACTTTCAAGGCCAAATGCCATGCTTCTACTTGTCTTTTCACTTTATGGTTTTTTAAACTAGGGGTTTCCAACTTTTTTACACTGTGGACCAGCAAAAGATCTATTTTATATATTCAAATGTAATTTACATATTTAAATTTAATGGGGGGGGAGCAGGGTTGCATGGATCAGACTGAGTTGGGGCACTGTGGGATCCTGCAGGGGAGGCAGCTGCACAGGTGATGGCCCAGGGGGACCCAACTGGGGCTGCCCAGGAAGAAGGGTCTCTGCTGCCTTTCCTAGGAGCAAGCAGCAGAGCTTCCTCCCTGTCTTCTGCCCCAGGAATTTCCCATCTGCATCCCCCCACTCCTAACTGTGGGCGGAGATAGGGGGTCCTGCCCAGCCTGGTGCGGGCCCTGATTCCTGGTGCGTGTGCAGCACCTTGGCAGGTGTAGCCATGGTGGCGGGAGCGGGATGAGGAGCACAAAGCTGGTTGCCTCCTTCCCAGGGCTGCCCCGCCGCCCAGTTTTAACCCTGCACAGTGCACATGACTGCTGGCAGCAGAAGCCACAATCCAGCAGCCAACCTGCAGCAGCCCGGTAGTTGGGAACCCATTTTAAACTATTGGAAAGGAAAAATCAGCTTATGACTGATAATATTTTTAGAATAAAATTTAACCCAGAGCAGTAAGGACATTTTTCAAAAATTAAAAATCTATAAAATATAGTAAACAAAAATGAATTTGTGCTGAATAATCCATCACTCAGCTCACACCCACATCTCCTCCAGCACTACCATTCACTGCCAAGCGTCACTGCCATCCACCCTTTTTATATCTATTACTTGTTCTCTCTTTCATGTCTCCTACTCCACCCTGAATTCTTGGAACAAGCTTCCACTTAATGTATGCAAAGCTTTTTCATCCTCCTCTGTCATAAAATCCTTACAAACTTCTTATGAATCAGTCCAAACGCAAGAGACCATCTACTTTCTTGTTTTGCATTGGTTTCTGTCCTTTATATTGAGGTCCTTCTTTGTTGGCTGATGTTTTTTAGGTACAATACTCCCACTGAAGAGCATCTCATGTATGTATGGCATGTATACATAATTAATAAAGGCAGAACTAATTCATAGTATGCTCTAATGCAGAGTATATTTCTGAGGATAGCATTTCAGATTAAGTGGAGAATTCTATCCTTCTTTACTTGGTTTGTTTTCCTTATTGGGACATTCTGATATACTTAGTCAGTGAAGCACTGGCAAGTTTACTATTGTTAGATACTAGAAGCACTCCCAGCATTGGACATCTAAACCTGTAAAATTTGTGGTACATGACAGTATATTCACTACTACCCCACACACACTTCTGTCAGTCTTAAAAAAAAGACCAAAATATGTTGAGAAACTGTATTTGAAATAAGCCATGAAGAAGAAAGCCACGGCATCAGATTAACAAAGTGCCTTTGGAAAGAATAGTGGGCAACAGGTACGCACCTCTTGCTGCCCCTGCTGAGTTGCCGGCCCCCACAGGCAACATGGTCCCAACTGCAGCTACCGCCCCTGCTCTCCCCAAGACAAAACATAAGGTGTTTGTTGTGGGAGACTCCCTCCTGAGGGGGACTGAGGGGCAAATCTGCCACCCCGACCCCTTAGCCCGGCAAGTCTGCTGCTTCCCGGGGGCCCGCATCCGGGACATTACGGAGAGGATCCCAAAGCTCCTTAAACCCACAGACCACTATCCCATGCTCCTTATTCATGTGGGCACCAATGACACTGCTCGGAGCACTCCCAGCCAGGTCATGAGGCGCTACAGGGATTTGGGAGCGGGGCTTAAGGGTCTGGGGGCACAGGTAGTGTTCTCATCGATCCTCCCAGTCTCAGGCTATGGGCTGAGAAGGGACAGGAGGATCTATGTGGTCAACCAAAGACTGCAGCGCTGGTGTCGTCAGGAAGGCTTTGGCTTTCATGACCAGGTGAATTACTGTAGTTACTAAAGAATCTGTCTCCGCACGACAGCCAGAATTAACACAGAGATTGAGAGAAAGCTAAGCTGTCCTACCCGTATCGTTTATTATTTTTAGCATTTCTAAATAAGCAGCCAACAAGGAAGTGGAGAAATGTAAGCAAAAGCAATAATGAATCAGGACTACGTAAGAGTGCATACATGAAAAATAACTGAGAATTAAGAGTGCTACAAGATTTTTTTAAATTGCATATGGTAATGTAAGGGTTTTTTTAAATGTTCTTTGTTATACCAAGGCAGGGGCAAAGGCAAAAGAGAGGGTAGCAGTGTGTATTCAAAGTTGTGCTGTTTTCCACTCTCTCAAGGACGGCTTTGCTACCCTCCTACACTGGGCAGTGCTACAGTCAGAGTGATGAGTGTCTGTGTTTTCTGCCTGTCAGCAAAGGTGGATCAGGCCTGCATGACCTCAGCAGCTTGCTAGGCCACAGCCAGGAAGGTTTGAATAGCCCCATAGAAAAGTCCAGCGTGACCCACTGCTGACACAGGCAAATCTTTGGGCCTGAACGCAGAGCATCCTGGTTCTCTCTCCGATACAGCTCTGAGCATGGTGGGTTCCTAGCATTACTAAAGAAGATCGCACTTGTTCTTGCACACAAGGTGCAATTCTTTTCCGATGCAGAGTGGAGTGCCACTTGAAGATGAGCCAAGGTACTGTAAAGAGCTGTATCTCTCCCTCATCTGTCTTGCTTCCTTTTTGGGAATGTCACGAATGAATACCCTAAAAGAATTCAGCTTTGTTCTTCCAACCAGCTGTTGCTCAGCTGGAATACTGCAATTGTGAAATCTGCCCTGGAAAATGTGTATTTGTTTTGCTCTGCTTTGTTTTGTCATCTGCCGAAGTAGGAATGCTCCTTTTCATTCTGTGATGGTTGAAAAGAGGGGCTTGGTGTTGGTGTTATATAGCATAATTAGGAATTATCTATATATGTAATGCTGCCTAAGAACTAATTCAGCAAGACCTCTGTTTCCAGAACGCCTATGAGAAGTACACGAATATACAGAATTGAGCTATAAGGTGGAAAACCCTTCCAGATGGGGACTTGTATTTTTTAATATGTAAAGCATTTAGTGACTTTTGAGTGCTATATAAATACCAAATAGCACAGAAAAGATACAAATGGCACGCAACCGACTGTCAGTGCAGCAAATTAAGCTTCTGTTTATAGCAGGAGTGTAAATATAGGGTTAACGGTTAATTCATTTAATGATGAATGTGACACCACTGTGTTATCCTGTAAGAACGTGAATAGAGATTTGCAGCAGACAACATGCTGTGAGCCCAAAAGAATAGGAAACTACTGCCTGCTTTTTTTAAAACTATTGCAAAATGTGGACACAATACTTGGACATAATAGACTGTGTCTGACAACATTTGTACAGTATGTAGCGGAGTGAGCCCCACTCAGCTTCCTATAGTTATCCATATATAGTGACTAAAATTGCAGACACTGAATTAACTCTGAATAACATATGAGCTGGAGTGACAGCCTTCATGTGGTTCTAGAAGGATGAGAATAAGATAGATGGCTGTTTGTGTAGATGTACTAAACTGCAAATCCAGGGGTCCATAGAGTATGGAAAATATGCCAAAAGCTGGGTTGTCCCTTCCATCCCACAGACCCCATTGATTTCCTGCAGGGCAGGAATCCCCCCTTGCAGAGCAGCTTGCAAGATCAGGGTAAATCCATTTCTAGTAACAGACTTTCTCACGCACCCTACCCACTACATTCACGTTTCTCCACTTAGCCCACCTTGGCATCCTTCTGAACCCTGTTATTTTTCAAAACTATTTGGAGAATAGAGAGTGAGTTCTGAATGCCAGCAAGCAACTCTGCCTCTACTGAACCAAGCGGAGAAAGCAGTTGCACTTGAATTTCCCAATTGCCAATTCTCCTTTTTCCTTTCTAACACCAGAATGGAAAGAGCTTTTAGCAAAACTCTCTCTCTAACTTTAGCGGCTGCTCCAGTACCATATAAGGAGACGGGCCATTTCCAAGATCCAAAATATTGAGGGTTTCAGGAGGTTGAGAAAATGGCGAGTTCATATTTATACAGAAACAAGTGGTATGTCAATCCAAATCACAGAACCCGTGCAAAATGCACTCTCTGACAGGAACGCCGCTAAGCAGCGGCGTTCAGCGCCTCGTTTTTAGGCAATCGTCAGGTAAAGCTCCATCTAGAATAGATTGAACTAAAGCAAGATGACAGGAACTGGGAACCCCCAAATCCGAAAGAAATAGCTTTAGGGATGAAAAAGGAGAGTGTGTAAATAGCAAAAGTAGAGGTACCACATTTTGGAGCCAATTGCTTTAGAGAATAAGTGTGTTTTTAAAAACGGATTAAAATAGATTTCTGCAATGGAGGAGCAGGGAGTGCACAAACATTTTTATTTTTGCTCTCAAGCAAATCCCGGGACGTCATTCTCCCCCTGTACTCGGCCTTAGTGAGGCCGCAGCTGGAGTACTGTGTCCAGTTTTGGGCTCCACAATTCAAAAAGGATGTGGAGAAGCTTGAGAGAGTCCAGAGAAGAGCCACGCGCATGATCAGAGGTCAGGGAAGCAGACCCTACGATGACAGGCTGAGAGCCCTGGGGCTCTTTAGCCTGAAAAAGTGCAGGCTCAGGGGTGATCTGATGGCCACCTACAAGTTTATCAGGGGTGACCACCAGCATCTTGGGGAACGTTTGTTCACCAGAGCGCCCCAAGGGATGACGAGGTCGAATGGTCACAAACTACTTCAAGATCGTTTCAGGCTGGACATAAGGAAGAACTTCTTTACTGTCCGAGCCCCCAAGGTCTGGAACAGCCTGCCACCGGAGGTGGTTCAAGCGCCTTCATTGAACACCTTCAAGATGAAACTGGATGCTTATCTTGCTGGGATCCTATGACCCCAGCTGACTTCCTGCCCTTTGGGCAGGGGGCTGGACTCGATGATCTTCCGAGGTCCCTTCCAGCCCTGATGTCTATGAAATCTATGAAATCTATGAAAGTCCTTAGGTGATGATCATGTTTAGTACAGCTCCTTTACTTCTGAAAGTCTAGAAATATGTTTTACTATTTTAAAATCAAACAGCTTTGTAGCTATATATTATATATCAAGCAAATGCAACTCAGAAATGGTGGCTGGTTTGTTAAGCCTGTGCTATAGTGTTTGCCTCAGCAGCAAAAAGAATTGTATGAAATATCTATTTGAATGAAATGACAACCAGCAAACAGGATTTTCTGTAGATATGGTTTTGCAACTTAGACTAAATATAATGCGTGTTTACAGCATAAGAATGCTAATAAACAATCCAGTACTAAAACCCAGCTGCCAGACAGAGGAAGTGACCCAGTTTGCCTCAGGGGTTCATAAATAACAGATAGTACAAGTAGTGATGAAGAAATCTTAAAAAAAAAGACGGATTAAGATATTACTGTCTGGAATTTACCAGCTGCTGCTTCTTTTTATCGTTATATTAAGCTCTTTGCTTCTTTCAACCTAAGACAGAAAGATCCTTTAACACAACAGCATTATTATTTCTAATAAGAGTAACATATTAAAATAATATTGAAGTATTTGTGTGACTTGTCAAATCTTATGAATAACTTGATTAACAAATCCAATAGTTCCAGTTTACCAAAATACTTATATTCACTGGGATGAAACAATCCCTTACAAATTAATGATAAAACTTATATTGACTTAAATGGAAATTGGTGTATATATAAGACTCAAGTCTGGCAAATGAATGACTGTGTCTCATCTGAGTACACATGCAATTGGACAACTTGTGCAAGACAGAACTACCTTCTTGAATAAGCTTTGCAGGATTCTTCCCATTCTTCCCAAATCCCTGTTTCTGATACTGAAGTAATTCCAATGCCACAGTGGGAAATATCTGGTTTCTTTTTGCTAAGGAAAGTACAATCCTGAATATATTCAACTCCTGTAGTCTAATGATGACTTAGTTTCCTCTTGCTATCCATTTTTATAAATGTTCCTACAGCTCATGCCTTTGATTAGACTCACACTACTTACAAAAATCTAACAGCATAAAATGGAAATTGATAAGCAACCAAAAGAGGAAGCTTATCAGAATAACATTAATCTTATTCATCTTTGTTTTGCATGTACAAAGAATGTTTGACAGTTTGCAATGATTATTAAATAGTAAGAAGGGGAAATGGAAATGATGCTTGCAGAGGTAAGATATGTTTACCTACCAGGACTTTTTTACTTCTACACTTGATAAAAAAAATAAAGGGGAAAATGTATTTTTATTCACTAGTATCTTTTTTGTTATTCTTCCTTTGATAGTCTAGTTTAATATCCAGCCTGTTCAGCTAGTTAACTCCAATTTGATGGTCACACAGCATTTTGACTGAGATATGCCAATGGTCCTGCTGGGATTTAGAAAAGGTGGAGGTTCTTGGCTAAGGTCTTGCTCCTCCACTCAGGGTCAGTCCAGATGCTATATTTGGGATCAGGAAGGAATCCCCCCCCCTACCCCCATGGTCATATCAGCATAGACTGATTTCCTCTGTAGTGGGGGACATGGTCTTCTTTGAATCCATCAAACTTGTTTTAACAAACTGCTTCCTGTCCTTGCAGTGCCAGGCACTGGTGATGTGTAGAGGGTGCAGGAGTGCCGTGAGTGTGGCAGTGCACCTCTTGCAAAAAGGCACTGCCGACACTGCCAGCAGCATCTGCGGGCGGTGGCCACTCGCCACTGCCCCCCTGCTGCTGACACCGCCTGCAGGTGGTCTATGATGGGCACTGGCTGTTCTTGGTGGGGCCTTGCCTGCCGCTGCTGGCAGTGTCTGCAGGTGGTTGCTAACCACTGGTCGGCAGTCACCAGCCCTCTCCCTTGCCACCAACAGCACCACAGTCGCCTGTGGAAGCTCCCCACTTGCTGCTGCCATGGTCCTGCTGTCGCCTGCAGGAGCTTGTTGTGCCTCCCCAGCCTCCAGGGGCATGCAGCGTTCATGGTGCCAGAGCATTAATAGAGACCTCATTCCCCTGCTTTACCAGTAGCAAGTTACTATGTATTTGTTTTTTTTTTTTAAATGCCCAATGTTTTTGGGCATTGTGCTTGGTAGTTGTGCAAGAAGGTTGTTTATGCAGTTTTAGGGATAGGTTAGACAAACACTTGTATAGGTTTAGATGGGAATGATCCTACCTTTAGGAGAGGGTAGGACTAGATCAGGGGTGGCCAACCTGTGGCACAAGTGCCAAAAATGGCACAGGCAGCCTGTATGTGTGGCATGCAGCAGATCAGAGAGGGGACAGCCAGCACAGCAGCAGATAGGGCAGGGAGCATAAGGCAAAACAGGAGATCAGGCAGGAACCACAGGACAGGAAGCAGAAAGTAGAGCAGCAAATTGAACAGAGGAAGGGGATTGGAGAGGCACGTGGGGAAGGGTGTAGGGCTAATTTGTGTTATGCCTGCTAAAATAGTTGGCCCCCACTGAACTGGATGACTTCTTGAAGTCCAAGTTCTCTATGATTCTATGGTGTAAATGGTGCATGTGTCGCATATTAGCTCTCTAACTGGGAGTATCACATCAAGTAACATCTGGCCTGTAATGGAAAAAATATTAGATGGCAAATTACTACTTAATGAAAATTGTTAAGCAAAATAGCAGTGATAAATGAACAAAAAAGACAAAATTAAACCAAACCTAAAAAAGAAAATAAGACAAACTAGATTGCCTCAAACCCAGCAAATACCTGTCTGTCAACAATTAATAGGACTAACTGTGCCAACTTCAAAGTTCCTGGAAGATTTTTAGCTGTCCTAAATGTCGCAGGGCACCTCGGTGCTCCTGCTCCTAGAGAGGGGAAAGCTGCCAGAGGAGAAACTGCCAGGGAGAGAGCCCTGGCAGAACATAGTGAGCACAGCTGTGAGTTGCCGGGGCAACTAATAAGAATCAGCTGGCCAGAAGGGGCAGGGCCTGGCCCTCATAAAGCCCAGGGATGAGGCCAGGCTGGCAGTTCCCTGCCAGCAGCCAGAGGGGCAGGAGCTCCTGTAGTTAGGATGGGAGGACAAGCCTAACAGCAAGTATAGCTCGCGAGAGCTCCAGAGGCTGGAGTGATGATATTGGGTTATAGCCAGGCCGCTTATAGTTATATTATAGCCTAGAGGCTTGTGTTTTGCGTTTGCGTTGTTGCTATTACACCGGAGGTTTGAGTGAGGCTGTAGGGGTTGGAGGAGGCCTCATAGGGACCCCAGAGAAGGTGGGGTGCCCTAGCGCCAGTGAGGGCGCATTATTCTTATAGGTACCCCAGTGGTATGGGGGCCCCAGTGCCGGTGAAGGCGAAGCGCCGGTGAAGGCGCAGCTTGTAGTGTGGAGCGCAACCAGTGGGTTGCGGGCGGGGAATATAGACCCCGGGTTGTGTGTGGGGTACGTAGACCCCAGCCCCAGAGCGGGGCAGCATTGAGAAGCTCGAGGTGGGCGTGGCGAGCCCCCAAGAGGGGGAGCGCCATAGTAGGAAGCCCAGGACGGGCGCAGCAGACGCCAGCAAGGGCATCACTTACGGGGTGCATAGACCCCAGCCCCAGGGAGGGGCGATTTATTGAGGAGCCCGAGAGGGGCCATACTGAGCCCTAGGGCGGGGCGATTATTGAGGAGCCCGAGAGGGGCAATATTGAGGAGCCCGAGAGGGGCAATATTTAAGGAGCCCAGAACGGGCGTGGCGGACCCGGTAATAGGCCTGCGCCGTAGGGAAACCCAGGACAGGGGCAGGGTGCCGCGGTGGACCCCGATGGAAGGGGTTAGTGGCACAGTGCCCCAGGAGAAGGGCAAGGTGCTCCGGTTGTCCCCCGAAAAGGGGATAGCAGCGCGGTGAGCCTGTACCAGAGAGGGCAGTAGTGTGGTGGGCTCAAAGGACCGGTGAGGCCCGAGAGGGGCGACACGTTAGAGAAGGCCTGAGAGAGAGAGGGTGGGCATATGTTTATGGTGACAGTCCAACGTCTAGTACATCAGCGAGGCTTGGGGCGTGGTATTAGGGGTGGTAGGAGCCAAACGTAGCCCATAAGGCTAGGGTGCCTGAGGAGCACCCATTATACCGGGAGACCCCCAGGGGGTCCGCGAACATATGGGGACAGAGGTCCCGGCTATCCGTGCCTAGGGAGTCGTAAGGCAGCCTCCCAACCTTATTCAACAGCAAAGACGTGGCGGGCGAGAATCGAGGGGGCCCTTAGGCCGAATTGGCACGGAGAGAGGGCCTTTAGCAGATCGCGGCCCTCCTAAAGGACCTCACCGTGACACTAAAGATTAAGGCAATTCAATAAAAGATATTTTTTTACACTGAATAGCAGGTTCTGAAATTCTAAGAGCATAACATATAATATGTCTGAATCCAAAATTAATTAAACATGAAAATGTGAGAAAAATGAGACATAACTTGATAGAGGAAAGTATAAAGAACACGCAGCCTTTAGAAAGTTGATTTAAAACAACAATACAATGTAAAGGGAAACAGTGCACCTGGCAAATCAGGGTCCAAAATATAATACTCACCAGGGCTCCAGAAGAGAAACCTGATCCTGTTCTATTTGCAGAATAATTAATTTTGAATATAAAGTGGATATTAAAGAGGCACTCATCTCTGTGGGTAAAATGATACAAAGATGAAAATGACAGTTGGAGAAAACAGATTTATAACGGAATAAAAAAAACGGACTAAAAGGTACGTTACAGCTGAGCAGTATGAATCACATTTGACACATATGGAAGGTAAGGTAGAGAAGCAAAGGGTTTGATCTTAATAAATTCTGACACACACACACACACTCTCTCTCTCTCTCTCTCTCTCTCTCTCTCTCTCTCGTATGTAAAGATTAATTGGAATAATCCTGTAAGTAGAACCTGAACTGAAGTCGGGGAATTTTATACAGTACAAACTTTGATTTCTAGCCCTAACTAATTGCAAAACATCTCTTTACTGTAGTATCTACAAACTTCCTAATGGAAAAATATATTTTTCAGTTGCTGTTTGCACCATTGAAGTCAATGGGAGTTTTTCCATTGAATGAGTTGGAGGAGGACTCTGTTGTGGTTTGATTTTTCTTACATTTTTTTTTTTGCATTGGAGTTTAACTTGGAACAAAAAGGAATAATAATTTTAAGTTCAACTGAAAAAGCACAGAGGAAAAAACTAGTGACAAACAAAAGCAGTAATACAAGATAATGCATCTAGGCAGGCACTGCAATAGAGGTGAAATGAAAAGCCAATAATCTGTGTACAGTCAAATTTTTAATTTTGCTCAATTGTATTAAAACCTTACTACTATATTGTTAAATATGCACCTTTTAAATATCTCCTTTCTTCTACTGCTGTACTGTGTAATCATATTATTGTTTCTATGTGCAAGGTACTAAATACATGTAATACAATTTAATTAAGAAAATAAAATAAGAGGACTATTTTAAAGGGTGGATGAGATTTACATGATTTCTCACAGAGCAAAACAGTTTCCTGTGCAGAGGTTACTTGAGCCAAACACTAGGGACAGGTACAGACATTACACTTTAACAGCATAAGTCATGAGAAACGGGTCTATACCTGTAACAGAACAGAAATTCGGCACATATAGATGGATTAAAAATGGCAGAACCAGATCTATGATTTGCCAATCCCACCAAAGGGCAAACATGTTCTGTTTGCTACCAATCTAAACTACGCTGCTTACAGAAAACTGCGTGATTTAGACCAATTCCACCTTGGACTTTTTTTAACCTAGCCTGAGTCTCAGCAAAACTGATTATACCATAATTACCACCTCTAAGCAGTGGTGTTATAAGGTGTGTGGCACTGATACAACTTCCTGTGCTCTAACCTGACCAACACCAGGTCATGTTAATGTAAGTTTCCTATATTATAGGAAATAATTTATTATAGAAAATAATTATAGTGGCACACACCTCATATTGTAGGAAAATGAAATAATGCATATTCCTCATTGCTGACCCCTTCCTTCCCACACCACCTTCTCTGTATAAAATATTGACATCAAATGATTAA
Organism: Alligator sinensis; assembly: GCF_000455745.1. NCBI lineage: Eukaryota > Metazoa > Chordata > Crocodylia > Alligatoridae > Alligator > Alligator sinensis. The sequence continues at coordinate 2,056,474 of NW_005842178.1, forward strand.
GAGTAAAATAACAAAAGAGACTTTATTCTAGTCTCTATTGTGTGGATGCTTCTGTTCACCAGTGTGGGTTTGGATCCTGTCACCCCAGTTCCTTCAAAAGGTCCGAGGTCCTGAAAGCAGCACTACGGGCCTGACAAATCCCATAAAAAGGATTCTGAGGTGAGCGTGTCAAATGCGCAGTACAGACAACCCTCGCTTAGCGCTCTTACTTGGTTCCTGAAAAACTGAGCGTCAAATGAAATGAGTGTTTAAGTATTTGGCTACCCAAGACGGAGACCACAATTGTTTTGAATGACCTAAGATGGTGACCACGAGCATTATGACGAAACTTGCAGAGCGCTAAGTGAAATCGGGTATCAATTTAAAATGAGCATTATAGTGAAATAGCATTAAGTGAAACAGCGTTAAATGGGGGTTGCCTGTATGTACACTTACTATGAAAAGCACGTCTCCCTGACACTCTTGGGTGCTCCTGGAGAAGCGGATATTTAGCCCCCATACAGCGTTGAACGGGGGGATCTCAGCAAATGTACAAACATGAGGGGGCCACGAAGCAGCCCAGACTGACCACAGTGGTTTCAGGGGGCTGCAGAAAGGACCTGCAGCCTTGAACAACGCGTGCCCCCGAGGGCTGGGGGGGGCACAGCGACTGCCTACTGGTGTTGGCAGTGGAGCGCTCTCACAGGTGTTTTGAACCTTTGACCCCGCACGCACACCCTGTTTTCTTATGAGTTGTCCCCCGTAATGTTTGATTAATGTTCGGGAGCCCAGCCGCCCGATTTTCGTAGTGGCGGCCCCCGAAGAATTTTTTTGTCTCACCAGTGTTCCAGTGAAAACCCCTGTCCTGTCACCAGCCGGACGCCGGTACCACCATCGGCCACCCGACGGGGGTGGCCCAAAGACCCCTATGGACTTTTACCTGGTTCAACAATAGTCTCACAGGTGGTCATGGTGGTGTCAGCGGTGGGGAAGGTGGCGAGAGCTGACCCGCGATCGAGGACCTCTCACAGACGCCACCCGCGGTGTGGATGGCGAGGGGTGCGAGGTGTCGGCCCACGACCGCAGGGGGTGCGCTGCCAGTCTCAGGGGGTGCATGTGCACCTGCGTTGCCAATGCCTGCAGCTATGGCTCACGGCCCACTGCACTGCCTGCCCAGTTGCCAGTTTTCCCAGTGGCTAGCAGTAAAACCCAGGGAAGAACAGGCAAGGGGCACGATACCCAGCGCAGGCCCCGTCCCCTGGCAAGTGGCCCCCCAGCTCTTGCTCTGCAGCCACCCTGCCCGCAGGCCCGCTCCCCCACAGCCCCG
>NW_005842178.1:2058053-2071181 GCF_000455745.1 Alligator sinensis
AGGCCGCGGGCAGGGGCCGGGGCCCTCGCCTCGCCTCGCCGCTGCCACCGCCTGCCCCAAGCCCAGCCCGCCCTTGTGCCTCCCCTGCGCACGGTCTCCCTCAGCCGCCGCCCCGGCTCCCCTCACGCGTCTCCCAGCGTCGCTGTGGGCACGAAGCGGCCAAGCGCTGTGGGAGGAGACGCGTGGCAGCGGGGTCCCGGGTGGCGGCTCCTGCCAGCGCGGGGGCGGGGGCGGCTGGGCCGGGGACGGCTGGAGGCTCTGGGCCCCCCTTGACTCCCTCGCCCCCCACAAAGGTCAGGCATTTCTGAGGGAGGGGGGAAAAACGAAGCCACATTTGCTCAGGGAAGTGCTGGGAAAGAAAAGTGCTGGTGTTACAAGGAGCCTGAAGAAAGGAAGAGAGGCAGCCTGTGTCGGGTACGAGCGGAGGGACAGAAGGAGTCGGTGTGTTTGTCTACAGATGGCCGAGCGGTGCAGTCGACTTGCCCTGGCGGTGTCACCCTGACAGCCGGGCGCTTGTTCTCACAATGAAACCCTTGCGCTTTTTCTAGGCATCTGCTGCTCCCGGCAAAAACGATGTGTACCTTGCAGCAAATGTACAGTCAAGAGGATAATTATGTTCTGCAACAGCTTTGTGTTTGTGTGTCATCCTAGTGTAGAAGCGATGGTAATCACCGAGTGGTTCTTCCAGTTTAAACAGGGTAGATGATTTCAAGACACAGTACGCTGGTGTTTCCAAATACACCTTTTAGAAAATAGTGACATAGGTTTTGCAGCATCCTTTAATACAGCTACTGTCTTTCAAGGCTTAAGACTGTGCATCAACACAGTTTAAGAAACCTCAAACCAGATTTGCAGGGTTTCTATTTAATTTCAGTGCATTCTGTGTGTTTAGCTTTTGTCTGAATTGTCAAATCTTGAATATCAGCAGCAATAAAGATGCTACCTAGGTGTAGTCCAGATCAGTGGTGGTATTCCAGGATGAAGTAGTTTAGTTTAGTTAGAACTCTTGATTAACAACCATCATCTGGTAGGAATGAATGTTTTTGTTTCTTTATAAATATGTGAAACAGTAGTTAAAAGCAGTATGATTAATACTTCAGCACTATGAGCATGTCTGCATGAGACATGTTAATGCGCATTAGCCTAAACAGGCATGTATCTACGTGTGCATGCCCTTAATGCCCATTAAAAATGGCAAAATTAGACTAATCACACCTAAATTTGATACCTGCAAATGCAGGTATCAAATTTAGGTGCTTTTAGTTAAAGCACAGTATGGCATGTGTAGACACGACCTGGCACTAACTTTAGTGCCCGGGGCTGCCCAGCCGCTAGGGGCACATGGCAGGGTTGCAGGGACTTGGTGCCAGATGCACCAACTGTAGTGCCTAGTCCTTGCATCTATAGACGTGCCAAAAATGACTTAATGTGTATTAGCTTAATCCTCATTGAATTTTGTCGCGCTTGAATACATGTGTAGATGTGCCATAAAGGTAATAGGATCTGGAATCAAGCGGGTATAGAGAGTGTTTTGATAAGTGGGGAAAAAATATCTTGATAAATCAGTAGCATCACAGAAAACCATCCTACAAACAGTGTCTGCAAACGTGAATATTCTCATCCATTATTTCTCTTACTTGTTTCGTCAACAATAGATTTAACTTTCCTTAAAAAATGAAAAAGCAAAAAATGCATTAAAAATGCAGATTGATATTTACTTTGAAAATTGCTGATACCAAACATTCTAATAGTGAACAGCAGAAATAGCAGTAAATAAAATCTTTCTGTTCAAAAAAATTAGTATGCTTATACTATATGATTGAATTTTCACCTGTACCGAGGTTGCATTAATATGCTTATTAATATTGAATATAGATTCATAGATGTTAGGGTCGGAAGGGACCTCAATAGATCATTGAGTCTGACCCCCTGCATAGGCAGGAAAGAGGGCTGGGTCTAGATGACCAATAAATATAATTAAATATAATTAACTTGATATCTTTCCTTTATTTAAGTTTGGCTCAGCTCAAAAGACATTTCAGTACTGTGGACCAAATGAAAAACTGGTTTCTTAACCCTTGAGTCCAATTCTGTTATATGAAGACAGACCCTTTTTGAGGTTCTGAGCATCCTCATCTCCCACTAAGTCCATTGGCTTTGAAACAGTTAAGAGTTTTGTAAAGATTGGGACCTCAAAATGCATGTATTTGTCACCAAAGCAGTCAAATTCAGTTTTTTCCCCCAGATAACTTGTCACGTCTTTAATAAATAAATAAAAAATCTAGTTGACTATACAGTTACCATCCTTTGGTTGTCTTCATTAGATTATAGACTAAGTTAACGAAATGGCTGAGGTTTTACAATAAGTTTGTGAACAGTTACATTAGCTTCCTGGGAATATTAAGTTAAAAAAATCACAAGAAAAACAGCATTAGGTCTTTTCTTGCATGATCAATACATTCACTAATACAATATGATAAACTCACTTATTTTAAAATAACTCATTTTTGGGAATGACATAGAATGAAAGAAATGGTTTTCTTCTGTCAGTAGGATGCAGGTGAAAAGTAAAGAGTTGTTTTGAAATCTAGTCAGCTTTATGCTGAGTTAACAGTAGTCTTGCCTGGAAGACCCACAAACTGTGTATTAAATTCACAAAGTAAGTGAACTGGAGAGAGTGACTGAATGGTTAGGACATTGGACTGGGATCCAGAAGACACATTTTTGTATGTCACCGGCTTGCTGTGAACTTGGTTCACCTCCTTTTCCTTGTGTTCCTTATCTGTACAGTGGAGGTAGCTCTGCTTATGTCCTTAAAGCATTTTGTAAAATGCTTTAAGATCTGTGGATAAAAGGTTAGAAGTTATTATTTTAAGGAGATTTGATGGAGGAGCAGATGCTAATTCAGGACATGCTCGCTATTTGTTATTATTATTTTTTCTCCATGTAGTTTAAATGTGGGTAAAAAGGTCTATATTATACTTTCTGGTTTCATACAAAACTATTTTGGTGCTTTGATTTGATTTCAGTAGGGTCTTTGTGCATGAGCCAGGGTTAGGATATGATCCAAATGAATTACTATTTGTTCAACCTTCTGTTGTGTTCTAATTTCAAGGATCTTTGTACCACACTTAAATTGGGAGATAATCCTAATCTCCTTCCTCCCCCTGCTCCAACCCAGTTTGTTTGAAATTATATTCTTAGTGATTTAGGCTTCTGTCATATTAATTACTAATGATATATATTGTACAGTAATATGGTAATTAATCCTATCTTAATTTCAGTCAGGTGCAGTCAGGTATCTGACTGAGGTGGTTGCTCTGAGTATTACGGTGAGTACCAGGTGTTGTTTTCTGTATACACATAAATTGTAAGTAATCTTGAGATTTCTTTCATTATTTGAAATTATTATTAAATTATTAAAATAATTATGAATAAAAAGTTATGTCAGAGTATAACTCCAGTTATATGGACTGCCAGCTTTAGTTCTGCTATTGTAATTACTTAATTTTCTTGAGTTTGAATCCAGTCATGCAGTTGCTTCGTGTTCTCCTTGTTCAGATTAGTGATGGTTTAGCTTGTGAAGATGGCAAGATCTAGCATTCATCATCAGTCTTTAGTAATGAGTATGGCTTTTGTTTTTACATGTATGTGTTTAACTTAATTCATGTCCTTTCACAGAATTAACATGTAAAGGAATGCAAATTCTCCCTGTGGGGAAAAAAAGAAAAAGAAAAGGGCCACAGTTTGTGCTCCTGACTATGTGAGTTTCCCCACATGGTTCCCCAGTTGTGTACTTTTGTCTTGAACTTTGAGGCATCTGTTTGGGTTAGAGAGTAACTCAGTCTCTAGATTCTTGATCTTTGGCCTCTTTGCTGAAACTGCCAACAGTGGTGCCAAGTGCAGTGTTGGTTTCTGTGGTGTGGGCACCTGTCCACCAGGAACTAGACTGAAACCGCCAGTTCATTTCACACAGGCCACAGAATAGTTTTCCTGACCAAGTAGATTTAGCAAATTGGTTTACATTTGGCTCTGATAGAGAAGTGCAGTGGTATATTTGTAGGTTAAAGGATGGTGAATTGAATACTCAAGCCAACTTTCTGAAAAAGTTAAGTAAATGTCTAAAAAAAACATTAAGAAGTATGGGAGTTAGCAGTAAGTAACCTTAGATTCAGGTCAACCTTCTATGTCCTGTAGTTATCTTTTTGCCTTCAACAGGCACATAGGAAAGACTGTGCACTGAAAAATCCATGTGAATTGCACATTCACTACATCCATGTGTGTATGTTTTTGTTCTGTATTGGGAATGAAAACTGGCATGGTGCACTTCATATAGCAGCAGTAATGAAGGAGGCTGTCAAATAGCATCTGTAAAATAAGTTTGATTTCATAGCTGTATTCATAGTTATAGAGTTGGCCAAGAGGTACTCTGGAGATTTGCTGTTAATTTTTAATGAAATTCCATGGAAATTTCAAAGGAAGAAAGCTAATATTGTGCCAATAATTTTAAAAAGAGTAAATAGAATGTGTATAATATGTAGACCAGTTAGCCTGACATTGATCCTTGGGAAAATAAAGAAGTAGCTGATCAATAAAGTATGGAAGTGTAATTAATGCCAAGCAGCTTGGTTTGTTTGGCTAAATCAATCCTGTTCTTTGAAACTGCAAATTGGTTGCAAGGGTAACTGTAGTAGCTATAGTAGTGTCAAATAACTGACAGCAGTGTACTTATATTACCTTGTTATATGCGATTCAGATTAAAAGCGCTGTGAAATCAATATGGAATGTATTAAAATGAAAAAGTCTGGCGAACATATTTTGAAATGTAACCTTTAATAGGAATCCTCAGGTGGGGGGGTGTTGCTAACAGGGCCTGATAAGAATTTATTCCTAGCCCAGTGGTAATCAATGTTTTTAACAAACATCTTGAAGAAAACATAAGACATTTCATAGATTTCATAGACATTAGGGCTGGAAGGGACCTCGGAAGATCGTTGAGTCCAGCCCCCCTGCCCGAAGGCAGGAAGTCAGCTTGGGTCATAGGATCTCAGCAAGATAAGCATTCAATTTTTTTTTTGATATTACTGGTCAGGTTTAACAATCTTTGCAACTTTATATGGTGTCAATACATAAACACAAATACTTGGATGTTATTGTATGCTCTTGCAGTGAAATCTGTAATAATAGAGAAATGCAAGGTTATACATCTAGGAAAAGGGACTTGTGTGTGACTGGGAATCATAGTAGCCAACCAGCTGATTATGGGCTTTAACGTAGGACTGTAGTTTAAAATGGCTAAAATGATACTTGACTGGACAAACTGAAGAATATCAAGTAGAGGCTTGCTTGGTATTGCTTTTGCATAGGCCACTGGTAAGCTTGCTGCTGGAAGATCGTGTCCAAGTCAGGTGCCAACACTTCTAAAAGGAAGTTGAAAACCTTGGAGTGCATTCAAAAAGGAGCAACAAGAATTCTGAGGCCTGGAAATTACATTTTATAATGAAAAACACCAAGAACTCACTCTGTTCCCTTGTCAAAGAGATCACAGAAATACAGCAGCTAGGTAGGGCGGAGATACTTGATACTAGAAAGTTTTTAAAATTTTCAAAGGCATAACAAAATCAAGGTGCTGAAAATTAAATCTGGTAGAAGTTAATTCTTCTTCCTTTTAGTTGTCTGTATAGTGTTTTTGGCCATTAGATACAGGTAGCCAGTGTATTTGGCTATGTTATTACATAGCTGGGCAGTAAAGAGAGCCCACTTTATTCTGGTCCCAGTGGCTGAGGAACTAGACTACTTGTCTGGAACACCAGAGACATGAATTGTAGGGCCTCACCCAGAGGGGGTTTGAACCTAGGGTTCTTTAACTTCACAATGTAGCACTCTAGCCATCATGCTACAGGTTAGGCACTTTCTAGTATTTATTTTGTGGCTGAATCTCTTCCCCTTGTATTTCATGTAGTCATTAGGGAACAAAAATGAATGTGGGACAATTCTTGCCTCACTGTGGGCAAGGCTCCAGGATAAAACTGAAGTCTCCTTCCCTTCCAGCCTAGCAGTCACTTTGTTGACCTACACACCCTCCGATTTGTTCTTTTTCTCCAGGTGCCACATACTTTCTATGTATCTTTTGCTCATGGCTGCCCAGGGCCAAGCTTCAAAAGGAACACGAGAGGAAGGTTTTAATAAAGCCTGATCAGTGACATGGTGGCTAGAGAGGTTAAGGTTCAAACCCCTTCTGGGCAAAGGGCATGTAGAACCCAGGTCTCTGGTTTCCTTGTGGGGAGTGGGAAAATGCCCTAACCACTCAGCTATTACAGCCAAAACATGTGAAAGCCTTCTGTCTCCTCCTGAAGCTTAATACTTGCTAGTTGTGGGTTTGAGCTAACTACATACCAGCAAAAAGGCTGTGTGTGTAGCCAGGCACATTAAGCAGCCACTGTATAGTGCACTGTGTGTGCTCAGTCTCCATACATATGTAAACATTCACACTATAAATTCAGGCTACTGGGAAATAGAAAGGCTATCTGTATATGAAGTGCTGGTAAGGCTAGGTAGATGACCAGAAAGAAAAAGAAGGCCACTCACAGTGTACAAATGTTCTGATGGATAGTTTATGCGCACTCTATGAACAACTTGGGGCTATGGTAGATTCTCTATAACTTAATACCACTGGAGTTATGATAATCAACACCAGCCAGAGATCTGGAATTGGATATCTTTTCAGAATACGCACTGCAGTTCAACAAGTTGAATTTCTTAAACTCACTTTATACCTTACCTCCCTTTCTCTACAGAGCATCTTGCAGATTTCTTCCAAGAGAAAGCTGACAAAAGGAAATCGACTTCCCCTTTACCTCTGCTTGTCTTCTCTTTTTCTCTTACAAACCTGCTGAATTGGTATCTGCTGTTGTCGTTTAAAACCCCACTTGCTTCAGGGACCATTTAGTCTCTTGAAATCCCCCACTTATCCATTCATTTACTCTGCTCCTGAACTTATAGCTCTTTCCTGGCTCTCTCTCATAAAGCAAATGTGCTTTAGTCTCTCTCACTTTAAATCATATCCGTGACCTGACTTGTGTCTCTAGCTACTGCTTCATCTCTAAGTTAAACACGCTCTTTATGAGTCTTGCCTGGAGATCTTCAAGCTGGCTTCTACTCCTTGCATGCCACTGGAACTGTTTGTGTCAAAGTCTGTGATCACTTGCTAGCCAAAGTTCATGTCCAGTACTTTATCTTCATCCTCCTTGATCTGTGAATTGCCTTTAACACCACTGATCGTGTTCTTTCTGAAATAGGGTGCATCTACACCTGCATATTAATATGACACAATAAACTCTGGCATGTATCATGTTGGAGTTTATTGTTTCTGGGTGCCATGTTTACACATGGTGCCCTGGACCACAGCGTGTTGAGCTGGGTCAGAGCATCCCCAGCTGGCAGGGGGCCTAGGGGGTCAGCCTATCAGCCCAATGCAATTCCAACCCATCTCAGCGTGCTGCAGAGCGGCTGGCTGAGGTACAAGGGTGCTCAAGGTGCTGTGCACAAAGGGGCAGGCCAGCTGCAGTGCACAAAAAACTCTACCTACTCTATGGAGTTTATTAGTTTCCTGTGGCCTAATAGGGCTGCATGTGTAGATGCCAAGATGTTTACTGCGGAGCTGATTAGTCAACTCAGTAAATTTGTTGTGTAGAGGCAATAACCATGTCCTACCTTGGTTCTATGAATTTGTCTCCTGATTCTCTTCCTACCTGTTTACTTTGTGTTTTGGAGGATCCTCATCTCCACCCCCACCCCCCTTCCATTCTGTGGATGTTCGCAGAGCTCTTAGTCTCATTTTCTCTTAGCCTCATTTTCTTTTCCCTTTACACTTTACTTCTGGCTAATATAATCTACAATTAAAAATTAAACTACCAACTCTAAGCTCAGAAGTTGCTCTTTGCTCTTCTGTCAAAATTAAAATGTTGGACCGATACCTCTTTGAGTGTGTCTGCTTATCAGCTCATGCTTAGTGTGCTTAATTTCTGTCCCACCCACTCCTTTGCTTGATGAATAGTCCATGCTACCATCCTGCTGACCACCCAGGCCAGAAACCTAGGTCTCATCTTCAGCTTGGGTTGCCCTCAAGATTCTTGCCTCCAGACTCTGTCTTGCAGTCTCTGCAAGCCACCTGTAATGCATAGTTTTTCCTATTCATTTACAAAACTGAAATGCTCATTTGGGCCCTTGTCATCTCAGTTTCCTCAACAGGCTGTTGTGTGCCCTTGACAAATGCAGTCTTGGTCTGCTTATATCTACTTAAAATGCAGCTTTAAAGATTGTTCACTTAGCCCAGGGGTAGGCAAAATATGGCCTGCAGGCTGGATCTGGCCTGCCAGGCAATTCTATCTGGTCCACGGGGCCCCTCTGTAAGCCTGGCCCTTGCTGCCTCTCTGCAAGCCAGCAGGTCCTTGAAGGAGGTGCCGCTTTGGTTTCTAAGCAGCCCTCCCCCCACACAAGCCTGGCCTGACCCACCCCCAGCTCTGAACTAGGGAGCAGTGGAGACAAGAAGCCTTTGCCTGGCACAGGCTTTTGCTGGCCACCCCTGGCTGTTTCCTGCCTCCTTGCAAGAGTGGGAATGCAGGTATGAGCCCCACCAGGCTGGGGCCAGGGGCTTCTGCTGGGGGAAAGGGACAGGAACGCAGGGAGCCATGCACTAGGGGGTTGGGCTGGGCTGGCCCCGTATGCTGCAGGAGCACAGGAACTGCGTGCTATGGGGCTGGGTTGGGCTGGTCCCACATGCTGCCACCATGTGCAGCTAGGGACTCAGGTGGGAGTGCAGGAGCCATGTACTGTGGGGCAGGGTGGGGCTGGCCCCGCACCTGCCACCACATGTGGTTGGGGACTCGGGTGGGAGCGCTATGGGGCCAGGCTGGGCTGGCCCTGCATGCTGCCGCCACTTGCAGCCAGGGACTCAGGTGGGAGCATGGGACCTGCATGTTATGAGGCTGGGTGGGGCTGTCCTTGCACCCTGTTACCACGTGCAGCCAGAGACTGGGGTGGGAGCACAGGAGCTGTGCACTGTGGGGCTGGATGGGGCTGGCCCCACACCCTGTTACCATGTGTGTCTGGGGACACGGGCAGGAGCACTAGTGGGCTGGTGGGGCTGGCCCCACATGCTGCTGCCATGTGCAGCCAGGGACTGGGGCAGGAGCTGCATGTTATGGGGTGGGATGGAGCTGGCCCTGCATGCTGCCACCACCTGCGACTGGGACCTGGGGTGGGAGCATGGAGAGCTGCGCACTATGGGGCTGGCTGCGGCTGGCCCTGCTCTCTGCCACCGCATGCAGATCCAGGGACTGACACATTCCAGGGACTCTGAGGGACCTCCCCCCCGTCTACACACACCACCTCACCAAACCCCCAAACACACTACCTCACCAAACCCCAAGCCCCTCACCAAACAACTTCTCACACACACTCCTGCACCCCAACATATTCCCTCCCACAGCCCCCATCCCAACCACATACCTCACCCCTCTCCACACCCCCCATCCTCACCCACACACCCCACCCACCATGCCCACACCGCAAATATATACCCCCCTACTCCATCACACCCCCACTTCCCAACCACCCCACTGAAATACACCCACTTGCCCCCTCCCATCTTAAGGTTTCCTATTTTGAGTGCACATGCTCAATGTATTGTCTTCATTACATGATTACATACTACTTTCCCTATATAGTCTCTGTATTTGACTGGACAATAAATGTCAGTGTTTTGTGGTGGATGAGTTTTTGAGAAATCCTACACCATTCACGCTAGAAAGTAATGGTAATTAATGAATGAAGCATCTGTCTTCATGCCCCTTCCTGCTTTAGTTCTTGATTCAGCAAGATATTTAAGCATGTATCAAAAGGCTTTGCCAGTCTGAAGGGTGCCTCATTCACAGCACATGCTGAACATTGAGAATAAAAATAAATATAACAGCTGTCTGATTAATAGAGTACCATCCATGTTAAGCACTGTAAGAGTCAGGAGTCCTGCAGGAATAAATAGCATGTGAACATGTAATTAAAGATGCACAAGAGCAGAGCCAGTATAGTATGGGTAATCTTTCACTTTGGTCTTGCTGAATAATGAATGCTTCACTTTGCATTCACTTAATCTAGCTTTTTTAAGGAATAGTTATTTGACTCTTGTGTTGCTTTTATAAAATAAAAAATACTATATAGCAAAACAGCCAAATTGTATAACAGATATTTGATGAATTACTTTCAATTGCATGCCGTTAATTAACTTTTAAATTCCAAAAAATGTTATGGGAAAACTGAGTACTGCACATTTTTGGACAGCAGTATTTCCTCTGAGTGGGGATACAAACACAAAATCCACTAGAAAACCATGTGTTTTGTGGTCCTTTGAGAATTGCTTGAAGGAGGAAATGGCTTGACCTATTTGGTTGCTATGAAGTAAAAACATTCAAGTTTTTGTTTTTGTGAACATCTGTGTTACATTTATTTCATTACATTTTTTAGGTCCCTTAAAGCCATAATTATACAATGTAAGATTTTATTAATAGAAAATAGAGTGCTTTATAGATGTTTCCACAGTTGCATTAAGGCAGTAGGGTGGCATTCTGTTTAGTTTGGGCATCTAGACGTGCTCTAGACAAAAATCCCTGTCTAGATGACTAAAACGTTGGTGCCATTCTGTTATTTTTTAGTAAGTGCCCAAATGAAGGTGTCCAAGGGTTCAGACCTGGCTATCCATGGCTGCCCAGCCAGGTACGCCCAGCTAGCAGCAGGGTCTGCCCCAGGGGCTCCCATCAGCTGCTCACTGGCAGGCTTCCCTTAAAAGGGTTTGCATATAAGCTACGGCTGGCTAGGTAATAGCCAACATGGCTGCACCAGTGCTGGCTCCAGCATGCCCAAGGTAGAGGTAAACAGTCCCATTGCACCTCCCATATTTCACGTTGCATGTGCTGATGGTGATCAGTGACTCAGCAGCCTCTCCTGCACCAGATGCAAAGTCCCTGTAGTCACGCTCTGTGCATGACTGCATTTTTCTACCTATGTCATACCTGCCAACACCTGCTTACAGTGTCCATCTGCTGTCTCCCCTGGACAGATGGGGCAATCCACAGGTGTAAGAATTAATGAACACTGACATCAGCTCCAGGGAGACAGAAAGGCAGAACACTTTAACCTGCCTGCACATTCCATCGCTGACCTCAGGGTAGCTGTTCCAAAGCAGGAAAACTTAAAAAACCAACTTGAATGGGAAGTTGCAGAACAAGAAATCACCCACAGAGTAGATTGTGTTAAGTATGGTTTAAACAAGGTTTATAGATAATTTTCCCATTACATGAATTAGTTTTTTGTGATTCTTTGTTATGGGTTTATTCCTTGCTTATTTACCTTTCCCAGCACTGCTCCCCCCCCCACTTCTGCCTTTTCCCACCCTCTCACATAGAGCCTCTACATGACTAGAAACAGCTGATTATGGAGATTTGCAGCTGCTTCATGCTACTATGTTTGGCCACATACAGGGCATGATGTGCGTAAGTCTCCTGTACAGGGGAAAATGCATAGGAATAGAATCTAAAATGCCAATTTAGCCACGTCAGTCAGATCTGCTCATGACTTACACAGCTAGATCGGTTAATAGGATGCCACTCATGATGTCTACTTGATTTAAGTTAGCATTGAAGATTTGTAGGATTATGGTGTCAATCTTCTTTTAGGATTGGGCTTTATGAGGGAGATCTTTAACTTAGTCTCTTTCTCTGCAGGATTATCTTCCTTTGTACAAGCTTGCTTATTAATCTTCTTTCAGACATTCTGTGGATTGAAAAGCACTAGTCTTATCCTGATTGGAGACATGGAAAAAGTGGTATGAGTTAGAGTCATGGGCCAATAAACATTGTGTTGACAAACATACTGTTGTAGCAGTATTGTAAAAAAAATCTTTATTTCCACAAGACAAATCTGGTGAACTATTTATAGTAAAATTTGGAGATGAGTACAGCTGAAGGTTGAATGTAGTTTCAAACCTGGCACCTTAAAGTTGGTCTGGGACACAGGCTGGATATAGGTTCGCTTAAGAAGTTATATGTGAACATAGAATCATAGAATCATGGAATTAGGGTCGGAAGGGACCTTGTAGATCTTCAAGTCCGACCCCCTGCCTGGGCAGGAGGAAAACTGGGCTCAAGTGACCCCAGTCAGGTAGGCATCGAGCCGCTTCTTAAAGACCCCCAGGGTAGGTGCCAGTACCACTTCCCTTGGAAGTCGGTTCCAGATCCTAGCCACCCTAACTGTGAAGTAGTTCTTACGGATGTCTAATCTAAACCTACTCTCCAACAACTTGTGGCTGTTATTCCTTGTTATCCCGGGGGGAGCTAGGGGAAACAAGGTCTCCCCCAAACCCTTCTGGTCCCCACTAGTGAGTTTATAGACAGTCACCAGGTCCCCCCTCAGCCTTCTCTTGTGAAGGCTGAACAGGTTCAGGTCCCGTAGCCTCTCATTGTAGGGTCTGCCCTGCTGTCCCTGGATCACGTGGGTGGCCCTCCTCTGGACCCTCTCAATGTTGTCCACACATTGGAACTGAGAGATGAAAGGACGGATAAAAAGGAAAATTAATAATTTATTTTCATAGATACTTGAGGTTTATAATCCTAGTCTCCCGATTTGCACATACCAATTTATTTTGTGAATTTTTTTTTTATAGGAGAAGTTGTGAGTTGGGGACATTATTAATTATACTGGTTGAAACATGTGGCCATATAATAACCAATATTCATTCTAGTCTGGCTTTTGGTGCTGGCCCTGGGTCTCCTCTCCAGTTGACCTACAGGAAGCACGTGGTGGGTGCAAGACCAGCCCTGCTCACAGAGCCCAGGACCTGTGCTGCATGTGGCACCTGCATTGGGCCAGTCTGGGATCCTGCCCCTTGCTGCATGCTGGATCCATTGCCTGTGGCACCCATTCAGGATGCAAGCTGCACATGGTGCCTGCTCTGGGCAGTCCAGGGTGGGTGCTGTGGGCAGTGCAGGTCCTGGAGTGGGTGCTGCATTCATGCATGTGGCACCGTCCCAAACTGGCCAGAGCATGTTCTGGGTTAGGCCGTGGAGGCGCCGGCGG
>NW_005842178.1:2071212-2088484 GCF_000455745.1 Alligator sinensis
CATGTGGCACAGTCCCAAACTGGCCAGAGCATGTGCTGGATTAGGCAGTGGAGGGAGAGGGGGGTGAGGGTAGGGGCATGGGTCCCCAACATGCCAGATCCAGTGTCTGCTTCAGCTGCTGCATGTGGTGCCTGCCCTAGACCAGCCACATGCAGTCCAAAAGGATTGCATCCTGGATTGGTCAGAGCGGGCTCCATGGGAGGGGAGTCCACAGGCCTGATCCAGGCTGCTGGGCTGGCCGCACACCATTCATCTGGCTCTTGGAATGATCCTGTTCTACTCATCTGGCCAGTGGGGTCAGAAGAGTTTGATGCCCCTCTGCTATAATAAGTCTCCCCAAGTTCCTTTTAAAGACAGTCTTCAGGAGTTTTTGCGAATAAATGATAGTGGGTAATGTAACTTTTTCCTGGTGTAAGAAACAAAACAATCTCTCTTGTGTGTTTTGCAAATTCTTAGTATTCCACCTTTTGTTTTTTGACTGAGAACTTTTACGTGCATAGTAAGTAGCACAGTTCACAAGGACTGTGGTGACACATGTACCGCCTGTTGATTTAAATAGGAATATTGCATGCAGAATTCCAGCAGCCCAGAGGGGCATCTAAAGGATTTATTTATAACTGAACCACACAATTGTGAAACAGGAATTATGCTCTCTTGAGGTGATACTGTCTCTTGTGTTCTGCGGTTGGGCTTTGAATACAATTTTTCCTTTCTTGCTCATCAGATCCCCAAGTCTGGATTGATGAACTTCCAGCCCACTCACTCTTAATGTATTAAAGAGGAATTTTCTCATCAGTGTCTCCAAGTACTTTTGCAGCCACTTGTACACGTACATTTTATTTATAAAGCTGCTGCATATTTCATTTATATGGTTTATAAATCCCCAGCTGGGGGAGATCTGGAAAAGCTGCAGCTGAGGAAACTGAAGCTGAAACACTGGCTCTGAAGAGAAGAGTCTGTGTTTCAAATCCTGTGTAAGAGGTGCTTTCTTCAGCTGATTCCCCTCAAGCATGCAAGAAAACAGTTTGATTATCATGTCTTAGGAGTTCTGCTAGAGAAGAAACAGAGGAGTCCTGCCTTTCTTGCATATATTTTAGGTTATGTGCTGTTTTGATTTTGTCTGCTTTGAAAAACTGATTATAAACCATGTAGGCTGCTGGCAATGCATCATAATGGATTTGTGGACCTGCGTTGTTGTGAGTGAGGGGAGGAGGAGGGAGGTCACTTTTTTTCCAAAATGTATTTTTTTCAACTGAAGGAGCCCTATTTGAGCCCTATTTGGGACCCAGCCAAATTCAAGACTTTTCACTTGGAGAATGTAGTTCCCTTAGGCATTCCACAGAGATAAATCCAACCTAATTTTAGACTGTCTGCATATTTTTTACACACATGCCAAAAGGGAAAAAAATCTGCTATCTCTGCTAGTTCAGGTTGTGCTGTTACATCTGTGTTGAAACTGGTACCTCTGCATCATAGTCCCCAAATCACTTCCTTAAATAAGTCTTACAGCTTGACTGACTGTCATTGTATTAATTTTAAAAATAATTTTAACCTGCTATAGCTTCTTTTCTTTTTATGGTTTTTAGGTAATTTTCTTAGGCATGAGAGTCTTCCTCATTCTTTGAACCTTATTTCTATCAAATGTTGGAGAATAAAGGGCACGTTTACACGTTGTGGTATGGTGACGTTGCTATGGCACTGTGCTTTAGTACATCCTTTTGAAGATGTTAAAGCACAGTGCAGTATGGGTGGTTACTGCACCATGCACACGGAGCATGGGTAAATTTTGCTACTATGTCGCCACTATTCTGGGGGGAGCGTGCCACTATGGTGACGAAGCTGGTGATTATGTGTAGACCCGTGTGATCACTAGCGTGTTGCTCCATCACGGTAGGGCTGCGTGTAGACGTGCCCAAAGAGTGCTAAAGGTGTGGGTAGGTTGCTGTTTCCTTAAACTGTGTAGGTGACACCGATCCATTCTGTAATTGGTGGTATGGGGATATGGCAAATCCCAAATTGGCTCTCAGACCTATCTTTTGTTTGCTTCACAAGGTCAGCCCTTCTAGGCACTTTCATGCCATTTCAGTTTGCTGTAGATGTTTTAGCAAGAACCGATAAAAGGAACATATGGAGATGATTCATTTTTTGGCAGCACAAAGCAGATTTTTATGCATTAAGTATAACATTTCGTTTGAATATATGAAATACAACTTTTTTTCAAATGCTTTTTAAATCAAAATACTTTTAATTCTCTCTCTTCTCATCCTGTGTAATGTCAGTTAGAGCAACTTAATGTTTAGTCTTGTTTGTAGACCAATAAGTGACATAGACACAAATTAATATTTTAGGAGATTAGGTGATATTTTAAAAGACAGAAACATAACAGGAAAAATAATCCTACAGTCCTCATTCCTGTGACTTCACTGATACCTAACTGCAAAGAACATATTTATGTCAATGTTTTTAAATTTGACAAAAAAAAATTTCTTTTTTTATCTTGATCTAGAGTGAGAAGTCTGACAAATTTAACTTTTATTGTTAAGTGGGAAGTCTGGGTGAAACTGGTAATCAAAATGAAATACAAATAATTCTCATAAGTCTGTGGAGCCTGTGGGTCGGTGGATTTGGCAGATGTATTCATAGTGGTATGTTAGACTTAAAAGTCCACATGGAGCTGATTATATTCTGGCTTTCTGTGGTAAAGATTTTTTAAAAACTTTTTCTTCTTTTAAGGTTTTTTAATGTAAATTGAAAACTTTGAAAAAAAACAACTGAATTTACATTGAACTGAGCAATAGGTTATGTTATGTTATGAGATGGAGAAGTAATTGATAAAAACTACCAACAGTCTTTTCCCACTGCTTGCCTAATTGGTTTTCTTATGTTGTGAATGTAGCTCAAAATCCTTGTGCAGCTGGGGTTAATACAGGATCCAGCTGTAACTTTTTTTTGTTGTTGTTCAGATGTCTGATGATGGTCGAATCTAAGTCATTGTGTGGAGTTTCAGTAGAGGAAAAGGGTAGGGTGGGAAAAAAGTGACACTCCATAAAAATATTTCAATAAGAGAAACAGGAACTAGGAGTCTCCATTTCAGAACTCTGCCATAAGCCCCATCCTGAAAAGTTTAAATGCCTTCAGATTTTGTTTGAGACTTTAAATAGTCTGAGTGTTCATTTTATTTTGTTAAACAAAAGCATATAGTTGGCTAACTACCAGAAATAGAAAAGTATACAGGCTTTTAGAAGACCCTTGTATGGAAGGTGCAATGCAATAATATTTAAGAACAATGCTTAACAGATAAGAAATCCTGCACTTCCTAAGCTATTAACATTCAGGTGGGGAAGGGGTTATCCTACAAAATGACCATACAATGTGGAACCTAGGTTATTCTCAGGAAGCAGTGCTGTAATTTTTCTTGTACAGTACTTGTTGCAATAACGTCTCCTTTTGTACAGAATAATTGGACAATGGAGAGAGCTCTCTTTTCTTTTAAAGCATTAAAATTAGTAAAGAGTAGGGGTGCACCGATAAAGTTTTTTTGGCCGATACTGAATTATTAATCAGCTATATCAGCCGATAGTGATCCAATAGTTGATTTATAGGAATGCAGCCCCACAGCTTGGAGAACAGTGTCAGGTGGGTAAGTCTGTGGGGGGGAAGGGGGTGGGGGAGGGAAGGGGTGTGGTAGGGGCAGATTGAGGTGAGGGAGGGAGTGGGACATAGCCCTGGGGGAGGTATGGGGGACATGTGCCCCCTTGGATTTGTGTTCAGGGCGAGGGCAGACTGCCCTCTGCAGGCTCAGGGCCAGGGGCTGTGCCATCCTTTTCCCAGCAGGGGGGCTGGGCCAGGGCTGGGCCTCGGGGCTGGTGGCGGTGGGCAGCAGCAGCGCTGGAAGGGGGGGCTACAGGGTGGGCTATAGCCACCCCAAAATTTGCCATAGCCACCCCTCTTAGTGCTGCTGCCACCCGCACTGCCCCTACTCGCTCTGAGCCCATCCCTGGCCCAGCCCCCTCCGGGAAGAGGCTGGTGCAGCCCCTGGCTCAGCCTGCAGCAGGCAGCCCGCTCTCATGGCACACACAAATCCGGGGGGTACATGCCCCCCTGCCTCCCCTGGGGGTGTGTGCAGTGGTGGGGAGCTGCCCCCCCTTCACCCTGTGGATGAGCTGCCCGCAGCTCCATCCCACTCCCGGTGGGGTCGCATTCACGGCCCTGGCTAGGCAGCGCCTGCCCCTGCCCCACTCCCACCATGGGGGCCTTGATATGTCCCCCCCCATACCCCTTCCCTCCCCCACACCCTTTCCCTGCCACAGCCAGATGCTGCTGTCCAAGCTGCCAGGCTGCATTCCTGGCCTCATGCATGCTGTGGCTGTGTTTATGCAAGTGGCATTTATCAGTGACATTATTGGCTACACCAGCCAAAAACAGCCAATTGCTGATAATTTTAATTTTCCTTTTATCAGTGCTGATCCGATATGCGACTGTAACCTCTAGTAAAGAGAAAGCATTATTTATTTTTCCAGATGTATACAGGATGCTTTCTGATTAAGCTCAATTATATAGATAGAGCAACACAGTGGTTATACTTAAAGAGAAGTGACCATTCTGATGATTATCAGAAGACTGGTATCACGTATTTTGTCTTTCAGAACACTTTGTTTTTTATGTTAAAAAGGTCAGATTTCTCAGGTTTCCTTGTAATTGCAGCCAGACATCCTGTTTTTGAATGCTAGTAGACTACTACTATGAATGATGGAAATGCATACTTTTTTAAGGATCTGCCTTTTTTCTTTTCAGACATGCTTTTGCAGATGGAATCCTTTGAAACGAGCAGCTGAATTTCAGAACGTTATCCCTATTACTCTGACATGTCAACTGTTAATATGTTAATGAACTAGCTTATGAAAATTCTGGTTAGTCTATAGGAAAAGGTTCATCATTGTTGTGAGCCCAAAGTGACCATAAGAACTAATTATTGGTATGAAATAAGAAATAATTTGCGCATCTTGGCTCAAATGAAGGGAGACTTCTGAAATGTAATTGACTTTTCAAAGGATAACCTTCAAGTGTTAACATGTTCACACACATGCCTCAATTCTTGTCAATATGAATTCTTGTGCTTAAAAAAGAAAGGAAAGTCTTGTGGTCAGTTTGACTTGGCAGACAGCCTAGCATCTTGCCCTACAAAATTAGAGCTTAGAGGAATTAAATTATTTTTTTCTTCCTGTATTAATGTGACTGTAATAGGGACAATGATCTGGGCCAAGGAGGAGGCAAAGGGTAAAGAAAGAAGTACAGCTTTTTGGCAAAGATAGCTTTAAATAGCTGGCCCATGAAATTATAATATCAGCGATGGTAATACAACAGTATGGAATAGAACAGCTATCAATAAGAGCTCTTAAACTCAACTGTGTTGAGATTCATAGCGTGCCTCCAGATGAGCCTGCACGTGTTTCTTGCAGCGTCTCAAACCCTTCGCCCTGGTGCTGAAGCATGCTGCCTGCCCGTGTAGGGCAGGCAGTATTCCAGCAGCAGGGCTCCAGTGCTGGTAAGTAAGGGGTTGAGGGGGCTGGAGAAGGTGGGAGGGGGCTGGGGGGGGACCCCCCTGCCCATCCCACCCACTCCCCCTGCCTGCCCCCCAAGCCCTCCTTCCCTTCCCTTCCCTTCCCTGCCTGGCCCCACACCTGCCTGCCCCACAAGCCCCCCAATCCCTGCACTGCCCAGCCCCATCTACCCCAGCCCCCTGAGGCCCCTGATCCTGGCACCCTCACCCCAGCATCCCCACAATGAAAAACAAAACAAAACAGAAAACCAAAAAACCCCCAGCACTTACTGGCAGTTCTAGCTGCTGCTGGGGTCACTGGGGCCCTGCACACACAACGGGGCCGGGGAACAGCCCCAGCGGCCCCAGCTCAGGCTCTGCTGCCCCCTGCTGCCCTGTGCTCTACCAGGAGGCCCCGGAGACCCCCCCATCCCCTGCTTCTATGGTGAGCAGAGGCTTTTTTTTTTTAAGTGCTGGAGCCTGGGGTTGGGGGGGCAGCCATCAGGGGGCTGGGGGTGCAAGCAGGGATGGGGCCAGGCAGGGCATACATTGGGGAGTGTGGAGGAGCAGAGGGGGAGTGGGGCTGGGTGGAGCAGTCATTGGGGGGGCGGGGGGAGCCTGCAAGAGCCAGTGGTGGATGGGGCCAGGTGGGGCAGCAACTATGGGGCTGGGATCAGGCACGTGGACCCTGAAGGGTGGGGTGGTAGCCCCTGCACAGCCATTTGGCCCCTGTTGGGAGGGCTGTTGCCCCTGGGGGTGGGGCTGTAAAACATAGGTATTTAGAATTAATTTTATTATGGTGATAGAGACACTGCTAGGCATCCAAACTGCTTTAACAATGTAGATATATCAATAAAACATGCCCAACTGTCTCTCTGTCTCTCTCTCTCTCTATATATATATAGTGTTTTTTTGTTTTAATCGTGGAGGAACATGGATTTTGAGATATTTAACAGAGTGACTTTGGAATTTTTTTATCAGGGATTTTTCAGTATTCCAATAGGGAGCTCCACAACAAAGTGCATGTCCGAGCATGTGTGCTGAAGCAAAAAGCCCCGGCTCAAATTTGCACTGCTTCTATTTGAGCTGCTGCAAGTGCACGTGCGTGCATGTGTGGATGAGCCTATAGGGACAAGGAAATTCTCTCCCTCCAATAAGTCCACTGCAGCATATGAAAACATTATACTTTCATGAAGGTTAACATATTTCTCTGGAGACTGAATTCATTTTAGAGTTGCTATGAGTATGCAGTGTATACATCTGCCTAAATTTAGCTTTTTTTAATTGGCATTTTCCCTTGAAAAGTTTTGGAGCAAATGACATTTGTATCACTATACTACTGCATTGCGTAATACGTCTTGTGAAACTACTGCCTCAGTACTTGCTTATCTTTGTTTTTTGACACAAACACTTTGGTGCAAGGCAAGTCAGGGTGTGAATTTACAGATTGTCAGCCACCTCATGGTAACTGTTCAAGTGCGTACTCCTTTGCTGTTGTAGGTGAAAGTGGGGTAAGCTAGCTAGCTTCAGAGTAAATTCGCCCTTTAGCCTACTTCATGGTTACTTGCTTATGTGTCCATATCCTTATTTTAAAAATCTCCTCTAAAATGTTTTAGCTACATGGATGAAATATTTAAAGGCAGTCAATAAAATAATTGCTACCTATGAAAAAATCCACAGGTGTAAGCTTGTTTAAATCTGGAAGAACATTTCTGAGAATCTCTAGTTTTACTGCAATTCCTTCCTTTCAAAATGCAATGAAAGTACTATCATTTTGGAGTATTTTTAAAGCTTTATGTTATATATCCTAGTGTCCACAAAATGGTTTAATCTGAGTTGTATATAAAAGCAGATTGTGAAGCATAATTGTGAGATTTTTTTAATTAGAATTCTGATTAAACCTTGTAACTAGAAAATTTATCTGAGGCCTTAAATGAAAAGAGGAGTGTAGATATTTAGTATTTAGCTAATAATTCCCAGAAGACAAATGTTGTTGTCAAATTCAACAGCTAAAGTTCTTTTAACTTCTAAAAGGACCAACATTTCATCTGAGGACATAGTAGGATAATTGCAGCAAACTGGTTCCTCCTTTTTAGATGAATAAGAGGGTTCATTTTAAAAACACACTCACTAGTAAAATAACTTTCCTCTGTTGAGTCTCAAATACTCTAAGGGCTCAACAAAAATGAACTGATCCAGGTTATAGTAAACATGCAACTGTAATATCAGATAATGTAAATGTAGGATGAGCATATTTTACTAATCATTCACAAGCACGGTTCATCAGCTGCTATGTTTTGCTGTCTCTTGAGATTTTTCAGCATAGAGTAAACACAGTGCTGACATGCATTAATGAGCAATGAAATGATTGTGTTTGTGGGTCTACATAAGTTGTTTCTTTCGGTTGCCATTGTTTCCATAGGAATTAATGTTGTCTGTTAATGCGAGCTGGTTCAGTGTGACATGACACGTTGCAGTGTCTAGCACAGTGATTCTCAACCAGGGTGCGGTGGCACCATGCAGTGCCTTGAGATCCTTTCAAGGGTGTCCTGAAGTGCCATGTGGTGTTAGAACAGGTGTGCAAACATCATTCACAAGATAAACTGAGGCGGTGCATCCAGACGAGTGCGCACGTGCCTCTTGCCCTGCCTCAAACCCCTTTGAGGCAGGGCAAGAAGCAAGGGAGGGAATGAAAAAATGTTTCCTGCACTGCAAACTTGCAGCACGGGGAGAAAATTAGACCTCTGGAGGTCTAAAAAAACCGCTCCGCAGAAGAGCGGAGCAAGGCACGGTCCCAGACTGTGCAAGGAGGTCAGTCCTCCAAAAGAGACGCTCTGATGTGAGCCTCTTCTGTTCTCCTGCTGCCTTGGCCCCTGGCACTGTCCAAGGTAAGTGGGGGAGGTGGGGTTCATGGGTGTGGGTGGGCGAGGGATGACAGGGGGATGTGGTGGGGTTTGGGGAGTGGCAGGGGGGATGTCCCCAGGGCTGCGTTGGGTATGGACCCAGCCCAGCCCCATCTGGCTCGCTAGTTCAGCTCTGCACCGGGGCGGGTCGCAGGGCTCCGGGAGGCACGCACAGGACCTGTGTCTTCCGGAGCCCTGTGACCTGCTCTGGTGCAAAGTTGGACTAGCGAGCCACACAGGGGTGGCCCAGGTTCTGCGCGCGCCAGCCACTTGCAGGCACAGCAGGGCAGAGGCAGGACTCAGCGCGCCACACATGGGGACCGCGTGCTGGGCCCAGCTGGGTCCTGCTGCCTTTGGGACCCCTCTGCCACCTGGCCAGGCTGGGCCCATGGTGGCAGGACCCAACTCGGCACGCGGGGACCGTGTGCTGGGCCCAGCCGGGTCCTGTTGGCCCTAGGGCTGCTCCTGCTGCCTGGCAGGTCCCCACGTGCCGTGCTGGGTCCTGCTGTCATGGGCCTGGCCCGGCCAGGTGGCAGAGGGGCCCCGAGGGTGGCAGGACCCGGCTGGGCCCGGCGCATGGTCCCCGTGTGCCGCCCTGGGTCCTATGACCATGGGCCCGGCCCAGCTGGATGGCAGAAAGGACCCTGGTCCTGGCATGCAGTCCCCATGTGGTGCGCCGGGTCCTGCCACTAAGAGCCCAGCTCAGCTGGGCGGCAAACAATCCCCAGGGCCAGCAGGACCTGGCTGGGTCCGGTGTGCAGTCCCTGTGTGCTGCCACCATGGCTCAGAGTGCCTCACTCCCACTGCTGCTGCTGAAAATAAGTTATGGGCCCTGGGTGGGGGGGCTGGGGTCCAGCAATTGCCCAACACCCACATACCCACCCACATACCAACCCATATCCCTCCACACACACCCACCCTCCCCCACACCCCTTCCTACCCCCTTCCTGCAAACACCACATCCCTCCATCACACACCCATCATGTGTGAAGAAAACCAAAAGTATACATCAACACATATAGGTATTTAGAATTTATTTTATCATGATGATAGACACTGGTAGGCTTCCACATGCTTTAACATTGTAAATATACCAACAAAGCATTGCCCAACTGATTGCTCTCTCTGTCTCTCTCTTTCTCTCTTGCTCTCTCTCTCTCTCTCTCTCTCTCTCTCTCTCTCTCTCTCTCTCTCTGTGTGTGTGTGTGTGTGTGTGTGTGTATAAAGTGGTCTTTTGTGTTAACTGTGGAAAAACATGGATTTTGGGGTACTTATAAAACTGGATTTGGGATACTGTTGCAGCAGTCCAGCTGGCACAAGGGGTAGTGTCCCCAGGTACCAAATGGCTGAGCCCTAGAAGCTCTGGAGAGTGAGTAACCCTGAGCTGCTTGCCAGGGCAGCTTTTTGTATGGATGGGGCTAGGACAGGGAAGCTTTTTATACTGCTGGGGACAGCACAGGTGCTGGCTTTGGGCTCTAGCTCCCCCTGGCAGCAGATCTGGGAGGAGCCAGGCAGGGTTATTTTGCCCCAAGTGGCACAATTTGCTCCACAACAAAGTGCATGTTGCTGAGGCAAAAAGCCCCGGCTTAAATTTGCACTGCTTCTGTTTGAGCTGCTGCAAGCACACGTGCTTGCATGTGTGGACGTACCCAGAGATTTCAAATAGGAATCCATAGCTTTGAACACATTTTGACCAGTTGTGAGCTTTCTGAGCTCCTTGTAGCAGAAAAATGTTATATTATTTTTTGTAGTCAAAAAATGAGTGAGAACAGAGCTAGTTGGCACTTTCTGAGGTGTCTTGAGTCTAAAAAGTTGAGAACTACTGGTCTAGCAATAGTATTTTCCATTGACATTAAATTACTAAATATCATATCTCAGTCGCCGTACTAATAATGTATTTATTCTTTTAAATTGAAAATGTAAGTTTTAATTTTCTTTTCACAAAGCTGTTCACTATTTGTATTTCTCTTGCATTGTTCTAGCTTAGTGGCCTAAACTTTATAGTCAATTTCTGCTTAGTAATACTTTCAGGTTCTCTTGTGCAGTTATGCAGTCTTAATATTGCAAACCTGAAGATGGATTTTCATTTCTTAGACTGTACTTGCAGTGGAATTTTAGCGGAAGAAAATCATAGAACTGTTTTTCCTAGTTGGTACATTTTTAAAAAGACAAGTACTTATACATTTTGAGCCAGATAAGACTTGACAGTGTAATAGAGGAGCATACAGACAATTTACCAGTACTCATAGCAGTTAACCTAATAGCTCGATACAAATCTGTCTAGTCCATCCATCATTTTGTTCTGATCTTTACCTTTCAAAGATGACAACCCATTTCCAGGAAAAAAAATCTATTTGTGCAAATTTTGAGGCAGAAGTGTTGTCTGATAATCAGCATCTTAAAACTGAACAACGGGCTTATTGATATAGGTTGAAATAGTTTGACAAAAGAGTAAATGTGCAGGGCCTAGTCCCTTAAATCACTGCAGGGCTTGCAGGATTACTCTAACTGAAAAATCTTGTGGAACTAGTTTCTGTAGACCCTTATAACAGACCTTAGACCAGCACTTTGTTTAAGAAATTCTCAACCTGCCATTTGTGCAGTTTCATTGCCTGTAATACCAGTGGCAGCTTTGTCGTAGGCAGATTAATCAGTGTACTCTGGCAAAGTTAGGTGGCATGGAGATCAAAATTCCGGCACACAGTTTGTATTTGTATTCCCATCATTGCTATTATTGCTGAAGCTTTCCTAATACTAGCAAAAAATGCTGAGAAAAAGGCTGGTCTAGACAGACCACATGGAGCCTAGACTAACTGCCATACTGTGTACAGATGAAGTATGGTAAATTAATCTCTAACCTGAATTGGCAACAGATATCCTCACTTCCTGCTTTAACTGTAGTAGCAAAGTTGCTGCCAAATTCATGGCTGGTAAAGAAAGAGTGCTTTAGAGATTGTCTTAAGGCATCCATTTGTAACTTTAAACATGTTTGCAAATAGTAAATATGGGTCTCTGTGTAATGTTGGCAAACCAACATTTTTGTCTTTCTTATTATGGGCTTTCATTAGTTTAGCATGCTAGGTAGAGCATTAGCTTTAAAAAGGCAGTTAACATTTTAGGAAAGTTGTTGGCAGAGGCTACGTATAGACATGTTGTCTGAATTATACCTTAAGAAATGATGATCTACTGTCACTATCAGTCACTTAGAAAAAGTAGCAATATGACTATCCCAAATGTAACATTCAGGTTTGATGGATTTGAAGCATTTGGTTCATTTCAGATATTTACAGCTCAATAAAGATATTTGCTACTTAACTATGACTAAATGAAATAGGAACCTTAGTTGCGATGTGTATAAATAAAACTTACATAGGGTGGTGGTTATTGGAGAGATTTTGCAGTATGAGGGATGAATGTTGATTGTCTGCTTGCAGGAAATTTTACAATCTATCCTCTGTTCCTCTTTTTCCAGAGGATAATGTTATATATACTCTTCACTCAGAGCCCCAACCCCACTCCCTCCCTCACCACAGGGACCTTGATCTTCCCCCCACACCCCTTCTCTCCCTCCTCCCCTTCCACCACACCAGACTTACCAGCTGCACGCAGCCCTCCAGGCTGCCAGGCTGTGTATTGGAAATTGGATCAGCTGATATGTTGCCTTTAAAAATCGGCTATCAGTATTGGCCCCAAAAATCTCTATTGGTGCACCCCTAACTGGAGGTTTTCAAGAAGTTGGATATTAGTAAGGGATGATTTAGGAGTAGGAGGAGCAACAGAGGAAAGCCCAGGAGACCTCCACAGAAATTGGACAGGACCATGCTCAGCAGCAGGAAAATGAAACGGAGCTTGACAACAGGTTTGGTTCTGATACCAGATTAAAGAGCTGAGAAAATGTATGGAGGTGATAGGATGACAGAAACAGGAGTTCTGGCTCTCCAGTTAAGGTGTGCGATCCATGGAATTGTGTTGGTGGTCCCCATGATGCAGTGCAGAGTGGAGGGTGTTTGGTTTCCCCATGTGTCTGGGCTTTGCTGTTGCCACATGGGACTGGGAAAGGTTTTTTTCCCCTTCTGTTGCTAAAATTACCAGGGTTTTTGTTCATTTTCTTCAGAAGTATTGGGTGTTGGCTACAGCCAAGGCTGAGAATTTTGACTGGGGTATGCTGATGCTCGTGCTAAGACTTAAAAAAAAACTAGAGGTTCCTGGCTGAGGGTCTTGTCCCTCCACTCAGGGTCAGACTGACTGTCACATTTGGAATCAGAAATTAATTTTACTCCATGGTCAGATTGGCAAAGACTGGAGGGAGTTCTGCCTTCCTCTGTAGTGGGGGGCATAGTCCTCTTCCTTGGATCTTTCAAGTGTATTTTGACACACTACATCCTATCCTTGCAGTGGCAGAACATTAACAGTGCCCTCAACCCCTGCTTTAACTGTGGCAATATAATGAGAACTACTGATCTAGCCTATGTTTGTCTGCATTGTCCAAGACAGAGAATTATGTTCAGAGAAGTTCTTCCAAAGGTAGAAAAAGCAATATAACTATTATTGTACAATTAAAGGGTGGAGTAGTAGATATGCTGGAAGGTAGGACTAGGATTCAGAGTGACCCAGACAAACTGGAGGATTGGGCCAAAAGAAATCTCATGAGGTTCAACAAGGACAAGTGCATTTAGGATGGAACAATCCCATGCACTGGTACAGGCTGGGAGTGACTGCCTGGGCAGCAGCTCTGCAGAAAAGGACCTGGGGTGACAGTGGACAATAAGCTGAGTACAAGCCAACAGTGTATCCTTGTTACCAAGAAGGCTAACAGCATATTTGGCCGCATTGGTAGGTGTGTTGCCAGCAGGTCAAGGGAAGTGATTATTCCCTTCTGTTCAGCACTGGTGAGGCCACATCTGGAGAACTGTGTTCAGTTTTGGGCCCTCCACTGCAGAAAGGATGTGGACAAATAGAGAGTCCAGTGGAGGGCAAAGAAAATGGTGAGGGGGCTGGGGGACCTGACTTACGAGGAGAGGCTGAGGGACCTGGGCTTATTTAGTCTAGAGAAGAGGAGACAGAGGGGGATTTAATAGCAGCCTTCAACTATCTGAAGGGAGGTTACAAAGAGGATGGAGATAAACTGTTCTTAGTGGTGGCAGATGACAGAACAAGGAGCAATGGTCTCAAGTTGCAGCAAGGGAAGCTTAGGTTAGGTATTAAGAAGATTTTACTCACTGCAAGAGTAGTAAAATACTGGAACAGGTTACCTAGAGAGGTGGGTGGACTATTCATCCTTGGAGGTTTTTAAGACTCAGCTCCTCGCTGATTACGGGCTGTGCTGTGGCTGCGCACATGCACGGGCCATTTATCGGCCACATTATCGGCCACATTAGGTTGATTTCCGATACAGGCCGTTTTCTTTATATTGGTGCCGATCTGATATTGGACTGATGTATTGGTGCTTCTCTACCTCCAGTAAAGGAGACTTCACAGCTTCCATAGGCAGTCTGTTCCACTGCCTCACTGATTTAACAGCAAAGAAACTTTTTCTTGATATCCAGTGTACTTCACGGCAGTTTCAAGTTGTTGGTGTCTGTCCCACTTTCTGTAGCAAGGGAGATATGGTGTTCTCCCTCTTCTTTATGACAGCCTTTCTATTCTTGAAGACTGCTATCATGTCCTCTCTTATTAACAGTGAAAAATTGTTTTTGTCACATCTGATGACCTTCAAGCCATTAATCTTGTGCTGCTTATTTAAAGTAGTTACTCAATTCATTTCTGTTTAAACGTATAATTTGAAGAGAGCTTTATAGCAAAAGGCTTAGGCATTTTGGCCCTGTGAGCCAGATGATGGTGCAGGGCTGATTGACACACTGGATCGGATCTTGCACCATCTCATCCACTGGGATTGGGTGCTGTGCTGGGACCTCAAGCCACCCCTGCATGCTGGAGGTGCTGCCTCTGCACACTGGGATAAGGCTCTGGGACAGTTTGCTGCCCTCACCTGGGCCCACATACTAGGATGGAGCTCTGGGACCCCATGCCAGTTCCACACCACCCTGTGTACCTGATCTAGTGGACTAAGCTGTGTCCTGTAGGGTTTCCCATGGACCCATGGGGAACCCTGCACTGGGGGCCAGATTTACTAAATTGCTTTATAGTATCTAAAGACCATAAATAATCTGCTCATGTTTAAAGATCCTTTAAATATATTTAAATAAGCTACTAATTTCAATGTTAATTGAGGCAGTAAAGGGCAGGAGAAGGTAATCTTTGTCTAATATTATACAGGCAGTCCTCGACTTATGACTTTTCGATTTACGACGAACAGCACTTACGACCTTTATAAATTGCCACCAGATTTCGAGGTTCCGACACGGGTTTCATCTTTACGATGCTCAATACAGCTGCATCCAGCTGGTAAGTCTGTTGTGGTGGAAGGCAAGGGAGCAGGGAAGGGGTGTGCGGGGCAGATCAATGCCCCTGCAGCGAAGGAGGGATTGGGGCAGGGGCAGGGACAAGGGCTGTGGCAAGCGCTGTGTAGGCAGGACAGGGGGCGCAGGATGAAGGCGCAGCTCATCCCGGGTCTCTGTGTGTGTGTGTGGGGGGAGTGGCTCCTGCCGCTGCATGCCTTTGGTCCAGGAGCTCCTTGTCTGGTGGCTCGTCCAGTGGCTCCTGCCGCTTGTCCAGGAGGGCACAGTGGGGGCTTGTGCCCCTGGATCTGCATGGGGCAGGTGGGGCCAGGACTGCACCGCGCTGCACTCTGGTCAGGTGCAGCGGTGCTGGGAGCAGAGGCCCTGCCGCTGCTTGCCCAGCTGGGGTGGGGTGGGTGTGGGATGGAGCTACTGTGTGGCCTCCGGATGAGCGGCACGCAGCAGCGGGATCCACCCCCTCCCTCCCTGTGCCCCCGACAAGCCCTGGTTGTGTCCCTCACCCACCCTGCCCCGGCTGGGCAAGTGGCAAGAGGCAAGAGGCATGGGGGGGGGTGCCCCTGAATCGGGGCAGGGTGGGTGGTGGAGCAGGGGCTGTCGGGGGCTGTAGCCCCCCGAAAATTCCTTGTAGCCCCCCCATAGTTCCTGCCAGGAGTGAAGTGTAGTGCAGCCCCAGCCTTGCCCACCCTGCACAGATCTAGGGTCACACGTCCCCCTTGTGCCCTCCCGGACGAGCAGTGGGAGCAGTAGTGGGAGTCGCAAGACGACCAGCTCTTGGACCAAAGCGTGCAGCGGCAGGAGCCGCCCCCCCTCCCCACGCCCCATGGACAAGCTGTGCCTTTGTTCCCTGCCCCCCACCCCACCTGAGCAGCGTTTGCCCCTGTCCCAGCCCCTGCCCCAATCCCTCCTTCACTGTGGGGGCCCTGATCTGCCCCCCAGCCCCTTTCCTTCCACCACAACAGACTTACCAATCACTCATTTATAACATTGTTCCTATGGGAAAATTGGTTATGCGTTATGACGTTTCGACTTAAGACACGATTTTCAGGAACCAGTTGCGTAGTAAGTCTGAGGACTGCCTGTATTGACGTACTTTGCACCTTTAGGTATAAGATTTCAGCTACGTATAGAGCTGGGCATGAACAGCAAATCCTTACCCTTGAGAGACGAGGGGGAAAACCTAGATTTGAATATAATGACTAGAACTTGTCTCTGATTAAATGTGGTGCAACTAGATCTCTTCCTAACTCTGGATTGAATTTACAAAGCAATAACTAGGGTAAAAATAGCCAGTCTGTTTTGTATGTTTTTGTACCTTAGCTGCTATCAGTAATACTCTGAATGAACTTTTATAGAACCTTTCATCCGATCATCTCAAATGAAGCAGTTTTTATTTTTCTAAACCCCTCAGCATTGTCCTTGTGTTCCCTTTAATCAAAAGTAAATTGCACAGTCATAGAAATTATAGTTGGAAAAGGGCTAGCAGATGCTCTAGTCCAGTGTTTCTCAACCTGTGGGTTGTGACCCAAAAGTGGGTTGCAAGAATATATGAAAGGCTTGTGAACAAACTTAAAAAAATGGATCAACAAACTTTAAAAATGGATTCTCTTTTAAAGGAGAAAAATGTGTGAAACCGTAGCTTTTCCCTTGCAGGCTGGCAGAGTTCCAGCCTAAGAGGGGCTGCTTGGGCCCTCTCACCTCACATATACCCCCCGGCCCCACACACGGCGGGTAGGGCTGGGGCCGGGGGCGCAGAGGGTCAGGAGTGAGGAGCACTAGGTTGGGAATGGCCATTGATATTAATAAGTGGGTCCTGGAACAAAAAAGGTTGAAAACCATTGCTCTAGTCTATACCCTTCCAATGTGGAATTGTTTTATACAGTAATGTACTTTGCTTTATTAGGAAAAGGCTTAAATGACCCAAAGGATAAGATGTTCACTACTTCCTTTCAGAGTTTTTCCACATGTTAAAAGTACTCACTGTTTGGATGCTTTTCAGGATAGTCAACATTTTCCGTTTAATAATTTCCTCCCAATATTCCTAATTAGGTGTTATCTTCTTATTCCTCACTCTTCATTCTTTATTGTTTGAATATATAAAGAGTTGCAGTTAGCTAGCAGATGTTGGCTGTCTTGTGTCACTTAGCCAAGCCACATGTATTTGGCTCCTCCAGTCTTGTCTCATTAATCTTTCTTTCTCCAAATGAGATGGAAGCAGGGGCAGATCCAGAGGGGGTGCAGTGGTGCAGTTATGGTCCCCTTTCAGACAATACTTTGGGAGCAGCTGCTGGGGACCTTTTTTAAGTCCCTGAAGAGGATAAGAATTCCCACCCTGCTTCCCCTCTGTGCTCAGCAGCACATTCCTTTGCCTCACATTTCCTCCCCTTTGCTCACTGCTGCCACTTTCTCCATTG
>NW_005842178.1:2088515-2100743 GCF_000455745.1 Alligator sinensis
CGTGCTGACCTGGGGGTGGAGGGAGCTCCAGAACTCTCCTGTCCTGCTCCAGGTGGGCTGCGCAGGGGCCAGGCTCAGTCCAAGACTGCAGCAGTGGGTGGGTTCCCTCTCCCTTCCCAGTCCTCCCTGGGTGTTTCCTGCCTGCTGTTGCCACTGATGCTGTCCCTGGCTGTGCCAGACTCCTCATGCAGCCTGACTGGAGCAGAACAGGAGCAACTTCGGAGTTCTCCCAGTCCCTGGGTTAGTAATAGTTGCTGCAGCAGGTGTAGGGGGTAGAGAATGAGAGGTGAGAGGCTGTGCTGCTGTGCATGTAGAAGAAGGAAAGGGAGGGGGTGTTGAAGGTGTGTGTGTGTGTGTGCTGGATTATCTGATTCAGGAACTTAAAAAAAAAAGGCCCCCACTGCTGTTTCTACAATGTAATCAACTCTGGTGTTGCGGGAGGGGCAAACTGGCATTGGGGGTTTAACTACCCTGGAGTGCTGGTCACTGCTCCTGTACCCTTCTTTACAAAATCCTTGATCTGGCTATGTATGGAAGTTATACCAGAGACCAGAAGGACGTTGTTACATTTCATTGGAAATACAGATCTAATTATTTGTTGTCTGCTGTTACCCCAAGTCTCTCTCTTAGCATTACTAGTGGAACCCACACTCACTGTGGGCTGGTAACTTGAGGTGAAGTGACTTGTTATGGAAGACATTAAAATTCTGTATACAGTAAAAGCTGTGTTATCCGGCATCCATGAGGAATGGGGAGTGCCAGTTAATTAAATACGCTGGTTACCTGAGAGGTGTCTTTGCCTGTTTGGGCTGCTGCCCCTCCTGCCTCATCTGGTGCGCCAGGTCTTTCGCTCCCTGGAGTCAGTGTGCCAGGGGACAAGGAGGAGGGCTACATGCAGGCTGCTTTGCCCTGGGCTGAGGTCCAAATTTGGCGAAGTGGGACTTGGCGTAATCGGAAGTGCCACAGTGGGGCTTCCAGTTTTGCTTTTGCCGTGTCAATCGGCATGCCGGTTAGTAGAACATGCCGGTTAATAAAGTGCCAGATGACACAGCTTTTACTATATATAAAGGGCTTAGTCTGTCTGTCTGTCTGTCTGTCTGTCTGTAATGCTCTTGGAGCAATCTGATTGGTTGTCTCGGCACCCAATCACAATGCTTCCTGAAACAACCAATCAGAGTGCTCTACGGGGAACAGCAGGGACGGAGTGGGATGGCAAAGCACCGCCATGATGGCGGGGATGGTGGGGATGGAGCAGGGGGGCAAGGCCAGCACTGCTGGCCTTGCCTCCCCAATGGCCCTGCTCCTTGGAGGCAGCGGTGGTGCAGGGTGCTGGTGGAGGGGATGGAGGAGCAAGCTTCCCTGCCCCCCACTCCTGGGAGGTGGCAGCGGTGTGGGACAGTGGGTGTGGCAGTGGTGGCGGCTGCATGCAGGCTTTCCCCCACCCCTTGTGTTCAGCACCGCTTTGTCCCTGGAGCAGCAGCAGAAGGGTGGGGGGTGGTGGCAGCAACTGCTGTGTGCAAGCTTCCCCAAACCCCCCTGCATCCGAGGAAGCTTGCACATGGTGGCTGCTTCCACCACCCACTGCCCCGCACTGCCACTGGGGACAAAATGGGGCCGGGCGCGGAGTGGTGGCAGAGGAGGGTGGTGGGTGGCGGTAGCAGCCGTGTGCAAGCTTCCCCCCCACCTGTGTCATCCCTCCTGCTCCTGGGAGGTGCAGGGCTGGATGTGCAGCGGGGAGGCATGGCACGTGGCTGGATGTGGAGCGGCGGCAGCTGCCACGTGCAAGATTCCTCCCTCCTGCTTCTGGGAGGTGGCGGCAGTGCAGGGTGATGGATGGCGGTGCTCCATCTCCGCCCACCCCCCCATCATTCTTGCTGGGCAATATGCTGGTAAATTCAGAATTGTCTTAGCATTATGCCCTTGAAAGAATAAGCTTCATGTTAACACACAATGGGTGCATCTACACATGTGGTTTACTACAGAGTTGACCAATTAGCTCCATAGTAAAGCATCACAGTCTACACGTGTGCCAGTATTCACGTGCAAGAAACTAATTAACTCTGCCATAGGATAGTACTGTTGAGGAGAAAAAAGAAAAAAGTCTTTAGTTCTCAGTTCAAAGTAATTTGGCCACACTGATCACATACATGACACTGACATATTGGGGAAAAAAAGACACCCAAGAGTTCCCTTTCTAAGTTCTCTGATATCTTCAGGCTTCTGCCATGTAACTTCCAAGGTAAAAAATGCAGCATTTGATTCTATTTGACATTCTATTTTCCTCTCTTACCGTATAAATGGAGGGCTTAAGGACTGTCTTATTGTTGGAATGGTAATATCTCCATTCCAAAAATTGATTGCATTGATACTGGGTGTGTTTACATGAGAGGTTTGCTGTGGAGTAGGCTAATTAGCTCTGCAGTCTACACATGTGCCACTATTAGGTTGGAGTAAACTAACTCCACAGCAGAATAGTATTGGTAAATACAAGTATGGTCCTACTGTGGAGTTTTTTATATTTATAGATGCTGCTGGCCTGGCTGGCTGGGGCACAAGGGCACTTCAGTGTGGGAGTGCCTGCTGGTCAGCCCTGCACTGGAGTGCCCTCATGCCCCAGCCAGTTCCTCTGCAGCACATTGAGCCAATGGGGAGCAGCCCTGGGCTGACAGGCTGACCCCCAGGGCTCCTGGCTCAGTGTGCTGTGGTCCTGAATGCACTTTCAAATGGGGCTCTCAGGAGTAATAAACTCTGGGGCAATAAGCTCCAAAGTTTATTACTTCACATTAATTGCAGGTGTAGATGCATCCACTGTAACCTTTTCCAGCCAATTTTAATAATTGTAGTAGTTTTCCCATTTCTGTCTAATGGGGAAAACTAAAATAAATTAAACAGTCTCCTCGTTTAAATACTGAAAATCAAAGGAAGAAAACGGAGGTAATGTGCCTAGTGGACAGGGGCCTGTATATCTTTTATTCTGGTTCTTGCATGTCAAAGTGTTATGCTTGCCCATGTTAACATGAAGTTCTTTTCTTATCAGAAATAGCAGTAATATGTTGTCATTATAAATATGTAATGATGTTTATGTTGTTACGTGATGATTAATAAGTACAGTGGAAAGGGGATTTGCACAATTGCTTCTGTCGATAGTCATCTTGTTAGCCTCAGAAATTCTTGAACCAGTCAATGAAGCCACAGTTTAATTCCTGTGGTAGTTCTGACATCTGATCCAATAATGTATTAAAAAAATATAACTTAACTACCATATTGTTGTGGCCAGCACACACCTGTTTTTCTTTACACTGTAAAGTCTGCTGTTGTCACTGAATCTACACACATGTGACATTTGATCCTATTATAGAATTAGTAGCTGTGTGTGTGTGTGTGTGTGTGTTTGTATTGCTGGGAGATGGGGAGCAATAAACTTAGTTTTCTTTTCATATTCAGGGACATTGCTTTAGACCAGGGGTGGGCAAAATACAGCCTGTGGGCCAGATCCGGCTTGCCAAGGGATTGTATCCAGCCAGTGGCAGGTCCCTCAGCCCCACCTGGCCCAAGCATGGGGGGCTGCCCAGGCCATCGTGCATGAGGCTGGTCCCGCTGCCCCATGGCACGCAGCAGGGCTGGGGTGGCACAGCAGTTTGACTCAGCTTCCTGTTAGTGGAGGCATCTTGCAGCTGCTGTTGCCAGCATTGCTACTGCTACCGGACCCAGCCCCACTGTCTGGGCACCCAAGGCAAACTGCCTCACACTGGCCATGGCTGGACGGAGCAGGCAGATGGGCAGGCCAGGTCTCCATAAAGACTGGCCCAGGAGCCTCATGGGCAGGGGACACTCAGCTGGGTGGATAGGATGGGGTCATGGGTGGGTGGAGAGCGGCTTCTGGGAGAAGAACAGGCAGGTGGGTGCTGGGGCTGGGATTGTGGGGCAGTAACAGTACAGGCCACAAGGAGAGTGGCTTACACCTCTGCCCTGGGCCTGTGCTGTCACAATCCCAGTCCCAGCCCTGCCCACCTGCCCGTCCCACTCCTGCATGCCACTTCCTGTCTGTCCACAGCTTCATTCCATCTTCCTGGCTGAGCATGCCCTGCCCACACGGGTCCCAGCTGGTCTCCATGGAGACCCCGTGTGTGGATGTTCTGTCTGGTGCCCATGGTGGTGGGTGTGGGGTGGACAGGCCCAGACCAGATAGGATCAATTGCCCTGCTCCTTCCCACCACTGCACTAGGTCAAACCAGTCCCTGCTGCACTGGGTCAGCACCCTCCCCTCACCATGCTGGGTGAGCAACCCCCGCCACCACACTCCTTGACCTGCAACAGCTCCCCAAAACTCCTTACATGGCCTTCCAGCCCAAATTACTGCCCACCCCTACTTTAGAGCATTTGAAAGGCAAAGGTGGTCTAGAAGAGTTTTTAGTTTTGGAACTAAAGTAAGACATAAAAGAAAATGCTCCAAAAAGGAAATCACTATACTTGTTTGTGGGCGGGCATCAAGTTGAATTACTTCTAGGATTTAGAAAATGAGGATTTTGAGAGATGGTTACAAATTTCCTTCCACTTCCTTTCTCCCTGACCATATGATAGCCTCTATTCTTTTTCTTGTATGAAAATAGACCTCTGTATTTTGTTTTTGTAAAATATTTGCTTTCCTAATAGAAATGCAGCTAAATATTACCAGAAAGATAAATTATAAAAAGAAGGAGCACAGAACAAGTTAAAATGCAACAACACTTAATTATAGTCACCAGTACTGCCTGTTCACATAAGTGACAGAAACATGAGAGGGAATAGAAAACATGCATTAACTTAAATACATGTTTATTCAATAGTAAAGATTAGCAATGGTATAATTAGAGACTAAAAAAGAAAGTTGTGTCTAAGGATGAATCTACACAACAAAACAAAGGTGTGGTTGTAGCATGAGTAGACAGGGAATGATGGTGTGGCAACACATTAGCAACTCGAGTATGTAGCCAGGGTCTTGGAGATCTTGTGCCACTCCTATCTGTACTCATGTAAAGCTAACACAGGCACAGCCTTTGTTTGTTGTGTAGTTGTGCTTCAGAAAGTTCAAGAAATGACGGGGGGCAGGGGGTGGTGGTGATCATATTGCATTCAAATTCACAGCTCTGTGATGTTTTTATAAAAGCTTTGTCTGGAACAGAATCCAATGGGTCTTGACCAAGCTGTCTTGGTATGATAGGGGTTTTATCCTCTGAAGGATCAACAAACTTCTCTTTTTCTTCTCCTGAACCAGAAAAACAGAAGGACCATATTTGTGGGTAACTTTTTTGTTGAAAGGCTGTATGCCTGAACCTGGGTTGAACTGTCTCATTTTGTGACACCCTCTCCATTTCTCTGATACCTTTAAGTAAAACCTTTCAGTGATACTATAATTTCTAGTTTATTACTGACCTCATCCCCATCTGTGTGCTATGCTAAATGCTAATCCTCTTGATCCAAAGATAAACATTAATGTCTCATGCCTAGTAAATTCTCAGGAGATGTTTGTGACTTAAGAAAAAAGTTTTCAGTTGTTGGACCAAATGTATAGTACAGCTGTTGCAGTGTTTAATTTTGGTTTAAAACAATTCCTCAAAATCCACAGAATTAAAAAAAAAAGTGAGAGAGAACAGAAGAAAAAATCACTACTTTTCCGCATCATGACAAGCTAAAACCAGTTTGGGAAATGGGTTTGAACTTAGAGGCATAAAAGAGTGCTTCTGTTGTTTAGCTTGTCCATTTCATTTTGTTGAGTGACTTGTTCACTTCTGTTTTTAAGTGGAGAAAACTGCAATAATTACCTTCCTTTTCAAGGCAGTCTTACTTGGACTATAAACTTCATACATCCTTTGAGCTACCAGTTTTCTTCTTGATTGTTGGTTAATGTTTAGCCATTTTTTCCCATTTAAAAATGTAAACATACCTTATTAAAATGGCTTAAAAGATCAAGAAATGCATAGACTTTAACAAAAGATTATTTTCTCTCTAAAGTGCAACTATCTTTACAGTTCGATTTTATAATAGAAGCCACATACAAAGAAGCATAGCCCAGATTATTTGAAGGGCAAAAATACATTGAATATGACTCACTAGTGTGGGTAAATTAGTCCTTATAGAATACATTCAAATTCATGCATCTAAAATAGGGGTGGGTAAAATATGGCCTGTGGGCCACATCCAGTCCACTAAGGATTTCTATCCAACCTGTGGTGGGCCCCTTAGCCCCGCCCGGCCCAGGTGTGGGGGGCAGCACAGGCTATGGCACTTGTGGCTGGTCCTACCACATCCAGGTGCATGATGGGGCAAGAATGGCATGGTGGCCAGACTCTGCTTCCTGGCAGCCCCTATGGTGGTGGCTCACTTTGCCTGGTTGTCACTGCCACTCGTCCTGCACCCACCACTGGGGGTGCCGGATGTAGCAGGCAGGCAGGTGGCTCCATGGAGACTGGCACAGGACAGGTAGGTGCACTTGGCTGTGAGGATAGGATGGGACAGTGGGTGGGGAGTGGTGTCTGGGAGTGGGATGGGCAGATGGGGCCAGGGCTGGGATCATGGGGCTGGGATCACGGGGCAGGGCCAGGGCCAGAGCCAGGGCCAGGGCCAGGGCTCAGGACAGAGCTGTGATCCATTCCCCACACGTGCCTATTATGGGTGCCAGTTCTGTGGACAGGGATGTGTGGGGAGCAGATAGCATCTCTCACCCAAGCTCCAGCCCTGTGCTGTCACCATCTGCAATCCCAGCTACAGCCCTGGCCCCAGTCCCTGTCCATCCTGCTCTTGGATGCAGGTCCCCACCTCCATCTGGCTGGTTGAGCACATGACAGATTGAGCACATGGGTGTCCTGGTCTGGTCTCCATGGAGACCTCGCCTGCCTGCTCCATCTGGCACCCCTGGTGGTGGGTGCAGGGCAGACGGGTCCAGGACTGCACTCCCTGCCCCACTCTGAGCTGCAGCAGCTCACTGAAACTCCTTAAGTGACTCTCCAGATCAAATAATTGCCCACCTCTGATCTAAAAAGTTCATTAGGTCACAGTAGAAAGAGACTGTTTCCTCTGAGTTCCTGAACACAAATTTGTCTGTGTCTATAAAGTCATAAGTACTTCTGGTGTTTTTTCTGGAAGAAATCCAGAAAGACCATATACAGGCAAGTCATAATCAACCTTTAACAGGAAATAAACTATCCTCATTTGAACAGTACGCAGTAATGTAATGGAATATTGAGACTGTCAAAGAATACTACCAATTTTACAGAATACTAAATTTACAGAAGCAATGTTATGCAGTGAGAACATAATTTCTCATATGAAATCTGTCCAGGGGGCTGTCCTACAAATAATTCTAAGGAGTTTTTAATAACCACATGTGATCACAACTTTGTTTATCCATCATGTCTAAAAGCTGAAAAATAGTCCTATGACTAGAAAAGAAAAAAGGGGCAAGTGAGAAAGAGAGAGCATCCTGAGAATAGGTGTTCAAAGGAATGGACTAGGATGTACATTCATTTTCCAAAGGTCAGACAGATGACCAGTAGATACAGGTTCAGAATTTGGACAAAAAAGTTTTTTGTTTGTTTTCTTTTTTTAAACTTGAATGATGTAAGTATTGATACACTTACAGTAAGTGTTTCAGGTGTAGCAGCTAGATAGAACTCCATCTGGTTACTGTTTACCATGGATGGAAATTCTCCTCGTAATGTAGTACTACAG
Source organism: Alligator sinensis (assembly GCF_000455745.1). Lineage (NCBI taxonomy): Eukaryota > Metazoa > Chordata > Crocodylia > Alligatoridae > Alligator > Alligator sinensis. Next base: position 2,096,223 of record NW_005842178.1, read on the forward strand.
CGGTAGTTTTAGGTTTATTTTTGCATTGAGATGTGGGGGAGCTAGGTTCCAGGAAGATTGTTAAAGAAAGTCTTGACCCTTCAGAAACAATAGAACTAGTTAATTAAAAGAAGTCATGGAGTTGTATTTCTTCTTAATAGTTTTGGGCTTTGAATCTCATTGACTGTGGCCACATCTACATGAGCGACGGACTGCACAGTTGTTACTGCGCAGTCATTTAGTACTTTCTTATGCAAGTACTTGCTTATGTAAGTACTAAATGACTGCGCAGTAACTGGCATTACTGCACAGTAGTGTCCCCACATAGTTTTTTTCAGATGCTACTGTGCAGTAGCTCGTTACTGATGTGCAGTAGCGTCACATCATGGTTAGTGCCCGCTAACGCTACTGCACAGTAGCATCTTGTGTAGATGTGCCCTGTTAGTAGCTCGTAACAGGGTTTGGGTTTAGGCTTGTTTTATTGTCCCTTTAAGAGATGTAATTCTGGAATCTACAATAGAAAATAGAGCAATAGGAAACAATTGAGCTGCAGGGGGCCCCAATTCTTCCCTCCGTGGTGGCGGTGCCCCCTGGGGTTGCCTTGGCAGGGTGCTAGTGGGTGGGTGCAGCACCCAGCAGACTTCTAGTGGATGGGCTTGGGGAAGAGTTAGATCTGATGGGGTGCTGCCTCCAAGCTGGAGCAGCCCCGGTCTGCTGGCACTCCACCTGGGCAGCCCCAGGGGCCACTGCCGCTACAGAGGGAAGGACCAGGGGCCCCCCACAGCTCAGGAGATACTCGGCCTGCCAGGAACTCACACAGACACGCTCTATCAGAAAAAAAAAAAAGCGGCAAGGATCCCGATCCTTTTTTGGGGGCAGCACCCAGCCCAATCCAACTGTTCCTCGAACCTGAGCTGGGGCAGCATCCGACCCACTAGCAACCCTCTCGGTTGGCTTCAGGGGGTGACACTGCCTCAGAGGGAAGGACTGTGGCCCCCCCACAACTCAGGGGCCACTTAGCCTGCTGGCATTTTACCCCCTGGCCATGGAAGACAAGGGCAGGCTCCCTCCTCCCTCCCTCCTCCTCCTCCCCACCCCCGCAAATAAAAGAAGATTGGGCCCCTTGCTGGAACAGTAATGGAAGCCCCTAAATTGAAACAGTGAGGTTTTAATAGTCACAATTACAAATCTACCATTTCAGTTTAGGGGACTAAACCCCCATCATGTGTACAAGCACCCTATGGTTTGCATGTGACTTTATTCCATTACTTTTGTTGACATTGCTATGCCTGATCGTGGGCCACTTGGTTCTGATATCTTTTTAATAAAATTTTTGGGGAGAAGTATAATGCTTGGTGTGAATGTATAAAACTTAGGAATGTCTGATTAATATCCTTGCTCATAGGTGGTATTATTTCTTTAATAGTATTTTAGAGTCACTAAGTCAAGTTGTAGTGTAAAACAATGGAGTTATTGTGATTAATGACAAAGTGATTAGTTTAGCTTTACATTTTCTACTTTAAGATTGAATCTTTATGACAAATGAAAAACTGGGCAAAAATCTTTTACATAACTAGATCATATTAGAAACAGAAAATTGTCATTAGTAAAGATTGGAAAGTAACATCAAAGTAGGATACAGTTGCAGTTTGCTCAATGCACTTAAAAATACCTTTTTCCCATCAGTAAGTCCAGAGTGGTTTTAAATGTTGTTTAAACGGATAGGCCTCACTCGTTGCATCCTGTATGTTTTATGTTCAGAACTGATGGACCACAAAAATTTGGAAATGACTCACGGTGATAGTTAGAAAATGAGTAATACAAAGCAAAGATGTAATCTGCACACTGGGAAGATTCCCATGTGTGAGTCTATATCTGTACATAAGGTTGGGAGGGAGATTTAAAACCCCCCAACTGTGTTACAGGTAGAGCATTCATAAAGTGCTGTTTGCTTGAGGCACTCCTTAGTACATCTTCATTTATAGCAAGATATCAGGATTATTTTAATATGTTGAAATTATTTATGAAGTGAGACTATTTCTTGCAGTCATTGAAGTGTATTGGCTTTAACAGTGGGTCAAGAGTCTTCATATATGCTATCATGTTAGTCATTTTGCTGTGAATGAACAAGAAATTTGCAGGTTAAACTCTGAAACTCAAGCCGGTAAATAATCATGCCATACATTTTTCTTTTTTAGATAGTAAGTATTTAAAAGTGCGGATTCCATTTGCTGTGTGAATACCTGAATACCACAGAGGGATGGACAAGTTACCTTGCCAGAGAAAATTACTTTCTGTTTTATTCAATTTGTGATCTAGATTCTACAGTAAAGGGCACCTTATAAGAGCTTTAATTAGATTGCATATCTTTTAGGTCTGGAAAAGCTTGAATAACATTGAGGCAACTTATTTAGACAGTGGCTGCATCTACATGAGTTGCTTACTGGGCAGTAGCTTGTTACTACTGCACAGTAGCATCACTGGGCATGAACTGTGGTGTGATTCTACTGTGTACTAGTAATGAGTTACTGCATAGTAAGTGTCACTAGGCAACTGTGCTGGGACATTACTACATGGTAATGTCATTACTGCACAGTCATTTAGTACTTGGTTATGCAAGTACTAAATGACTATGCAGTAACAAGTGTGCAGTGGGCAGCTCATGTAGACATGCCCAGTATGTTGGGAATCAGAGATTTTTGTGATTTGTAGTTAATTATTTGGAATGTATTGCAATAACAAGTCGTTCTTACTGCTGCACATCTACTTATTAATGACATTTAACTGAAAGGATGAATAATCTCATCCCATATCAACAGTATCTGAATGCTTCACAGTCTTTTAAGTGGTGCAGCCATCTGAGGTAGAGATATACTGTTCTTCCCATCTTAGAAATGGGAAATTGAGGCACAAACAAGCCAAATGATTTGTCTAAGATCTCACAGGCCATGCGAGGTAGGGTAGGGAATTGAACCCTACTTTCTCATGTCTCAGTCTAACACCTTAAACACTAGGTCATCCTTCTCCTTCTGTTACTACAGAACAGTAATACTCAGCCTCTGGCCCATGGACCAGATTCAGCCTGCAGAGCCATGTCATCCACCCAAAGGGTTTCCTATGGATCCAAAAATTTGGCAGTGGATGAGCAGTGGTAATTAACATTGTCACTGCTCCCTTGCTGCCAAATTTCTGGGCCACAGGTGTTTTCTGGTGCTAGGCCTAATCCAGAACACAGGGCTGGGGCCCAGTCTGGTGCATGGGGCTGGGACTATGCTGGGTTGGTCCCCTGTGCCAGATTGAGCTCTAGCTAGGCCAGTTCTGTGCACTGGATCAGGTCTTGGCTGAGTGCATCAGGTGAAGCCCAGGAAATGGGTCCAGCCTGTGGACCACTGCATACCTGTCATCCATCCCACCGGCCAAAATGTTGAGCATCACTGCCATAAAAGAAGTAAAATATTCATTACTACAATAGCCCCTCTATTACAAGGAATATTTGTTATTACAACACTTATCAGTTATATCCATCCTCTATTCTTTTCAAGGAATATTACACTTTTTATTCTGTTGTGAAGAATGCAGTGTAAAGATGCTATGTTATCTATATTTAATAAGTTTTGCTCTTTTAACGTTCTCAGTTCAGAATGTCCTTATGTCCATCTGGCAAATGGATATATGTTGTATTTCCTTATGCAGCAAAAGATGCTAAGCCTCCATTTGGTTTATTTCCTTCTTGTGCAATGGTATTATTAATCATGCAGTAGGGATGTGGCTCTGTTGCTGCTATGGAGTTATTGCAGGAAATGAAAGAGCACAAACCAATTTCGAAGCGCTACAAAAATAATGGAATATTTTTTCCTGTACTGGAGTACTACAAAATCAAAATTGTACAACTTATTTATTTCTATATATATATTTTAATTGGTATAATACTGTTAAGCATCTTACTGGGATTATTTTTGGTGCATACCCTTGCTAGATTATAAAAAATTACAAAGTTTGTTGTCTTTATTGTCCCTTACTACAAGCCTTAAGATATATGCCTTCTTTTCTGCCTTTCTAAGTTTGAAGTATAATAAATAATTCCTGTGTTTCGAGATCTGTCAATATCTGCTCTGCAAAGTGATTTTAAGTTTGGGTGGCTTTCTAATGTGAAATATGAAAAAAAAAAAGTAAATTGTGATCCGATTTTCTTTAACTGAAGTCTTAATTATTTCCTAAATTGAAAATAATTTAATCATTTTTATATCTGGAAGAGTTAAAAAAGATCATTTGCCAGTAACACATAGTGACTAGGGCTGTGCGAAGCTTCGAGTGGTGATTTGATTTGGAGGAGATTCGGCCCGATTATGTGGCTGAATCTCCGAATCTGAATCAAATCAGGGGACCAGTTAAAAGGTCCGAATCGATTCAGAGCTCTCTGAACCTTTGGAAAAGATTTGGAGAGCTTTGATGATTCAGGCAGTCCCTGGTAGCTGTAGTAGGGAGCTGCAGACGGACTCGGAGCTGGTAAGTACTTGGGGCAGGGGGGGGGGAGGGGAGGCC
>NW_005842178.1:2100817-2104454 GCF_000455745.1 Alligator sinensis
CTCCCTGAGCCCCCCCATGGCTCCCCCCCCAGCCAGCTCTGGCCCTTTAAGGAAAACAAACGGAGAAAAGCCCTGGGACTCACTACTCCTACAGTGGCTTTGGGGCTTCAGGGGGCAGTGGGGGGCAGCGGGGATTTCCCTCCCCACCAGCAGGAACACTGAGTCTGAGGTTTTTCTCCTTTTTTTTTTCCTTAAAGGGCCAGAGCTGGCCTGGGCGGGGCACCCATGCAGAGGTTGGGGGAGCAATGGGGGGTGTTGGGGCTTGTTCAGAGCCCCCCATGCAGAGTGGGGCATTGGGGGGACACTGGTAGAGATCGCCCCCCCCTCCCTCCCCCGCCTGGCAGCATCTGCCTATTTGGGGCTTTTTTTTTAAAAAAGTGCCAGGATTTGGGGCAGGCAGGGCAGCCATTGCCGGGCTGCGGGGGGATGGGCTTGGCTGATTCAGAGATTCGGCAGCAGCCGAATCCCCGTATCAGGTTAGGCTGAATCGATTCGGGACAGTGATTCAGGTCACTGAATCGAATCACTGTCCCCCGAATCGGCTAAATCCGAATCTGAAGTGAATACTAGCTGCTTTGCACAGGCCTAATAGTGACTTATAGTTTACATTGCCACTTTAATTTTATGTTTACAATTGTAAAAGGCAAGGATGCTTAACATTTATAGCAGGAGTTTAACCACTGGATATTGGAATCAACTTCCTCCTCTGTTATTCAGATATAGCAGAGGATATGTTTCAGATTTATCAAGTCCTTTTTACCCTCACAGCTCCTCAAATCTTTTGTTCCAAGTCTTTCTCCACAGTATGCAAACGTGTGCATTAGAAAGCTTTTTCCATTAAAAATTACTGTTTGTCACGTTTCACTCGGCGCAGAACTATTTAAATATGTTACTAATTATTTTAGTGTGCTTGAAAGGCAAGCTGCTTTATTATCCTAATCCAAAAGAACTATTTCCAGGAGAATGGATAGCATTCAAACAATTAACTATGGCATGTTAACATCACAAAGAATGCAACTGGTGTTCTATGTTGAGCACTGACATGTACAGTGTTACGCGCACATAAATAAGATATTGCCCTATTGAGATTTCTGTTGGGCAAGTAAAAGTCTAACTTCCCCAGAAAAGTTGAGGTATTATTGGAGCAACACTTCAGGTTTTCTGCCTTCTGGACAGCCTGCGGGAGGGGGGGGATTAGCAGGTGCAGCTATGTATGGTATTGTGCTTGCATTTTCAGTAGTAATTATATTTATCAGCAGGGCAGCAGTTTTATTTCAGTATAGCCAAGGACATAGTTGAAAATTATTTTATATTGGTAAACTGTTTTTTAAATATTGTGAAATCAAGAACATATGAGATGCTGTGTTAAATAAGTAATGTCTTCCAACTGTATCTTTATTTGTAATGCTACCCTGCTGGTAAAAGTAATTGCTGCTAAAGGTGCTGGCAGTCCTCTACAAATCTTGCACCTGTCATCCAAAGCAACCAAATAAAAGTTAACCCTGCAATTGTCTGAATCTTTTGCTTTTCCAAGTGTTGTACATAAGTATTTCCGTTCTGTACTGGAAGGTGGGTTAAATGCACTGTACAAGTTATATTTCATTTTAAGAACCAGAACAAGATTATTTTAGGTGTCTCTTTTTAACATTAACATCTTTGGTTCATCATTTGAAATGTTTTGAGTTGTATTGACCATGAATGTAGCCACTTAAGGCTAGATTCTATGACTCATAAAATTCCAAAAAGTTGTCTTGCTTTCTTGACAGATTTTATTTAGAGCCATTCAGTTAGTTATTTTTTATATAATAGAGTTCAGTAACATCGGGTATGTTGGTTTTTCTGTCATAATTTCAACTAAAGAAATGCTGTGGAGCTTCTTGAAAAAGTTGCCTTATAAACCAAGCTAATACCAGCTGCAGTCTTAAATGTATCTGTAACTCCTAATGGCATATACATTTGCTTTTAATTTTCAGTGCCTGAAGACCTTTCAATAGAAGAGAGAGAAGAACTTCTAAACATTCGTCGCAGGAAAAAAGAACTAATTGATGATATTGAGGTAAGTAATTTTTTTGTCAAGTAAAGACGCCAAAGACTACTTTGGTACAGTCAAAGTTCTAGCTATATGTTACAGGGTACTATGTATAATTATAAATTATATACTGTTGGTAAAAATTTCAAAAGTGACTTTGAACCTAAATCTTGCTATCAGTGGGACTTGTGTTTCTCCATAGCTTTGTGCTTTTTGAAATGGTGCCTTTTAGCTGTATAATAAATTATATGTGTATCTCTACACGCTTCATTTGGATAGTTAATACTTCATATTCAGTAGAAGAGTGTGGAATGTAGTGAAAACAGAGAACCAAGAAAGGAATTTTCATATTGAAATTTATCTTGCTTTTGGTAGTGGCAAAGAGAATATGGCCACATCCAGACATGCATGGACTTTTGTTTTCCTGTTGTCTCCAGGGAAGGCCTGTGCCATGTGTGCTCTGATGCGTGGCAAGTTACCTTGGGTAGGGTAGAGGAGACTGGGGCCAGCACTTGGCTGGCCCCAGCAGCCTTACCTGCCATCCTGGAGGCCTCTCAGGTCTGCAGCAGCAGTGATCCTGCCGTGCAGAGCCTGGCCAATAGCGGTGTGTGGCTCTGGCTGGCTAGGCTCCAGCTTTGGATGGCGCATGCCTCTGTGTGCATCACTCAGCTTTTTTCCCACAGGTTTTTTGGACTGCGGAGGTAAAAAAAAAAAACCTTCCTCACTACTCCCTTGCAGCACGGGGAGCAGCAGAATATGCGGTATGTGGTGCCACAGACACATCTGCAGTGCCATGTACTGCATGGCCACATTCATCTGGATGTGGCCAATGAAAGAATTTGACATTAGTGGCTGAGAGAGAGTCCTGAATGTTTAATTTTAGATTGTGATTCAGAACAGAGTCAGAATATAAATTATGAGGTCTCAGGGTTTAGATCAGGGGTGGGCAAAATATGGGCCACGGGCCGGATGTGGCCCACGAGGCCATTCTATCCGGTCTGCGGGGCCCCTAAAAAAAATGGAAAATTAATATTTCTCTGCCCTTGGTTCCTGTAAAAAATGACAGGAACCAAGGCCAGTGGGACCCAGGGGAAGCCTGGCGGGCTCCAACAACAGCGGGGCCCGCTGGGCCCTGCCCCTCAGATGGAAACCCCAGTGGGGTTTCTGGGTTGGGAGCACGTGGCTGCCCTGGCACGGGAAGCTCAGGTAAGTGTGGGGGGGATGGACCCCGGGCAGGGAAGGAGCGCAGGGAGGGGAAGCAGCCCCTCCCTGCCCACGCTGGGTGCCTCATGCTGCAGCTGCTCGCAGCCCATGTGGGGCTGCCTGTGCCCGCTCCGGACAGCCCCATGCAGGCTGTGAGCGCCTACAGCATGGGGCACCAGGTGTGGGGTGGGGGAGGGGCTGCTTCCTCCCCGTGCTCAGCTTTTCCCTGGGCTCCTTCCCTGTGTGGCAAAAAGTGGCCCCTCACCCGCCCCATGGCCAGCTCCCCACACTGCAGCCACCTGCAGCTTGCATGAAGCTGCCTGTGCCAGCTCTGGACAGCCCCGCACAGGCTGCGAGCGCCTGCAATGCAGGGCGCCGGCCATGGAGCAGGCGAGGGGCCGCTTT
>NW_005842179.1:0-5451 GCF_000455745.1 Alligator sinensis
ATCTATTGAGGTCCCTTCCGACCCTAGCATTTATGAGACAATGCTGCTGAAGGTAGGACAGTAGATGGAAAACAGTAAATATTAAGTCTTCCTCTCTGACTCGAGCTTTTACTCAGTCCTACATTAGGCACTGTTACTCCATTTTGAAAAAAGATACACACTTTACAGCTTGCTTAGGCATTTTTTTTTAAATCAATAGGAAAAGCTGAGATTCTGTAAAATCTGACAGCATGTGAGGAACCTTATTACTCATCCAGCCATCCTAAGTCACCACCTACAGGTGACTCTCTTTGGGAGGTGGGGGGCGCAGAGAGGGTGCACATACACTTAACTGTCTGAATGAAGGCAACTTGCTACTGAAGTGCTATTGGTCCATCTAGCCATTAGAAAAGGCTCCATGTTTCATTCGGTACAGCAAAAATAAAATCATTAATTAAAGAAAAAAACCACCAAAAATTCAGAAACTCTTAGCCAGGTTTGTTATTTCATTATATCAATCCTGCCAGACTTCAAATCTCAGAGAAAATTCAGTAATACACACACACATTTATAATGAAACTATTCTGCTTATTTTTATAGTTAGTAATCATCCTAGTAAACCACCACACAGTTAAAGTATTCAGATCACTGAATTATATAATTGTGAAAACTTGTCTGAAACTATTGTGTATGAGCTCTTAGAGCTGGGGATCTTTAAATTATTCGTCAAATTTTTTTTTTATTTGATGAGTGCCCACAATGCTATATATTTGAGGAAAATAACTGGAAATATAAAAGGAAAACACTACTATGGGGTCCCTCTTTGCAATGAATGATTTTTAACAAAACCATTCCAACAAGTTTAAAATGTAAAAAACCCAAACAAACCAAGGCCACTCTTCTGCATACTTTAAAGCAGAACTGCACTGTTCATAGCAGTCTTGCTTTCTAGGTTGCAGAAATCAGGACATATAATATTCCTTACGAGCCAAATTCATTGGGCACCTCATAGCCAAGATAAACATTTAGTCTTCAATACAGCATGACATCTAGCGTCCCCTGCTTCCCCACCCAAGTCCAAACACTTGAAGGCCGAGATGCATTTAATAGAGTTTAACACACTGAACTCTCCAGCTCAAGGTTACTACAAGGACGACAGTTATTTAATACTTGTACTCTGTACTTAAATCTCCTTAGACCTAAAATAATGCCCAACAGCCATTATGATTTACAAGAGACGTGAAGTGTAATCACAATTCCACTGAACTTTCTACGTATTATTTTACTGTTTTTGTACTTTGGATACCTTTCCATCTCCACCTTCATTACACTTTTTCTGTCTTAATCATGAGACTTATTACATTTCAGTGTTCTCTCTCTTCCTATTGCCACTGTATTTTTTACGTTATTTTCTCCCAGTCAACTCCCTGCATTTAAATAGGGGTGCACCAGTAAAGACTTTTCAGGCCGATACTGATGGCAGATTATTGACCAGCCATATCAGCCAATACTGATCAGATCGCTGATATGCAGCCTGGAAAGCAGCATCCAGCTGGTAAGTGGGGGGGGTGCAGATCAAGGCCCCCCGCAGTGAGGGAGGGAGTGGGTCTGGGGCAGAAGCAGGCGCTGCACAGTCAGGGTGGGGCAGGGCACAGGACAGAACCACAGGCAACTTGTCCAGGGGGGCTATGAGGGGGGACAGCTCCTGCCACTGCATGTACCCCCAAGGAAGGTATGTGCCCCCCAGACCTGTGTGCAGGGCGAGGGCGGGCTGCCACTGCGGGTTCAGGGCCAGGGGCTGTGCCAGCCTCTTCCTGATGGGGGAGCGGGGGAGGTTAGAGCCACCCTCAAATTTGCTATACCCCCCCTCCCTGCACCCTAAATGCAGTCCTGACCCTGCCCCCACTGGGAAGAGGCTAGCGCAGCCCTTGCCCCAAGCGCACAGCAGGCAGCCCTCCATTACCCCACACACAGATGCAGGGGGCACATGCCCCCGATGCCTCCCCTGGGGGTGCATGCAGAGGCAGGAGCAGGGCCCCCCCCACCCCCACAGACAAGCCATGTGAGTCCCACACCCTGCCCTGCCCCAGCTAGACGAGACCTGCCCTTGCCCCTGCTCCAGCCCCACTCCCTCCCTCAGTGCGGGGGCCTCGATCTGACCCCCCTATGCATGCACACAGCATTTATTGGCAACATTAGTCGGCCACATCATCCAAAAAAGGCTGACTGCCGATAATGTCAATTTTCCTTTTATCACTGCCAATACAATATGGACCGATATATCTGTGCACCTCTAAAGTTGTTTTAAATCTCTTGAAGTGGTACAGAAATTGAAGCTTGCACCATCATCAAATCCCTTACTTGTATCATCCCACCAGAATCAACTGTCTCTGAAGTCCAGTTTAACATCTACCTGCAACCACTGCAATGGGTAAGAAGTTATGTACTCTGGCACCAACAACACACATGCAAGAGTTGTCAGGGGTGGTGCTGGTGGAAAGGAAGGAGACATCAAGAACAAGGGCTCTTCACTGAAGTTGCCTCCTTTGCTAAACAATGGGCAACTGCTTTGTTAGCTTGCAGCTCACATAGTAAAAGGCACCACTTGGGGATGCTGCCATTTCCAAGCAGCCAGATGACTATGCTCCCACCGCCTTTGCTAGTTTCACCAACAGGTCACTTAGCATTGTGGTACCCTGCTTGGCATCTGGGTGAGCACAAAGGTGAGTGGGAGGAAACTAAAGAGCGCTGCTATTGTGTGTGTTCAACAACACAGCATAGTGCAAGTGCACTAGACTTCTCTCCTCACTGCTGATTCTACATAAGATTTAAAAAATTCAAGGGCTTGGTCCTGGTCTAATTCTACCTGTTCAACCACATCATCCTGGAGAGGCAGCCAAGCCACTGCAAACAAGTCACCTACAAACGGTCCCCTGGGCCTCGTTCACACCCCTGGCATGAGCTCTTGCCACTTTACCATCACACCTGTGGTCCATCCCAAGGGCAAAGTGCAGTACTCCAACTTGCTCCCCCTGTGGAGATCCATGCCAGCCACAAGCAGCTGGAAACTTCACATGCCTTCCCACTGTGGAGTGGAGTGGAAGAGGAGCTATTTGAAGAGCCCTGCCTAGCAGCCAATTGAGCACCTAGTAACTCGGGATGGAGACAGAAGGCAGGACAAAACGCTGTGAGGGGATTCTGGGACCAGCTCCCAGTCTACCATAGGACCTTCTCTCTTTGCAGCTCTATCAGAGCCTCTCTTTCACCTTAGACCCAATCAGCTATGCCCTCAGAAAACCATTACAAAACTCCAGCATTTACCTGGGGACAATGTTCATGCCATACAATGAAACAAAGTTATGGTGAACCAATCTGGGAACAGTTTCTGTGGTCTGCTGTCAAGCCTAGACTTCCATCTACCCCTGAAGTAGAAACAGCATTGAGGTGTCCTGCTCAGGGAACCATTTACAAGCACTGTTTACAGTAAAGCCTGCCCCAACATGCTCCCCACCAGACCTATAGGCTAAAAAAATCCAGCTCGCCTGGCCCGTCACATCTCTCCCTCCTTTGAAGAACTAAACTGAGCAGGACTACTGCACAAGTGACGCAGAGAAGTTCCCTTTTCAGGCACTCTGTAATCCAACTGCTATGACTCTTAATGTAAACCATCTACATGTAATGAAAGCATGGAACTCACTACCACCAGAAACTGTGGAAGCTGACAGTTTAACTAGATTCAAAAAAGGAATTAGACTAATTCTTGGAGAAAAGGGGCAATTGTAGCTATTGAGCATGGGCATTAGGGGCACAACATCTGAATCAGAATTTCCCAGACTTTAAGTGATGCAGGCTGCAAGGGGGGGGGGGGGGGGGGGGGGAGAGAACACCACTGAAAACAAACTACACAAATACCTCCCTCCCTCAATACCTTGTTCACTGTCCTTTTTAGCATCCACTCTGCCACTGTGCGACATACAGACCTATTTGATATGCCATAGGGCTGTGGTTCCCAATCTGTGGTACGCAGTCAACCTGTCAGTGGTACGCATTAACAGATTATAATTACTTTACATGACAAAAATTTGCTGGTGGTACTTAAGGTTCTATCATTGGAAATTGGTGGTGTGCAGTCTGTTAGAGTTTGGGAACTGCTACCATAGGGGAACATGAGCCAATGTGAAGGGTGACCATATATCCCAGATTGGCTGGGACAGTCCCAGATTTTGATGCTAGTCCCAGCCAGCAGAGCAGCAGGAGTAATTATTTTAGAGATCTGATAGGGTCAATGCCTACAAAGTAATACTATAAAGCTCCCTTAATAAGGAAGGCAGTCAACTGATTACCTGGTACAACTGAAAAAAGAAAATAGGGAAGGGAACAAGGGTCACGGGTTCATAACAAGGGAACTGGAAGGGGACACTAGCCAGCACTCACTGCCCCCTGAATGAATCAAGGACAGTTATGGACACCAACCACTTAAACTGTGCCCAGAGACTGCGAGAGGAAGACAACCCCACACGTGCCAGAGCTTCCACCTGGCTAGAGCCTCCTTCCTGGTTTCATAGGTGGCCAGCTTGGCCAGAGCCATGAAGAAGTTGACCAGGAGGTCCAGGATTTGGTGGGGCTATGGACAAGTCTATTTGTCAATCTTAAGGGGTGTGGGCATAGGCCCACCAAGTAATTAGCTTCCTTCTAATGGGGAGGCTACAGAAAAAGATGACAATAATAATAAAAAAAACAAAACCAAAAACCAGGGATAGGAATGCTAGTCAGAGAATAATAACAAGGGTGCCAAGGAGACCACTGAGCAGAGGACACCAAAGAAGTCCAGGGAGCCAGCAGACACTGCCCAGTGATACTCTGCCTGGAGATGGGGATGGTGTGAGGAAAGTGGCCCTACAGTCCCCAGGCAGTCTCCCAGTCAGAGCCTCCTTCCTGGTCATGTTTATAGCCCACTTCACCAGGCCCAGGAGAAGGCTGACCAAGAGATCCTGGGACTTGGTGGGGCCACAGATTGGGAGTGCAAAAAGGAAGAGGTACAGGAAGCAGCGCAGCCAGAACCTCAGCAGGGGCTCCTGGAGGAAGCAGCGAAAGGGCCACAGCCCGATGCACTGCAGTCTCCCCTCTACTCGCAGAAGGGGCAGCCCCGAAGTGGGCCAGACGCCCGTCCCTGGCAGCTCAGTTGTGTGACACGGGAGCCTGGGCGGGATGGACCTAGGATCTGATCCAGCAAGTGGCAGAGGGACGACAGCTACACCCCCCTCCCCCACAGGGAGTCAGGCACAGACTGAGGAGACCCAGCCCCCTGGGGCTCACCGTCGTGGTCGTAGACACTGACGTAGGAGATGCCGAGGGCCATGCACCACACCACCAGGCTGGCCATGTCGGCGTAGCTCGGCTCCTCACTGGCCACCACGAGCCCCAGGTGCACAGGCAACTTGGAGAGCGCGCGGCCGTCCAGGCGCCAGCGCT
>NW_005842179.1:5866-8329 GCF_000455745.1 Alligator sinensis
CACTAGTGGCGTGGCTGCGAGGGAAGAGGCGGGGCTTCCGCGGGGCGGGGCGGGGCCGTGGCGCTGCCTCCAGGCGTCACAGCGTCTCCCTGGTCTTGGCGGACGGCGAGGCGGAGGCAGGGTGGCCGGAGCTGCCGGATGCGTGCAAGGAGTTGAACCCTTGTACCATGAATGGCAGAGCATACTACAAGTGATTGAAACGTACAGTAACTTGTGAGGCAGCTGAATTGATGCATCCTATGCAAAACTCCAAGTCGCTCTCAGGGAGTCTTAACTAACTTTTGGGGGTTTGTTTTATGTCAGATCGGCCAAATCAGTTGGGAATCGTATCGACTGAGCAGAACACAATCGTTTAAAAAACCATATGGATTGAGGGGAAAGAAATCAATCCTTCTAGCCACCCTGTGGAGCGCTGCAATGGGCAAGCATCCTCTGTCTCAGCCTCTTGCCCTGGGGCTTCAGATACTCCCAAACCTATTGGCAGGTGTCCTGTGGGCATGCCCAGGTCCGGAGGTCTTGGGATTCGGATGCCCCCAGAAACTGCAGGCAAGCATCCTCTTCAGAAGTTTTCTACACTCAATCTTAGCCCACAAGAAGCAACTTTTGGATTTATAGTCTTTTTTTTTTTTTTTTTAATTTTCCATGTTCCAAATCCGAGAGTCAGTCCAGAACCATCCTACTGGCAAACATTCTCCACCCCACCTGGGGCTTCAGATGTTTCCAGTCCTTTGGTGGCATCCTATGTGCAAGCCTAAGCTTGGGGTTTGGATGCCCCCGAGTTTCACTCACCATAAGACCCCAGGGGTAAGCTAGGGAGGAGTGTGCCATTTCCATAAAGTGGGCATAAAGCTAAGATCTTCCCACTCCAGCAGCTAAGTGGGAGATTAACTATACATTACCTTTGTGGGTAACTACCCCCATGCCAGGACAGCAGTTATCCCCCAGTGCAACTAGGAAAACTGCCTTGGTGGTCACGGTGTTGCCCCCGCCAGGTAAGCATAGGACTACACTTGAAGTGAGCTGAAAGGCCAAGAAGAGATTTGGATTTACAGTCGGTGCTTTCTTATTACTGCTTGCCTCAAAATAAAGAAACACTTCCACTTTGATGACCCAGTTCTCACTTACTTTCCTGTTACAGTGAGCAGTATAAAAAGTAAAGAAGACTTATTTGCATGCTTATTCCTTTTTTTTTTTTCAGTGTAGGATAGTTTTTCAGCAAATACAATCATTTTGAGCTTCCAATACAATCTTTTCATATTTAGGACCACGCCCTGCTGCCTGAGGTGTTTGCCCGGGAGGGATCCTGGACTGGGGCGGGGGTGAAATGTATCTAAGAGTTCAGCTTGGAGTTTTTATTCAGAACACATAGGACACATCCCCACGGACATACAAATGCAGTTTGTGTTGCCACAGACCTGTCTGTGGTGTTGCAAATCACACACACCGCTCTTGTAGGTGTTCACCACGTTGCTAATTTCAGACGCTGGAGATCCTGATGTCAAAAAAACCGGCACCAGAAAAAGGGTGGCACATGTGGTGGCAAACCAACTGTAACGGTGCTGGAATGAATTAAAGCCAATCTGTGAAACAGGAGCTTCCTTACCAGGAGCAGCTCCCAGGCAGCAGGGCAGCAGGACAAAAGCTAGCTTGACTGGTGGAACAGCAAGACCTCTAGAACAGGAAGCTGAGGTTAGATATTAGGAAAAGCTTTCCAGCTAGGATGGTAGTAAAGCACTGGAACAGATTACCCAGAGAAGTTGTGGCATCTCCAGCCTTGGAGGTTTTGAAGACCCTGTTAGACAAAGCCTTGGCTGCGATGATACCGCTGGGGATGGTCCTGCTTAAAGGAGGGGGTTGGACTAGATGACCTCCTCAGGTCCTTTCTGTGCGGGCCGGGCACGCCCCGAGCCCTTTTTCGCGCTGCACGCGGGCTGTGGCCAGCAGCCCAGGCACGCGGGGGCGGAGAGGGGTGGCTTTCGCTCTGGAATTAGGCACAGACGCGTATCGGTAGCTTAAAAGATTGTTTACTTACACCGAGATGGCAGTGGTGTAGGCTGGAAAGCTTGCTTCAGTTGCAGTTACAGAGAAGAAAAAGGAAAGAGGCAGACAAGAGTTCTAGACTCGTGAACTCTAGCCCAATCCGGCTGAAGGCTCTGAACACGCAAGCCCGTCGCGTCAGCCGAAGAAAGTACTCGTCCGGAAGAGCTCTGAACCAACTCACACGAAGTTTGCTAGGCTCCGTGGGTCCAGTTCTTTTGCGCGCGGGTGGGGTACGTCTAGGAATTCTATCGGCGACGGGGAGAGGCTAGAGATTGATCAGATCTCCGTAGCCTGCTTCAAATGCACTGGGTCCGTGAGGATCCGCAGCGCTTAGAGATCTTCACACAGCGTGAAGTCTCCTCCTCCCTTGTTCGTGGAGTCCTCCAACTTGGGCGGAAACCACTCAAGCCTCTTATACGGCTA
>NW_005842179.1:10733-16370 GCF_000455745.1 Alligator sinensis
GGGCCGGGAGCGCCCCGAGCCCTTTTTCGCGCTGCACGCGGGCTGTGGCCAGCAGCCCGGGCACGCGGGGGCGGAGAGGGGTGGCTTTCGCTCTGGAATTAGGCACGGACGTGTATCGGTAGTTTAAAAGATTTTTTACTTACACCAAGATGGCAATGGTGTAGGCTGGAAAGCTTGCTTCAGTTGCAGTTACAGAGAAGAAAAAGGAAAGAGGTGGACAAGAGTTCTAGACTCGTGAACTCTAGCCCAATCCGGCTGAAGGCTCTGAACACGCGAGCCCATCGCGTCAGCTGAAGAAAGTACTCGTCCGGAAGAGCTCTGAACCAACTCACACAAAGTTTGTTAGGCTCCGTGGGTCCAGTTCTTTTGCGCACGGGTGGGGTACGTCTAGGAATTCTATCGGCGATGGGGAGAGTCTAGAGATTGATCAGATCTCCGTAGCCTGCTTCAAATGCACTGGGTCCGTGAGGATCCGCAGTGCTTAGAGATCTTCACACAGCGTGAAGTCTCCTCCTCCCTTGTTCGTGGAGTCCTCCAACTTGGGCGGAAACCACTCAAGCCTCTTATACGGCTAGCAAGCCAATCACTAGCCGCCACGTGTGAATAATTTAGAACTGGCCAATAATGGGACCCAAATCTACATACAAATGGCGGGAACTCTTTGCAACGAGCATTTCTGTGCTGTAACAAAGAAATGCACCCTGCAAAGAAAGCTTCAAATCGGCGGGAAATTCTCCCTTGCACCGGGATTCTCTTTTGCAGCAGAAAACTCCACCGTGCAAGGAAGCTTGCAATTTAGCGGGGACAATTTAGCAGTGCCGAAGCACACACAAATAAAAATCACACCTTTTGGGTTGTGACACTTTCCAACCCTACTTTTCTATGATTCTATTAAAAAGACCTGTAGAACAAAAATTTTACAAGGAATTGGGTAGATTGAAAGAACCCCAAAGTCAACTGACTCTCTCAGCATAGCCTGACTAGAAGTGGTGTTGCTACTGCCAGGCAGTTGGCTTTAAGCTTTGGGTGGAGCAAGAATCAAAGAGGGGTGCAAGTGCACCAGTGCACATCCTCCCAAATCTGACTGCTTGTCACATATAACACAATGCATATTTTTATTCAGGGAAAAGAAACTAGAGGCTTTACTAATGTATCCTGAATATATTATTCCATTTAAAACTGAAGCAAAAATGAAAATAGCTTTATAGGAATGTGTGTTAATTTGCTATAGTATACAGCATGTATTGATAACACAACAAACTAGGCAAGACAACAAAAACAAACTGCAACAATGTTGTTGCTTTAGTCCTCTAGTCATTAGACTTAATCTCTTTCAAATGCATAAAACAACATCAAGCCTTCTTGAGCATCTTGACAGGACATTCAGTGCTTTACTGAAAGATATTTCCACACCCAAGTTAATATTTTCCCCTAGGGTTAAAAACAGTATTCAGGGCTGTGGAATGGGAGCTATGTTACCGTAGCTGGCAGACAGCAGAGTTGCAGAGAATAACTTGATTAGTGGAACATTAAGACCATTAAAAAAAAAAGAGAGAGAAGGTTGTTTATACTTGTGTGTGGCCGGGTGGGGGTGAATAACGAAGTCTCTCTCCCTGGGACTTGCCTGCCACGCTTTGGAATGATGGAAGAATAAGAAGGTAATTCCCCAAAGACAGAGGGTGTAGTAAATCACCTCAGAAGCAGGATAAAAGAAAATTGGTTTATTAGTAACTTCCCTGAAGGTTGTGGAGCACCCTGGATGTTCTCACAGCTCGCTGTCCCCCTTTTCTCCACCACTGTGCAGCCCACTCCCCCAAGTCAGTCAGCTCCACTCCAGTCCCACTCTCTTTTCTCTTTCCTGCCGTACCAACAGATCCTTTCTCTGTGGGACCTTCTCTTAGCCAGTAAGTTTCTCCTCTCTTCCTCACCTCCTTACTTCACCGGTCACCATGATTACCTACACCCAGTCAGCCAGTCTTATCAACAAGCTGCTCCAGCGCTGGGTCTGCCACTCCTGGCTTCCCTGCTGAATTTCTCCACGCTGGGCCCCAGGGGGCAAAGAAAAACCCTTTGCTGTGGACTTAAGTAGCTGCTGGTTCCTAATCAGTTAATATTCACCGCGGGTGCCAACCCCTTCCCAACTGTGTTTACTAAGTAATTAACTTTGCCCTGTCCCTGACCTGACTCTCCCCCTCTTGCAACTTGGTAACATCAGAGGAGCAGGGCTGTCTTTGCCCTGTTATATTATGGAATGCAGAGTTCGGAAGGAAAGAGGTAGATTACAGTGAGCCACAATGTCAAGTGACCCCTCACTGCATCCTGAATAGTAGGGCTGTGCGAAACAGCACCGTTCCGCTTCAACTTCCGTTTCAACAGATCAGCGTCTCATTTTGAGTTTCGTTTCGTTTTGAAAGCACTGTTCCGTTTCATTTCATCGAAACTCTTGATGTTTCGCCCATAGGCTATAATGGGGAAGCATGAAACTGCCTATAACGTTGTCATTTCTTGCCTGATTCAGATGAAACTTGCAGGAATGGTAGCCCCTTCTGAAGGAATGAAGCCTGCCAAGTTTCAAGGAGATAGGTGCAGAGATATCTGGGAAACTGCACCTCAAGGTGTTGACAAGCAAAACTGTCACTTGCTGGCAGCAGCAGCCTCCTGTCATCTGGCAGGCAGATCTGGAGGCCCGTACCCCTGGGAGGGCTCAGGGCTGCACTGTACTCCTCCCGGGGGCGCGGGCCCCCAACCTGCCTGCCAGATGACAGGAGGCTGCTGCTGCCAGTTGGGACCAGCCCGCACCCAGCACTGGGAAGATTGGTGCTGCCGCTGGCCCCAGCTGGTTAGCAACAGCATGCTGTCATCCAGCACACAAATCCAAGGGCCCGCACTCCCGGGAAGGCTGGGGGATGTGCCAGACTCCTCCCAGGGGATGCAGCCCCTGGATCTGCGCCGAATGACAGGAGGCTGCTCCTGCCAGCTGGGACTGGCACTGAAGCCAAGAAAGCCCAGCTTTGAAACTTTAAATGTTTTGAAACTTTCAAAATGTCTTGCGTGCCCTTGTTTCATTTCAAAGCTGTTTTGACGGCTTTTGTTTCATTTTGATTTTGCTGTTTCAAGCTTGAAACACATTGAAACAGCTTCGAAACAAAACAGTTGGTGAAATTTTGCACAGCCCTACTGAATAGCAATGATACTGCCACTGCTAGGCAGTTGGTTTTACACATTGGGTAGACCAGGAATAAAAGGGAAAGTGTTGCTGCACTATTGCACCCTTCTCTGAATCCAGTCCTGGTCAGAGCTCAGCACTGGGTACCTAATGCTTAGACACAGGTCTTGGATCTCCAGCAGTATATGTTGTGACTGTGTCTGTGTGTATGTGGTCAGGGAAGCAAGTCCACATTAAAAAAAAAGAAGCCCTCACCTTTCACCTGCAAATCTGAAAAGAAGAATGTGTTCCTGAAGAGACTAAAAAAAACAGACATGGGAGGCAACCCATTGTCTCTGGTGCTAAAGCTCCTCCTGTGCTGGCCTGGGCACAAGGTGTACATACTCCTGGTACTATTAGTTTAACTCTGATCCCATACGTAGGGTTAGGCTCAGTTAAATGAATGTCAAACAGAGGAGAAAGGTCAAAAGGAAAAGTCTGGTTTCATTGATGACAATACTTTCACTTTGCATCAGGTTTTAGAGAAGACATGATTGCTCCCCCTCCCCTTCTGCTCCCCCCGCTCCCCCGCCAAGTCCCTAATTTACTGAAATCAAAATGTTGTGATTCAGCCGCCTCTTCTCATCCATTTGTGTTTCTTCTTTCCTCCTGGAATAATGTACAGTACCCTGTACTTCGAATATGTGCGGAGTTCAATGGCACCCTCTGGTTTATGTTTATGAATCTTTCAGTAGATGTATACATAGATACATAATTCAAGAGCTTTTTTTGAAAAAAAACCTTCCTAAAAAAGTAAGAAAGAAAATAGCCTCTTTCTTAAAATAGCAGAAACATGGGACTCTTGGTTTATGACTAATATTTATATTAAGCACAACCCAGATGACAGAGTATAAAAGTGGCTCATCTGAAGTAGTGGAAAAGTATATTACAAAGCTGAGTGAAGAAGAAAATGATAAGCTGAAGAAAGCTTTAAAAATTAGTAATAAACACATTTTATAGTCTTTCCTGGATTGGTATTTGACATTATAGGAAACTGAACACCATGGGTAAGTCCACACATGCAAACAGGTGTGCTTGCAGCAGCTCAAACACAAGTGGTGCAAATTAGAGCCAGAGCTTTTTGCCTCAGCGCACATGCTCAGACATGCACTTTGTTGTGGAGCAAATTGTGCCACTTGGGACAAAATAACCCTGTCTGGCTCCTCCCAGATCTGCAGCCAGGGGAAACCAGAGCCCGGGGCCAGCACCTGTGCTGTCCCTAGTAGTATAAAAAACTGTCCTGGAAAGTAGCTCAGGGGTACTCACTCTCAGGCACTTCTAGGGCCTGGCCAATTGGTACCTGAGGACACTACCCCTTGTGCCAGCTGGACTGCTGAAGCAGCCCTGAGAGTTCCCTGCACCCTCTACCCACTGCAGGGGTCTGGCAGTGGGGGCTGCTGCCTGGCTGTGACCTGCTGCGCACCTGCCAGACCCAGATGGGGACTGCACAGCCAGTAGAGGCATCTGCCCCTCTGGGCCAGCTGCCAGTGGACTGCGGTTGCAGGGTTGGCCTTTGTGCAGCACTACTGCCATTTGTGCCCCCTGCCCAGCCATCTGGGCAGCTATCACCCGGCCATCTGGGCAGCAACTTCCAGGTGAGGTAGCCTGCTTTGAACTGTCAAAGCATGTTCTCCTGGCTCCATTTGGCCAGGAAGTCAGCCACAGCCAGATGGATCCAAGGTGCCAGCTCTGAGCAGGCAGGGTCCTGCCACTGGCCTTCCTAGGAGGAATTCTGGTATTCCCTAATGGAAAATTGAAAAATACCTGATAAAAAAAATCCAGAAGTCACTCTGTAAAAAAACCCCAAATCCATGTTCCTCCACAAGTAAAACAAAAGCCACTATAAACAGAGAGAGAGAGAATGTGACAGAGAGAGAGCGATCAGTTGGGCAATGTTTTATTGATATATCTACAGTGTTAAAGCACTGGCTGTTGGGGGGCTATGGCCACACAGCGGTTATCGCCCCCCAACAGGTGCTATGGCCCCCACACAAGGGCTATGGCCCCCCAACTGGGGTTAGGCCCCACCCAACAGGGGCCAAATGGACCCTGCAGGGGCTACAGCCCCCCAATAAGGGCCAAATGGCCCGCAAAGGGGCTACACCCCCCCAACAAGGGCCAAATGTCCCCCACAGGGGCTACAGCCCCCCAACAAGGGCCAAATGGGCCCCGCAGGGGCTACTACCCCCCTTTGCAAGGCCCACATGTCCCACCCCAGCCCCAAAATCCATGTTCCTCCACAAGTAAACCACCAACCTCAGGCATCATCACTTAAAAAAATAAAAACCCCGAAAAAAAAGGGGGGAAAAAAAGGAAAAAAAAATCTCTACTTACCTTAGAAGCAGGGGCTGGGGGTGCTCCAGGGCCTCCTGGCAGAGCCTCCCCTGGGCAGCACAGGGCAGTGGGGAGCAGGAGGGCCCAGGCTGGGGGCC
>NW_005842179.1:16689-37837 GCF_000455745.1 Alligator sinensis
GGGGCCGGTGGGGGTCCCTCCATAGTCCCCTCCCCCATCCTCCGGCCTCCCCAACGCCTTACTCACAGCACTCGAGCCCTGGTGCTGACCCGTGTGTTTCAGAACCAGGGCGAGGAGCCAACCATAGAGACACTCTGGCAGCCAGAGCATCTCCATGGAGGACCCAGCCTCTTGTTGCGAGGACCCTGCCCTGCTTTTTTTAACTTCATTTTTTTTAGACCCCTGGATATCCAGGGGTCTAATTTTATTCCCAAGCTGCAAATTTGCAGTGCGGGGAACATTTTTTCGTTCCCACATGTGCCTCTTGCTCCATCTCAAAGGGGTTTGAGATGGGGCAAGAAGCACATGAGTGCTTGTCTGGACGCATCCCATAAGGACAAAAAACTCCAACACTCTTTATTATTTATAGAAATGTTTCCTTTATTTATTTTATGTAATTCATCTTCTGAGCAGATTGCATTCTATAGCTCTCTTGTATATTGGTTAAATAACTCCATTTTACAACTGGAAAAAAATGAGGTAACATGTCTGACTGGGTTATTAAGGTATAGAGGTGGTATATTTGAACTCAAATATTTCTGATTCCCAGACCTTTAGCCAGTGAGTCCTCACTTCCTTTTGCTGTTATCTAGCAAGTAAATGACAACTTTCTCCTACTTCGTCATTCTGTTCAAATGGTTAAAGCAGCAACTGAATTCAGTACACTAGCACAGTACCCTCATCTACATGAATAATGGCAGTCAAATAAAATGCATGTGCCCCTGCATTCGTACAGACGCACTTCTGAGAATCTACAAATTCCTTGTTATATATATTGTATCAAACAAAGTGATCAGCAAGGTCTATGAACCCAGTCCTTTGCTGTTAAATTTGTTTCTTCTGCTACTAAGGGAAGGCAGGTAGACTGAGGTAACACTTGGGAGACACCTACAATGAACAGCTAAAAGAATTTATCTTTCTATGAATAACAATTAGTTTAACACAAAAATCTTATTCAGAAAAAGGAAGTACCTTTTGGTCTTGTTTAGTAACTCAAATTCTTCTGTGATTCTTTGCTTAAATATATTGCTGCCATAAACATCCAAATTGCACCCTACCAAAAACATTAATTTGGCTGATGGAAGTTTAAAAAGTTAAAAGTTAAAAACCCAAGCAACCCCTATCACTCTATTTAAATATATGACTTGCATAGCTTAATTTGTTGAGAACCTAATTAACTGTTGACCCTTGAGTAACTGACATAACCAAATAACTGAGCGGTGACACCTGATAAAATAGACTTCATGAATGTGAATGATTATTCACTCATTGCATGCCAATAGGAGATAATGGAAAATGGAAACTGTTTGCTTTGGAAAGTAATTTGCTGTTATCACTGCTCAGGTATCAGCTGAGATTTATGAACTGGCAGGAAAACCCCAGATTATTGTTTGTAGTTCACTGATTTTTAGTATTTTGTGTAGTTCAATTCTGCTTTCTTTTCATGTACTTTTGGAACTGTTAGATAAAATCTGTGCTCAAGTACAAATCACACCTGATTTTTATATCATAAAACCATTTTGTTTCAAATAGTCTGGAGAGGGGAGCCACCATATGCTCTATACCCTGAGCCAGAGCTGGAGCCAGAGCTGCCACATCGGGTAAGTGGTAGCTGGTGGGCAGGGGGAACAGAGGATAGCAGCA
Source organism: Alligator sinensis (assembly GCF_000455745.1). Taxonomy (NCBI): domain Eukaryota; kingdom Metazoa; phylum Chordata; order Crocodylia; family Alligatoridae; genus Alligator; species Alligator sinensis. Next base: position 18,373 of record NW_005842179.1, read on the forward strand.
AGCAGGAAGTGGGGAGGGGGCAAATGGCTGGAAGGCAGGCACCAGGGCACACAGACAAAGTGCAGGAAGGGGAGGGGAGCATAGATACATGGAAAATGTGTAATTTGCTGTGGACATAATCTACTTGTCTGAAATTTGAAGTCATTTTGGATTTGGGTAAATATGGCAAATTAAATCTGTTGTTAGTCAAATTAAATATTAGGAAATATACTTACTGTAAGGCCTAAAGAAAGTGTAACATATGAGATAAAACCAATAGAGAACAGGTTATCCTATCAATACGTAACCTATATCAGAAAAATGTGGTCTTAAATCATTATTTAAGCCAGTACTTACAGATTTCCTCAAAAAGAAAGCATTCTTTTTCAAGGAACTGATACATTAATATCCCTCTATTCTTTTTTTTTTTTTTTTTGTCAAATACTTTTCTATTTCAACTCTTTTATTTTACTTAACTTAAATAATGAGTTGTTGTATTATCTTATTTCCAGTTAGCATCCTGAAGTTTATACCAAGGGTGAGAGGATGATTTCCTATGCACGCTTTAATTTCTGCTACAGCAGGCTCCATATACTTACATGCAGCAACTTGTCCCACACTGCAGTCCAATGGTTTTTCATCTACTGCTCACCAAAGTTTCACAGTATCTCTTTCTCTCTTTCAGATTTGATTCTAATTTCTGGTCTCCTCAGAAAGGAGAAAGAGCAAAAAAATCCCTGAAGGGGATACAGTCAGGTCAAATTTAGTCCCGTTTTTTTTAAATTTATGAATACTGATTTTAGAGACAAGTAAATAAACTCTATAGAAATGGAACAATGAAAAAATTGACAGACTCATTCTTTTCTTTTTGTATTCACTATAAGAAGAGCAGACAACTGGATTGCACCTGGAGAATTGCATCAGTTAATTTAATTGTATCACATGATCTAAGTTATGTGAAACTAATGGACACAAACCATTCCTATAAATCTAACATAATCCTCAAAGCAGTACTGTGGGAACACTGCTGAACAATTATCTGTAGCAAGCTATGTGCACATAACATGACTTTCAGCTGTTCTGGAAATTGCAGCACCATTAGATGCAATTAAATGGCTTATTATTCAATTTGTATCTGCACATTTTTCTTCAGTTATTGGAAAATAATATTATTTATGTAGCTTGGCTGTAATCCTCAAGAGGATCATCTGGAATCTAGATATTCCCTCCTGAAAGTTGGTTTTAGGAGTTTAAATGTTGGGCCCCTGGTGATAAATAGGGCAGGCAATTTTTCTCTTAACATGGAAATTAAAGAAGACACTACCTATTCAAAGTAAGACATGATAAACAGTGAGGGCCTCAGTTCCTATCAGTGGTTGCCCGACTCTTGTATCTGTGGACCCAAAAGATTGACTAGATCCTAAGGAAAAGCAGATTGCTTCATTTCTTGATCAGCTTGGTTTTTTCCATTTGGAACATAGCTGCATTTTCAAACAAATTATCCAATCCATTGCGGAAAAGTTAAAGATTTTGACATTGTGATTTTGCAAGAGACATCGTATGGGAAGACGGTGTTCATTCCTGGGCTCTTTTCTTTCCACAAAAATGGCTGGAGGGATAGAAGTAAAAAGCGGTTACAGGGAGGTTTGGTTACTCTCATATCAACAAGGAGCCTGAGTGAATTAGAATATAACTATCTATTTGAAGTCTGCATCAAATTCCATGGTAGAGCTCCCTTACTTCTTATTAATGTTTATTTCCCTCCTTGTACATCAAGAATTGATGCAGTCTTGAAATGGAAATTTCTACATACTGCTCTGGAGATGACCCAAAATAAATTTCCAGAGCTAGAAATAATAATAGCAGGTAATTTCAATGCTAGAATTGGGGGCACTGATATCCATGATAAAAAGACACAATAAATTAAATATAGGGAATCTTGTGTGATAAGGCACCAGATGAAGGAGGCCAATGTTACTTTAAATTCATAGCCAATGAGAACTTTAGAACACTTGGACTAGGGACAAACATTGAAAAAGCCTGAGCCTGAATTGATTCAATCTTTGCAGGTTAGTCTAACCTGGCTAGGTTAAATCAGTTTGTAACTGTAAAGACATCCCAGACATGCAGGCACATGCCTGCAGTGGCTCAGGCTAGAAGCTGGGGGGTGCTAGAGCAGCCCTTCCTTCCCTCCCACAGTGCTGAGCTGAGGGGTGTTATAGATTATACTAGTAGAACCACACATGTGGTATAAGTATAAATCATTCAAAATCCTACCATGTGCAGAGAGAGTATCCACTTCCCCCTTTTCCTAAAAATTCCATTAGAACTAGTTGAACCTGTGCTTCACTGCAGAAGATTAATTTTATTTTTATTTTTTAATAACCTTTTGTCATAATCATCATCATCTTCACTTTATGGTTTATGCTTCATTGCCTGTTCCAACTTCAAAAGCTTTCAGACCATCGTTTCCATCTGCTTCCTAATGACTGTGTTTGTTTCCAACAAATCAAGACAATTAAAATAAACTATAAAGAAATGAATAGATAAGAAAAAGAAAGACTGTGGGATGAACAAGTAGATGCAGGGAAAATAAAGATAATCTATGTTTTTGGCATATTATATCCAAAGAGACCAAAAAATAGCTTTCAATCCCTGAAGAACCATGTGCTTTGGTTTGTTTTTTTTTAAATAAGTTTAACAGCTTACTCACAGCTGTTGAGGGAAATAATGGATGCTCACTGAAGGAAATATCTGTTAAGTCACAAGCACATCACTACCTCACTTCTGAATCCTATGTAAGGAAATTATATCCCTACTAAATAATGGAAAGGCCCCTGCCTTGATTTTCTTCCTCTGGAAATCTACAAAAGATTTAATAGGCGGTGACCAATTTTGACTATATGTAACTATGCCTTCATCAGTGACTTGGATGAGGGCGTGGAAAACACTCTGTCCAAATTCGCAGATGATACCAAATTATGGGATAAAGTTAACATAGCAGAGGGTAGGGAATGAATCCAGGCAGATCTGGGCAGGTTGGAAAAGTGAGCAGAACAGAATAGGATGCAGTTTAATAAGGACAAATGCAAGGTGCTCCACCTAGGAAGAAGGAATCACCAGCACACTTACAGGCAAGGGAAGGACCTTCTCAGAATCACAGCAGTGGAAAGGGATCTTGGAGTCACCGTTGACTCCAAGATGAACATGAGTTGTCAATGTAACGAAGTGATGAGTTAAGCTAACCACACTTTATCATGCATTAGCAGGTACATGACAAACAGATCCAAGGAGGTAATACTTTCCCTTTAAGTGGCATTGGTCAGGCCACAGTTGGAGTATTGCGTTCAGTTTTGGGCGCTGCACTGTAAGAGGGATGTGGACAACCTCGAGAGGGTTCAGAGGAGGGCCACTTGTATGGTTAGGGGCCTGCAGGCAAAGCCCTGCAAGGAGAGATTGAGGGCCCTGGATCTCTTCAGCCTCCACCAGAGAAGGCTGAGAGGTGATCTTGTGGCTGCCTACAAATTCATCAGGGGGGACAGCAAGGAATAGGAGATTCTCTGTTTATCAGGGCACCCCTTGGAGTAACTAGAAACAATGGCCACAAACTGATGGAGAGCAGATTTAGGTTAGACATCAGGAAGAACTTCTTTATGGTAAGGGTTGCCAAAATCTGGAATGGGCTTCCAAGGGAGATAGTGCTCTCCCCTACCTTGGGGGTCTTTAAAAGGAAGCTAGACATGCACCTGGCTGGGGTCGTCTGACCCCAGTGCTCTTTCCTGCCCAGGGCAGGAGGTCGGACTCGATGATCTGCTAAGGCCCCTTCCAACCCAAACATCTATGAATCTACGAATAACTATTTTAGAAGGCATTTATCCTAAACACTGGAATTAAAATATTAGTAGTCACAGTTTTTTTAAAAAGTGATGTGTGGGACCTGGCAGCATATTGTCTGATTAGTTTTATGAGTATTCCAGCTAAAATATATGGGAGATACTCTCTCACTTACTCTTCTGAAAATAACATTCTGAGACAAGAGCAGGTTGGTTTTAGAAGCTATTGTCATGCGCTGTTTCTTAGTGTTGCATTATTTGGCATCCAAATATCTTAAAAGACCAAATAATTTATATGTAACTGTCATAGAGTTTTTTACTTCATAGGGAGTTTTTTGACTTCACAGAGGGCATGTCTACATGTGCATTAATGCACTGTAGTCATGGTACATTAAGTTTAGTACCTGTAATAACAGGTACTAAACTCAATATGCAGTAACCAGTGCTACAGAACAAGGAGCAACCGTCTCAGGTTGCAGCAAGGGAAGTTTAGGTTAGATATTAGGAAGAATTTTCTCACTAAAAGGGTAGCAAAACACTGGAACAGGCTGCCCCAAGAGGTGGTGGAGTCTCCATCCTTGGAAGTTTTTAAGACCTGGCTAGACAAAACCTTGGCTGGGATGATCTAGTTGGAGATGGTCCTGCCTTGAGCAGGGGTTTGGACTAGATGACCTCCTGGGGTCCCTTCCAACCCTAATTTTCAATGATTTTATAATTCTATAACATGATTCTATAATTCTAAAACATGATGTTTCAACTTCTTTGGAAACTGGAGCACCATTAGGTGCAATTAAATGGCACGGATCTCAAAGTTCCAGTACTGGCACAGTATCTTGTGAAACACTTTTTGTCTGCAGAGTTTTTATAGAACTATCAGCCTACCTTTATGAACCCCATAGAGAACAATAGATCACTTTTCCAGGTGATAGAAATTATATTCTTACTTCCCAACAATCACCTAATATTAAATGCATAACAATATTGATTAAAAAAACCTCTCACAATTTTTAAAGAACCTGACATCATAATACACTGTTAGCCACCCCCTCCCCACCTCAAAGCACGAAGTTTTATATAAAATAAAAGAGGAAATTTCAATGGTACCCCCACATGATAATGGAAGAGAGTTCTAAAGGCCCACCATCATCATGATTAATCTATTTCATAATCATAATAATCATCATCCACATTTATTCCAACACTGGGAAAATCATCGGTTTTCATTTCCTTTCTTGCCTCTTTGATTCTTTCAGCTGAAGAAAAGTCATCTTCACATTGCTGCAGAATCTTTTGGGAAGACATCCAGCTTTCTCCTTGACTTCCTATTGGAGCTACACATTGTCCTCCCTTGACATCTGTCCTTTTGGCCATCAGCACCTTTCTGGTTCTGAGCAGGTCACAGGTGCAATTCCAAGGGTTTCCATCTAGATACAGGTGCCTGAGACGAGGCAAATACTCCAAGACTTTGCGATCCAAGGAAGATATCTTGTTGTTACGTAGATTTAAAACCTGAAGTTGTTTCAAGTCCTTCAGCTCTTGTTCTCCAACATCCTGTATGTCATTTCCTTTCAGATCCAATCTGGCTAGAGTATCTGGAAGTCTGAACAAAAATGAAACAAACTGAACATTTGCTATACTGATTCTGCCAGTGCCATTGAAAATGAAGGCACTGGGATGCCATACTGCGGAGGAGACATGGCCCTAAAATATTTCTATGCATGATTGTGGACATATGTCTAAATTATTACTCACGTGATTTTTTGAAAGCTGTTGGCCCAACATCTGTGTATAGCAGACTTGTTTCCCCCAAATTATTACATCCCTGAATAGGCTCTTTTTTTGAGGGGAAAGTATTGCATTCAAAGTGGGCTTTAATTAACGTGAAAGTAAATTTCATGGAGTCCCATGTAATAGTCATAACCAAGACCAACTTATAGCAGTGCCAAAGACAAAATATGTACAGAAGGCTGAGGATATACCCCCTAAGGCTTTCTTTGCATAAATGTGGTTGACATTTTGTGCAGTAACGTGTATTTTTTTCTTTTTGTTTCTTTATTTTGTCAGCATCAGATTCAGAAATTATGCACAACAGGTCAAAAGAACCTGAAAAGGAAGTGCTCATATCTTTGTTAAATATTTCTAACTGATCTTAAAAAGATGTCATCAGGGACAAAAAACAAATTATTCCTACACAGCTTTGTTGAAAAAAAAACAACAATTTAGAACTGAGTAAATATGAAAATGAAAATCTGATGTATTTTTCACCATATATTTTGTCATCTTTTTATTTTGCATTCAGCCATTTTGGCCACAAAATGAGGCTTGTTGTTTTAATTACTTTTGTATTTCAGAAGCCTTACTCATTCATTTATAATCTTCTACTTTTATTCCATACTAGTACATGAAAACTGTTAGCTAGAGAAGTGTACTAATTTGGCATAAAAGACAATTTTTAATTAAATCAATTTGAAATTAATCCCAAAGTCAATTTAATACTGTATTATGATTCACAAGGTGCTAAAGTTAGGAGTGCCAGTCTGAAATGTAAAGGACTCTGGTTGCACATAATTCTCAAAGTCATCATAAAGAAGGTTAACAAGAATTACTTAGAACTAAACTGTGACTCTGCACGAGCACCCATTACTGACGTGATAGCTTATTTTACTGTAATTCTTTGATCTATCACTAAAAATAAATGATGAAAATAGCCCATGGGATGTGCAATTGCTGAGGTGGTTGTTTCTGTAAAGCTAAACTGAATATCATATGCCAAAGCTATTTGCCATGTTTGTTGAAAAACTCTCCAGAGCTTCAGAGAGAATATTCAGTGAGTAAGGTTTGTAAAATGTGGCCTTCCATGGTACTACAATATCCAGGCAAGAGCAAAAGGAATAACTCGATTTATTCTGGAGAGATTTTGATCTTGCAACCACAATAAAAACTGGAGAAAAAACCTGGAGCTATGATTTTAGTTAGTATGGACAGTGGTTTGACATGAAAGAAAGATGGCACAGGGTGAAATGCAGGTCTCAGAAGGCACTGATAAGAAGATACCACTTAAGGTTCTTGTTTCAAAAATATATATACTCAAAGGCCTGAGCAAGCAAAAACTTAAGCATAGTCCCTCTGAAGTCCAACTGAATTCCACTTAAGTCAAGTTTAGATTTTGAAGCCCTACTGTTTGATCACAACTAGTGTTTAAGAGAGTAACCATGTTTAACCGTCTGACTGTTCTTGCTGCTCTTTGGACTCTTTTATGCTCAGAGCCAGTGTGACAGCAATGCTGTTGCTGCTTCTGAAGGTGGGATTAAGCTAGCTTCAGAATTTTAAACCATTTCTTAAAGAACCTATGGCAAGCTCCTTAGCACACTGGCATCAGCAATCAGCGTTCAGGGAGCCATTGTATATGCAGGGCTGGCCCACCCATGCCTGCAAAACCTGCGGCCACAGGGAGGCCCATAGCCAAGGGGCCCTGTGCGGCCAGCATCCACCCCAGCAGGGAAGTGAAAGCCGCAGTTTTAAACTCTGTGCCCATTTCAAGCGCCAAGTTTGAAACTGTGGCTTTCACATTTGCTTCCGTGGCAGCAGAAGCAAGGCCCCTTCTCCACCGATGGAGCTGGGGGAGGACAGGCAGGGCTGGGGTCTTGCCTGAAAAGCCCCACTGCACCTGCGGGCCACGTGGCACCACACCTACGGGGGAGAGGGCCGAGCTGGGCTGGGAGAGTCCTGCTTTACCTGCTCGCAGCCAGGCCCAGCCCAGCCCAGCCCAGCCCTCTGCATTGGGACAGCAAGGCAGCAGCTCCCTGCATGTGACTGTAGCAGGGGTGGGGGGGAGTGAGACTGAGCTGAGGGAGGCTGTGGGGGGCTAGGGGGTGGAGGGCTGTCGGGCAAGGGGGGTCTGTGTGTTTGTGTGCGTGCATGATATTTCTTATTAGACCAACCAAATAGTTAGAAACATTTTTTTTTGGCAAGCTTTTGGGCTTAAAAGCCCTTGGTCAGGCTGGGGAAGCATCTGCAGTTGGTGTGTGCTCTTCCTGGATGGAATAAATAGTAAAGAGGCCAGAGGCTGGGCTACAGCAAGAAGGGCAGTCAGTGAAGATGTGAATTGAGGAGCCAGTGGGTGAGAGATGGGGATGAATATAGCAGGGAAAAGTGGAGAGGTACCTGAGTGGTCAGATGGCAGGCAGCTTATAGTGTGTCATAAATCCAATGTCTATGTGTAGTCCAGGGATGCACTTAGTAGCTGTGTCTTTGAGAGTTGTGCTGAGTTGCTCTTTGGTATGTAGATTAGGTAAAATTCCTTCCCTGGAGGTGTCAGAAGGCAGGCGGGGAGGTAAAAAATCTTTCTTGTTGTTCTGAAATGAAGTTTAAAATCCAAAATCAACTAAAATTCAGCATCTTCCATGTTTCAGGGATGCACTTGGTAGCCATATTGGTCTTAGACGAGAAGAAATACCAAAATGTAGAACTCTTGGTTCCAAAATAATACCTTTTATTAAACCAACTAGGAAATCACAAGAAAGAGTTGGATCCAGAGGGACAGCTTTCCATCTTCAGCTCCATCTGTGCAAAAATTAAGTTTATTTCCTACCTCTGGGGACTTTTTACCATCTATACATTTCTCAGAGCCGGATGAGAAGGGCCTTTGAGCCCTAAAACTTGCAGAACAAGATAGTTATCTTGTGATTTCCCAGTTGGTCTAATAAAAGGTATTATTTTGGAACCAAGAGTTCTACAGTCTTGTATTTCTTCTATGTTTATTCCATGATTTTTTGTATCTAGGAGGTTGATGAAGTGAAGTTCATAGGCTCGTCTGTGAAAAGTGTTTTGTGAATTCCCTGTGAGGGTTAATAATGAGAGATTGGAGAGAGAGTGGTTTTCTTGTGAGAGTGTGCCCCCACCAGTAATTGGGTATTCTGGTCTTTAATAGATATCGGATGTGCGTTCATTCTGGAGAGCAGTTGTTGTTTAGTCTCTCCTACATATTTTCCATCAGGGCATTTGGTGCATTGGATGAGATACATTACATTTCTGGAGGTGCAGCTGTAAGATACAGGAATGTTGATGGCTCTGTTGTGGGGTGTAGTGATAGTGGGGGTGGTGGAGATGTGTGGGCAGGTTTTGCATTTCTTGTCATGGCACGGTCTGGATCCATTTGGTGTGTTCTGGGCTGGAGGAAGTTTGCTTCCGGTGATGAGGTTAGCGAGGTTCAGTGCTTGTTTGAAGGCTAGGATGAGTTGTTCTGGGAAGATCTCTTTAAGAATTGGGTTTCCTTCTAGTATGGGTTGCAATTGTTTGAGGATTTTCCATATAGGTTTCAGGGAGGTGTGATATATCATAACCAGTGGTGTGATTTGTGGGGGTTTTCCTTCTGCACTGCAGCAGTTCTTCACGTGGTATCCAGGTGGCTCTTTCAAATGTGCATCTATCTCTCTGGAGGAGTGTCCTTGTTGAGTGAAAGTCTTTTTAAGATTTGTGAGGTAGCAATGTTCTCCTCAGTGCAAATTCGGTGGGATCTGAGGGGTTGGCTGTGTATCACAGGTTTCTTGGTATGTTTAGGGTGATTGCTGGTTCTGTGAAGATATGTATGTTGGTCTGTGGGCTTCTTGTATAACATGGTCTGTATTTTACCATTCTGGATGCTGATCATTTTGTCTAAAAAGGAGATGTTGGTGCTGGAGTACTCAAGAGATAGTCGGATGGAGGGGTGATGATTGCTGAATTTCTTCTGCTGGAACTCAATCAGCGATTGCAGGTTTTCAGTCCAAATGATGATGATGTCATTGATATATCTTAAGTATAGCAAGGGTTTGATGTTGCAGTCTTTGAGGAATTCTTCTTCCAGGTAGCTCCTAAAAAGGTTGGCACATTGTGGGGCCATTTTGGTGCCCATAGCTGTACCCATGATCCGGAGGAAGCGTTGGTTATTAAATGTGAAATTGTTGTGTGTGAGGATGAAGAATATAATTTCAGTAATATCTTTGGGTCTGCACTCAGAGTTGTCATCTTACTTTTGTAGGTATGTAAGGAAGGCTTGGATGCCATCCTGGTGTGGGATGTTGGTATATAAGCTGGTAACATCTGTGGTGGCTAGGAGGGTGTTGCTGGGAAGGTGGTCTATGTTTTTAAGTTTTCATAGAAAGTCTGTAGTGTCTTGGACAAAACTCACTCTTTTGGTAACAAGTGATTTAAGGATTTATTCCACAAAATCCACTGATTCTCACCCACTGACTCCTCAATTTACATGTTCACTGCCTGGCTTGCATGCAGACCAGTCTCTGGCTTCTTTACTATTCGTTCCATCCAGAAAGAGCACACACCAACTGCAGATGCTTTCCCAACCTGACCAAGGGTTTTTAAACCTGAAAGCTTGCTAGAAAAATATTTCCAACTACTTAGTCGGTCTAATAAAAGACATCAGATTTACCCAAATAACCTTGTCTGTCATGTGTATGTGTACATTTGACCATAGTAGGAGCAGGGAGAAATGGTGGGCATGTGCCTCCCAGACCAGCAGGGTCCACCCAATCTCCCCTGCCAGCACTAAGAGGGGAAGGGGCCCCTCCTCTCCCATAGCCCAGCTCCCATGGAGGGAGGGGGCCTCCAATTTTGTGCTTGCCCAGGGCCCCAGTGCACCCAGTGCACCTCTGTGCTCACCACCCTCACCCCCCACCGCTGATGCCTTCTTCACGTCAGTGTGCCCCAAAGCTATGCCTTGCAGTGGGCCCCAAAAAATTGTGGGCTGGCCCTGTGTATATGTTATGGCTGCAAATCGTGCTGGGAAATTATATCACTAAAAGACTAATAGTGAGAGAGCATATTCTCAACTACCAATTGATACACTCAGGTCTCTCTTTATGCAGGGGTTGCATTCCAAAAAAAACCTTGCATAAAGCGAATCCATGATTACCTGCAATGCAATGTACCAGCCTCACTCTACTGCTCCCCAAAACGATGACAAATTCAAACAGTAATCACACAATATAATAACTGCTGTGCAGAGAGGCTGCGAGCTGTGCACTGCAAGCAGTGGCACATGCAGGGGGTGCGCCACCAGAGCAGCGTGGGGTAGGCTGGAGAGGCACCCGGGGGAGGGAAGCAGGGCAGCAGGGAACACCGGCTGCTTGCCACTCCTGGCTCCACCCTGCTTCCCTTCCCTGGGTGTCTCTCCAGTCCAGTGGGCACAAGCTGGCGCAGCTGGGAACAGTGGGGCTGCGCAGAGGGGCTATGAGCTCCCTGCTGCACCGGGTCATGCCCACTGGGCTGTGGAGGCACCTGGGGCAGGGAAGCAGGGAACAGTGGGGCTGTGTGGAGAAAGTGCTCACCCTGTGCTGCAAGCAGTGTCATGAGCAGCGGACGTGGTGCCAAGGCAGTGCGGGGTGAGCACCTCTTCTGTGCATCCCCTCTGTTCCCTGTTTCCCCTCATCTGTTCCCCTCATCGCATATAAGCGAATTTGCACAAAACGAATTCACATAAAGAGAGACCCGAGTGTACGCATATAATCAGATCTAGTATATAAAGTATCCTTTTACTCATCCCTCCACTTGTGTTTTATAGTCCTACCCTGGAATTTATGTTCGCTGAAGAATTGAAAATCTCCAGTGTATCTTTCAAAATTATATCACTAAAAGGCTAATAGACAGCTCTTTCTTCCCCTAAAATTGTCTCTACTACAGAGGTTATAAAAATAAGATGGATTAGACAATACTAACATAACCAGAAAGCATTAAACATTCCTGTCAAGCTAGACTGAAATCAAATATTTATATGCCACTAAATCACTGATTATAAAGCTCTTTCCAAATAGATTCAAGGCACCAGATGCTAACAGAGATGTATAGCAGGTAAAATTGTATTATGTTATTTACTATGCCCTGTTAAGCCAGTGCACTAAATGTAAAATAATATGTAACACTGTAGTTGTATTAAAGAAGTGGATGTTATATAAATAAAGGGCTATTTTTATAGCATCTTATTGTGCAGATATTTAACAAAGGACTTATTATATTGGATAAGATCAGTGTTTGTCTAGTTCTCTGGTCCAGTTTCCTACCTAGTAATGGCCAGAACCAGATGCTGAAAAGAAAATGCAAGAGACTCAAACTGGGCAATTAGACAATATGCTATGCACAAGGGAAGGTTTTCTGTATATTCTTCAATTAGAAGCTGGCTTATGACCCAGAGTGTTCGGTTTTAAAACCCTGCCAAATTTATGAGGTTTTCTTTAATACTTTAATGAATTTAATTAAACAGTGACTGTTAGTATCCATATGAACATCCAGTTCTTCTCTGAACCATGCTGAGCTTTTGGAATCTTATACTGGAGCAACGATAGGAAAAGTATGGCTTAGTAAGAATGTACTTCTTTTCTATCGGTTGTAACTTTGCTGTCTTTCAGCTTCATTAAATGCCCCACTAACCTTGAAATATGAGAGGGTAAATCAGAGAAAATCAGTGTCCCGTTTCTGCATTATTCTTTTGTACCCTCTAGCCTGCTCCTTTTATCTAGGTCCTATGGAAACAGCATAGTCACAGTTGCAGCCAGAAACCTGAAACAAACATTCACTCAGCTCTTTGCTGAGACTACCAACAGATTAGTGCCAGATATGGTGTTAGGTGTGTGGTATGGATATTTCTTTTCTGGAAATGGGACTGAGCTCAAAGGCATTTCAAAGCCCATCCAATAGCCATCATATGGTAACATTCTCTTTCCTTACAAATGCTTGGCAGGACTCAAGACAATGAAAGGCTCCTCAGCCTTACAGCCATTACTGCAGGAGCCAGGCAGTACCCTTTATATATTAAATAAATTAAGAGCTAATCTTTCATAGGCACAGAACAACTGCTGAAAGTAACAGGACTTTGTAGAGACATCAAGGTGGAAAGAGGTGTACATACATTTAATTGGATCACTGTACACTGCAGCTGTAACTACATCTATTTATACTGAGAGGACTGAATTTTGTTGTGAATTTAAAAAAAAAATAGCCTTATGCAGTAAATATGCATGCAGGACACAAAAAACCCCCAATTTGTGGAATCTCCTGCAGATCTTTCAGTCCTCAAGGAGTAGGCTTCTAGCCTTCTCTCCCATCACACACACGAACACATCTGTAGAGCAGGCAGGATGGATGTCCCAAGATCATTGGGAAATTCCAGAGTATCAGAGGAGCGATCTAGTGCCTGTACACTGTTCTTGGGTCTCTGCCTCCCAAAACAGCATGTTTCTCCTACATAGTGTGTAACCCTGATCCTCTTCCCACTGCCAGCTTGCTAAAAAGACTCATCAACTGGGGGAGTGATGCCAGTGACTGATCAGCATTCATTCCCACAAAGAAATTCCAACAGCTTTCCAGGGGCATGATGTTATGAAAAGTAGCTGTATTCCCCCGTCCTGCTCACTGCACACTGAAGGAGTCCAGATTCAGAAATGAGGAAGGGAGAGAAGGCTTGAAGCATGGCAGCTACTCTCATCTCCCTCCTATCCCCCCACAACTTTAGTCCAGTTTCTGCACTCTTTGGTTCCCAGGAAAAGAGGGAGGTGATGGCCCTCAGGTATAAACTGACTTAACATTCACTTGCCTTAGTGGAATAGAAATAAGCAGGTTTTGTTCCAGTGCCAGGTTAGAGAGCTGTGCACACCTCTGAAGAGCTCCAGCCTCAAACAGACTAACAGCGTTGTTATCAAGAAACAGATGCCTGAGGTTTCGTAGACCCTGGAAGTCCTGTGCTGTGACTTGCCTAATCAGGTTATTGCTGCAGTCAAGTTTCTGTAGTCTGGCTGGAAGCCTGAGTGGCATAGCTTGGAGCTGGTTCCTGGACAGTTCCAGTGCGATTAAGTTAGGAAGAAGGTGAGCACCATCTATTGACGAAAGCTGATTTTCAGAAAGAAAAAGCTCAGATAGGTTTTCTAGATGCTGCATGTCTCGAAATCTTACTGTTTTGAGTCTGTTTCTCTCTAGTTTTAATGAAAGCAAGGACTTGGGCAGGTCAGGTGGGACCTTTTCCAGATGGTTTCCGCTAAAGCTCAGAAACTGTAAATCTTGCAGAGGTTCAAAGAAGTGGCCTAAGAAAGAGTGCAGTTTGTTATTAGCCATACTCAGATACTTCAGCTTGGGAAGTTTAAGTGGGCCAGACACAGATTCCATATTGTTACCATCCAAAATCAGACTTTGTAAGCTGCAAAGGGAGGAAAGCGTGCTGAAAGAGAGTGCTAAAATCAAGTTGTTTTGAATATCAAGCACCCTGAGTTTCTTTAAACCTTCCAAATCAGACCCATGTATAGCATTTATTGAATTATCACCAAGTTTTAATACTTCAAGGCTGGATGGGAGGAAAGTGGGTATACGCCTTAGCTTGTTCTTGCAGAGTTCCAGGGTTTGCAAGGTGCTCAGAGCCTTGAAGGTGTTATTTTCTATTGATTCTGTTCCACTGCAAGACAGGATAAGCTCTTCAAGGCCAGATATTCTGCCAAAGTCAGAGACCTCAAAGAGAAGAAGGAAAAACAGAACAAGTTCATGTAAAAATATTTCTATCCAATTTACAGACCTCCTCACTGGGTCTTACTTTGCTATTTGATCTACTTCGTGAATGTTGGTTCAAAAATAGTGAATGATGAATTACAGACAAAATAAATTACTAATATAGAGTAGTTCTTACTGCATCTGTATTTCAGCCAATGTTTGCTTGTATTTCTAGGATTTATTATTTAAGTCCCAATTGGTCAGACATACAATTTTGTATAGGGGGCAGGAGGGAGGCTTCTTACATTTCTGCACAGAATAATTCAGTGACTATGGATAAAAAAATAACTACTGTTGAAACAAGTCACCCTAATTGAGCATGGGTGAGATTAAGGTAGAGCTGTGTTCCTTCCCTTCCCTTCCCCCCCTGCCCTATTCAATGGTCATCATTGCTGATTGGTGTGGATTGGAGAACATACTACATTCCTTTTCCAAAGCCATGGTCCTGCCACTGTAAAGTGTGTCCCCTGGAAACTACAGGAGGGATTATGCATGCATCCCATCACACCTGTTGTCTATAAACCATGCTCTGACCATTTTTACTTTTACTTTTTTTTAATTCACATTTTGAGATGAGTCCAAGCCAAAATGCCCAGGTACAAACACTCTGGGCATTGGGCCAGTCTGGATTTGGAAATAAACTCTATGGAGCATGCCCATCACTACTTCAACTGAATTTCCAAAACGTAATACTTTACTGGTGTTTATCAATGGCAAATGAAGCTTTGATGTGGTTGTAACAATTATACGTTAGAAAAAGCCAGTGTTTGTATTATTTTTCTGCTTTGCTAAAGAGCTCTCATTTATAGTCCTGCAATCATAGAAAAGTGAGGCTGGAAAGCCTATCAGGAGGTCATTTATTTCCAAAAACCTGCTCAAAGCAGGATCATCCCTGACTGAAACATCCCAGCCAAGTATCTGTCTAATCTGCTCTTAAAAACTTCCAACAATGGATACTGCACAATCTTTCAATGCTCCTTCTCTTTGTATGCTGCATGGACAATAGGCTTAAATTACCATGGCAGCTCCCACTCAGCAAAGTAGCCCACAAATGTGAGAAAAAAATGGAAAGGGGAAGAATCCAGACCTTCTAAGAGGGTTCTTTCATGGCACACTTGGAGAGAAACTCTTGAGCACACCCGGCTGCCATTTCTGCTAGTACATGTCAAATCCAGAAATATGGCAGTGAAGTCACTGTGGAAGTTCATCATTCTCCACACCTTCTGTTGAGGTTTGCATCTTCAACATGTTTGAGTGGCTGTAGGTAGTGCCTCCAGTGAAGTTTCAGTGCTGAATATCTAAGTTTGGCATATCCAAGTGGGAACAGGTGGGCTGGGCATGCTTGAGAGCATCCTCCCGGACAGCCCGGGGGACATGGTATAATCATACCTTCAGAGCACTGAGTGACTTAAGCAGTGATACTGAATAGGTATGAAATCATGGGTAACAAAAACATTCAACATAAGATGTTAGATTTGAAAGAGCTGATTTCTATGGTACTAAATACCCTCAGATCAAGTGCTCAATCCCGCCTTACATGCAGCAGGGATCTCTCTATGATACTGAAAAGCACAGGGGGTGCTGTCTAGCTAATACCACAGATAAACACCATTTTCTCAAGGGGCTCATTAAGTGGAGGCACATTTTATTCCTACACTGAGGAACGGCACTACATGCTCCTTTAAAAAAATCATCTTGCAGGCAATGTAATAGCATATGTGTTTCCTAATCTGAAAACTTTTTCACTGACAAATTTTTTACTGTCAGTTAAAAAAAATCTTGGTAGCCCTGTGTAACTGCAGAGATGGTGTTATAACCTGCTGCCCCCACCACATGAGTCCCCTACTTAGCTCACACCCTGACACCCTTGACTGTACTCAACACCATGCTATCCTTCCCAGCCAACCCACTAGCCCCGCTCCCCCTATCCTGGCATGGACCCCACCTACTACCTCTCCCCACCTCCCAGCCCCACAGCTCCATCCAAGATGCAAGGAACTATGGAGGCTACAGTGGGCCAGAAAGCTGTGACAATCAGATCTCCTGCTTAGATATGGTGGTGCTACTCTGTTCTCTCTGCCCAGCATTGATGACTGCCTCAAATGTAATTTCATTCAGGTGATGAATCTTGAAGCAAGATGAGGATGTCTTATTTTCACAGGGGCAAAATTATTTTTCCAGAATTTGTGCACAGAAGATTTTAGGCTGTAAACTTACAAACCGTTGACAACCCTGGTTTCCTCCTCCTAGATCCTGTTATGACAGATTTTTCCAAACAGCATTATTGTACACGTTAAAGCAATTCAGAAAAAAATGGTATCAATATTTCTGAGTATCCAGAAGTCATATCTCTTTGTTTTGTCTAAAAGACCTGAGTTTTATTTCTGCTAACATCTTAACCTCTGAAAGCTACGGAAGGGTTACCCAGGTTTTATTTGGTCTCTTCATGCAACAAAAGTCAAGATCTAGAGGGGCATTTGTGGCCTTTACTCCCTGACCTAGACTTTAAATTAGACAGTCAGTAG
The DNA here is from genome assembly GCF_000455745.1 of Alligator sinensis. NCBI lineage: Eukaryota > Metazoa > Chordata > Crocodylia > Alligatoridae > Alligator > Alligator sinensis. Next base: position 35,234 of record NW_005842179.1, read on the forward strand.
GTAAAGATCAGAAATAATCTTGGACCTCCTCTTCTTTCCCCTCACTGCTTTTTGTGACTTAGCCTAAGATGATAGCACATTATAAAATTAAACAAGATAACCAAGTATTTTAAGATACTTGAGTACCATGGAATAGGGACAACTTAGGTGCCTAGGCTCACTTAGGTACTTCATAGGTGGAAAAGGACAAGATCAAAAGTTTTAGGAGTCTAAAGTGCTTCTGGATCTTGCTCAAAGATATCAACTTCTGTCAGCTGAATTTCCACTATCTTGTTTTGCAAATTTGACATAGAGATAGTGAGTTATTGAGAGACTGTAGATATGAAATCTCATTAACAGACATATTCTTCATCAATTCTACATTAATTAAATAAGTATGTTTACCATCATGAAATGCCCTGTCATCTCCATAGTAGATAGTGATGCTGACCTTACATTTTCCCACTATGGCAATAGTATAAAGCAGGGATGCTCAACTCCTGGCCCACGGGCCAAATCCAGCACACAGTGCCATGGCATCTGGCCTGTGGGTGTCCTGAGGTCAGGAAATTTGGTGACAGGAGAATGGTGGCCCCATGGGTCTGGGTCTGGGCCAGGCCATTCCCCCTTCTCTTTGTGGGGCTAGGTCAGGGCCTGGCCATATCTCCTTCCCCCTGTAGGGATGGGTTGGGGTTAGGCTGCCTGCTACATCCTCCACATAGTCAGACTGGGACCACTGGTGGGATCTGGACCACAGACTGACTAGGAACTGCTCATCTGGCCTATGGAGCAAAACGTTTGACCACTAGTAAAAAGCATTATTCTAATCTTTTTGTAAAAACGACCAGCTTTGGTAAGGATCAAGAGCTTTGCTGCACTGAAGAGCAGAACTTAGACAATAAGTATTACTCATATCTAAAGGCTTACAGAGGCCTTAATTACTGAGGTCAAAATAAAACTGAAACTTCATATAGCTGGCATATCTCATTTTCTCTATTGGTTCAAATGAATTTTTTCCTACTTTTACAGAGTTGATTGCTGTATACCACTAAGATGCTTAATATTCATCTTATTAAGTGATAGAATGTTTTTCTTCTTTTCAATGCACAGACTTTCAATCCCTGACAAAGGAGTGTAACCTGGGTGTCCCCAAAGTGAGTGTCCCCTCTCACCAATAGAAGGGGAAAGCCAGCAGGGCACATGTGGTGGGGTGGAAACTGCAGTCACTTACAGTTCCCTCCCACCTATCATGTCTCAATAGAGCAGGGACAGAAAGCAATGTCTTAACCAGGTACAAAATTTAATATAGGTATATATATAAAGGTAGTAAACTAAAGTGAGTATTTACAGGTTATAAATACATATAACTATAACTATATACACACCCAAATACGAACGGTAAGCATAATGGTCCCAAATGGTATGAACAGGTAAGTTCAACAATAAATATACCAGTGCTCGTAGTATGGGGAACAAACAGGAGGAACTCGCCCTCAGAATAGCCAGTTCAAACCCAGACATAGTAGGGCTTACAGAAACATGGTGGGATTCATCCCACGACTGGGCAATTAGCATTAGAGGCTATAGGCTTTACAGGTGGGATAGAGAAGGAAGGTAGGGATGGGGTGTAGTGCTCCATGTCAAAGAGCAATACACATCCTCTGCCAGCAAAATGGGGTCAGAGGAGGGGCAAGCTGAAATGCTCTGGGTCAAGATACAAGGGGTCGGGGGGAGAGGGATTTAACAGTGGGGGTCTAATACAGACCCCCCAAACACGGGGAGGAGCTGGACCGGGAATTTTCGGGCGAGCTTGCAGAGGCACTTAAAGCAAAGGATGTAGTTGTCATGGGTGATCTAAATTACCCAGACATTTGCTGGGAGGAGCAGTCAGCCAGGTTGGACCGTTCCAGGAGGTTCCTGGCTGAGATACAGGACCTCCATTTAACCCAGGAGGTGCACAGTCCCACCAGAGGAAATGCCCTGTTGGACCTGGTCCTGGCCACAGGCGATGATCTGGTAAGGGGGCTCCAGGTCTTTGACCACATGGGTGATAGCGATCATCGCTTGCTGGAATTCATCATCCAGCACAGGGTGACAAGGGCCTGAAGCAAGGCGGTAGCCCTAGACTTCAAGCGGGCCAACTTCAATGAGTTGAGATTAGTGGGAGAGGCGCTGGGGTTCTCAAGGGCAGGGGAACTCAGTGCCCAAGATGAGCGGTCGTTCCTTAAGGAGATGATACTGAGGGCACAAGGGGTGACGAGCCCAACAAGAAGCAAGGGGGGCAAGAGCGCCCACAAGCCCCCCCGGCTCACCAAGGACACCTGGGAATGCCTGGTTGCCAAAGAGGCGGCATACACCTGGTGGAAGGTGGGGGGGCTATCTCCAAAGAGGAGTATACCTCCACTGCTCGGGTCTGTAGGAAAGCTAAGGTGGGCATAGAGCTAAGACTAGTGTCCAAGATCAAAGATAATAAAAAGTCCTTTTTCAAATATATAGGGAGGATGAAGAAGGCACCGGGAAACATGGGGCCCCTGCAAGATACACTGGGCAATCTGGTGGTTGCACCAGAGGAGAAGGCAGACCTCTTTAACAAATTCTTCACCTCCGTTTTCTTGTGCAGGGACC
>NW_005842179.1:38561-58675 GCF_000455745.1 Alligator sinensis
CTGCACTTGGGCAGTAGTAACCAGCAGCACACTTATAAGATGGGAAACTCCCTTCCTGAGAGCACGGAGGCAGAAAGGGATCTAGGAGTCATCATTGACTTCAAGATGAACATGGGCCAACAATGTGAGCTCACAGTCAGCAGGGCTAACCGGACCTTATCGTGCATCCACAGGTGCATCTCAAGTAGGGCCAAGGAGGTGATCCTCCCCCCCTATGCGACACTGGCCAGGCCATAGCTGGAGTACTGTGTCCAGTTCTGGGCACCCCACTCCAAGAGGGATGTGGACAACATTGAGAGGGTCCAGAGGAGGGCCACCCGCATGATCCGGGGACAGCAGGGCAGACCCTACAATGAAAGGCTACGGACCTGAACCTGTTCAGCCTTCACAAGAGAAGGCTGAGTGGGGACCTGGTGACCATCTATAAACTCACTAGGGGGGACCAGAAGGGTTTGGGGGAGACCTTGTTTCCCCTAGCGTCCCTAGGGATAACAAGGAATAACGGCCACAAGTTGTTGGAGAGTAGGTTTAGATTAGACATCCATAAGAACTACTTCACAGTTAGGGCGGCTAGGATCTGGAACCAACTTCCAAGGAAGTGGTACTGGCTTCTACTCTGGGGGGCTTTAAGAAGAGGCTTGATGTCTACCTGGCTGGGATCATTTGAGCCCAGTTTTCCTCCTGCCCAGGCAGGGGGTCGCACTTGAAGATCTACAAGGTCCCTTCCAACCGTACTTCTATGATTTTAGGATTCTATGAAATTACACTCTAAAATACAAGGTGTTCAGTTAACAGTTAATAAACACTCTAATAATGCACACCAAGTATCAAACAATCAATAAAAACTCCAAAATATGAGACGCAAGAGTTCTCTAGTGATTCCCCTCTTCTACAGGGTCTCTTCCTCCTGCCTCTTTATTGAGGCTACCTTTCCCTGAGTGTCACTCCCCAGTGGGAGACCTGTTGCCCCACTGACTCATGTCTCCCAAGGAGCCGGGTGGGGCAATGTTCATAAGCTCCCAGTGGCTCAATCCTTCTCAGGGGGAGTTGCGGGCCTGGGCCGCATCATACATGCCCAGGGCTGGGTCACTCTGAATGCTTGTCCCCACGCTCGGGAACTGCTTTGTTCCTGGGGCCCTTACAGACCCACTGCAGGGAATGGGTCCCAAACCGCCGAGCCCTCCTCCTCCAGGGCCTTACGCCCCGCAATGACTCAATCCGTGGTAGCACCAGCTCCAGTGCCCAGCCTCGTGCCAGGGTTGGAGACCTGAGCCACCTTACTGCGGCTCCTAGGGTCCCAGTCCCTCATAGGCCCTCCATGCAGCGACACCTACTGTGTAGCCCAGCCTCATGTGGGGGGTTGGAGACCCAAGCCACCTCACTGTGGCTCCCAGGGTCCCAGTTCCTTGTGGACCCTCCGTATAGCAACACCTGCACTGTAGCCCGGCCTCATGCTGGGGTTGGAGACCTAAGCCACCTTGCTGCGGCTCCCAGGGTCCTAGTCCCTCACGGACCCTCCATGCAACAATGCCTGCACTGCAGCCTGGCCTCGTGCCAGGGTTGGAGACCTGAGCCACCTCACTGTGTCTCCCAGGGCCCCAGTTCCTTGTGGACCCCCCATGCAGTGACACCTGCACTGCCTACCGCTTCCATCCAGCGGTGGAATCTTTCAGGCTCTTCTGGGCAGCCAGATATGCCCGCTGGGCAGCTCTCCCAGCTCTTCTTGGCCCCAGGACCTCTTCCTCCTTCTTCATCCCTCACCAACTGTGCCGTGTGCTTGGCACACAGCTGGTTATATCCTTTCTGGGACTCCACCCCCAGATTGAAAATGAACCAATTAGCGGGGCTGCAAATGCAGTTCCCAATTAAATCCATTCTTGCCCCTGCCTTTGGAGTACAGGGGGAGCGGACTCTCCTCCTGGCTCCTCCTGTGCCTGTCTTTGGTGGGTTATGCCCTACAAATCGCATTCGCTGTCTCCTAAGCCCGGATAGCTGGGCAAAGCCCAGCAAGCCCACCGCAGGCTTCTTAAGGCAGATTAGTATAATTTTCCTTTCCCATCCATTTGGTGTGCCTTAGTAGGCCTTACAGTTGGTTCTGAGATTTAAACATTTATCCCTTTTTTGCAATTCCCAAACATAAGGCAATATAAATCATCTGAACCAAGGCATATTTTAAACAATATATGCTCCCTCTTTGCCAAAAGGTGCTGCTTGTTCATTTCCAGGGATTTTGATTTTCTTTGTTTAAAAATTGCAAAATCACTGGTAAAAATCACAAGTGCTCTGATGTAAAAACCAAAAATCTGCATTTTTCCATTATGTAAATGAAACACCACTGTATATATCAGTATTAGTTGAATACAATGTTTTATTAATTTATTTATAATTTTAAAGGAATTTGGAAGCCTACCAGTGCCTCAATCATTATAATAAAATAAATTATATATACCGATATATTTTGGCATTTGGTTTTGTTTTTTTTATTCATAGAAAATCAAAGCTCTCCCTGGCCCCTTCGTTCTCCAGGACGTGGGTCCAGCTGTGGCTGTCTTGCCCCCTGCTTTGTGGTGCTGAGCAGCGCTGATATACCAGTCCCCTGCCCATGCCATGTCCTTTCACTCCCAAGCAACAACCCCCACCCCACTCCCAGCCCTACTGGTGCCCCTCATTCCCTACCCACAGCCGCCTAGCTCAACCAGTGCCCCTAAGCCTTGACCCACAGCTCCCCATCCCCCAGCCCTCACTGGTACCCCTCACGTCCAACCCAGAGTCCCCACATGCCCTCCCAGGTGCCCCTTACTCCCAACCCATATCCCCCTGGCCCTGCCAGTGCCCTTCAATCCCCACCCACAGCCCCTCATCCTCCCAGCCTTGCTGATGCCCTTCACTTGTGACCTGCAGCCCCCTGCCCTACCCAGCCCTGCCAGAACGGGCCTCCAGCTGCCAGGACTATGGGACCAGGGCCAAGGCTCACAGCCTCCTCCCTCTGCTCCAGCAGCACCCAAGCCCTGGCTACTGCCCACAGGAGGTGGCAGCGGCTGCTATGGCTGGAGCAGAGCGTGGAGCCTGGTTCCCGCTCTGCCCCCATGAGCAGCATGGCCAGAACAAAGCCCGTGGTGAGGGAGGGGAGAGGATGCAAGCTGCAAGCTGTTTGCCCAGGGCTCCCCAATCTGTTCCCCTCTGGGGACCTCCACAGTCCAATGGGCAGGACCCATCGTTGGAGGCCAGGGAGGCTTGGTGCCACCACTGGGAACCCACTCTGGCCATGCCACCACAGCAAGGTCCCATGCCCTCCTGGCAGCAGCAGCGGTGGTGCAAAGCCGTGCCCCCCTGCCGCCGCACGTGGGCAAGGGCATCCCACCATGGTGGTGCAGCTGGCATGGGGCTCATGGCAGTGACCAAGCCTCCCTGCCCCCCCCAATGCCAGGTCCTGCCTGCTGGGCCATGGAGGCCCCAGAGGGAGGGCAGCAGGGTAGGGAACCCCCAGCTCATAGCAGGCAGCCCGCATCCGCCCCTGCCCTATACACAAATCTGGGCATCATATTCCCCCCATGTACCCACAGGAGTGCATGCAGTGGCAGGGAGCTAGTCCCTCTGCCACCCCTCGGGTGAGCTGCCCATGGCTCCATCTCACTTCCCCAAGCAGGCCCCATGGCCATGCCCTCCCACTCTGGTCCTGGACCCCAGGCCCCATACACCGCCTTGGCTGGGCAGTGCCCCCAGCCCTGCCCCACTCTCTCCTTCACCATGGGGGCCTCAATCTGCCCCACCCACCCTCCCTCTCTTCCCCAGACCCACCTGGAAGGAGCCGCAGAAGCCGCTCTCCACACTGCCTGGCTGCACACACACACACGTGCCACAGTGCCCCTGCTTGATCAGCCTCCTACTGCTCCTCCCAGCCCCAAGCAGCCCCTGCAGGCATGAACCCTGCCAGCCTGCAAGGGGAAACCTGCTGTCCCCTCCATTTTTCTCTCTTATGGGAGAACATTCACATTTCTCTCCCTAAAAGGAGAAAATCTGCATTTTTCTCCATAAAAGGGGAAAATCCATGTTTTTCCATGGTGAGCAGAAAACCTGGATCCCTGCTCATTTCCTCGGCAGTCTATAATGTAAAGTGACACTCTCCAACATCCAGATCCCAAACATTAGATCCAAATATTTAGATGCTGTGAAAACAAGGTTCTACTAATTTAGTGTGAATAAAAGCATTTTCATTTTTGCCTTTATGTCTGCTAAAGCAGATATTTTTAAACACACCCTTCTGTAGCAATAACAGAAAAACAGTGAAATAGAAAACAGCAAAAACAGAACAGCAATAACAGTATTTCACTAGCAGATGTAAACCCTCAATTAATCTAATTAGAAATGGTTTTGAATTTAAAGTAAAAGTGACCAGACTAGATTCACAGTTTGGGAAGAGCAAAATGCAGAAATGAAACAAAAGCACGTCATAACAATTTATCATTATCATTATTGTTATTATTATTAGTAGTAGTATTTTAATTTCAATAAACTAGAGAGGTTAAAAAAATAAAAAGAAAGCAAGTATCTCTTGAAAGCTATCACATGAAAAAGCATTTATTTTAAAACTGAAAAATGAGGTATTGATCCTGTAAGCACTTACATATATGCTGAATGAGATTGTTCATGTCTGTACAGTTAATCATGTGCTTAAGTTCCTCTGGGGTCAGGGATGAAGTTTTATTTTAAGCAAAGACAGTCACATAGAAAGAAAAGTGAAAAATATATTTGGAAGCTTAGCTCACTCTTCATTAAAGATCCTTGATAAACAGTCAGAAAGAATAAAAATACATGTATTATGTTGAACAGAATAAGCAGCAAAAGAACACTTATTTCTTTTCTTTGCAAAGTTAACAGTAGAAGGGCACCAGTTGTTCAGCTCAGTGAATTTATAGTACAATTACATGAATGAAATCACAGGGCAATTCGTTGTACTATAAATAATCAGGACAAGAAATATCTCTATTAGTTTAATTCCCTTTTATGGAGAAAAATGCAGATTTTCTCCTTTTAGGGAGAGAAATGTGAATTACTATTTTTCTTTCACACTTAAAATGTGGTTGCATTTCCTAAGAAAGAGCAAATGGACATACTGGAAGAAGGAGTTCATTAACCAGGCTATATAAGTATATTAAAGGCACACTGGTGAGCATTGGTTTTTCCAAGGAATGGACCAATAGCAAGAGAATGATGGATATCAGTAATGACTTAGAAAATAGCAAAAATTAATTCTTTGCTTTGGTTAAACTTCAGCATTGCTCTCAAAGCTGAGATTACTTAACTGTACAAGCAAAAAGAGACCCAAATATTGCTCCAAAGTGATTTTTATCCTAGTTTATACAATCCTAAGAGTAAAAACAAAAGATATAGTTGATAACAGTTAAAATTATACTCCTGGTATAAAAGCAAATATACTTCAGTAAAAATGTATCCCTCTTACAGAGAATTCCTTAAGAAACTATTCATAGAAAACTGGCACACAGAACATGTATAATGCAGAGGGCTGTATTTCCCTAGTGTCCAGCCATATCAATTGAATTTATTGTACCAATATTATGTTACGGTGAGAATAGGGAAAAGTTATTTTAGCATGTGCTGCAAAAACATCATCTGGTACTAACTTTTGTACAGTATTGCAGGATTCAGTGATGCCTAGGAAAACTCAGAGTAAGCTATTATAACAAGAATTATTATTTAGAAATCAATTTATTTCCTTATTTAGTGAGATCATTTACAGTTAAAAATTGCTTTAATTTATATCAAGCACACACCTCCCACACTGACTTCAGAGATGCAGGGCAAGGTCCAGAGTAACCAAATGTTCACCAGGCATTTTTAATAGAAGCTGTATCATCAGCTTATAAAATGGAGATGGGAAATGATGCTGTTACATTCATTTTGAAAACCATTTCTGTTTTCTAAAATCCGAACTTAGCAGGAGAAGCAACAAATTAGATTTTAGAGAAGCTACGCTTTCTTGGTGAAGAAGTAAGTTTTCAGAGAAGCTATGCTATCTCAGTGAAGCAATGGGTGCTTGACCAATTAAAAAGTGATCAATTTTTGGCTCACTGTTACTAATTATAAAACGTGTATGCACAAGATCATCAATATAATAACTCTGTATAAATCATATAAGAAACAAATCCTTCAAGCAGTTTACACAGGCACTCTGATACCATGGTGATGGGAACAGGATAATCTGTAAAAAACTGGAAGAACAAAAAGCAGAGAGTGCACAGTTGTACCCAACCTTTAGCATCTGGAATAAACCTCTTGCTGGGCTTGACTTGAAAGTTACTAGCAGATAAAAAGAAACCTAATTGAAAAGGGAACTTATTTAGACCGGGCTTTCTCTTACCTGGAGTTGTTTGATCTTGCTGTGGCTAATGTACAGCCTCTTGGTGGTGAAAGGCATCTCTGTAGGTATCTCTATAATTCTGTAGCACTGCACTGTCTGTGCAGAGTCACAGTTGCATCTTCTGGGGCAGGTGGTACTTGAACCACTGTAAATAGGAAACAAAAGGAGTAAAACATAAGAGACACACATCTTCTGAAACAGGAGCCCTGAAACTGAGACATTTAACAGCAACAGAGAGTGTGTATTTAGGCACTAGAAGCCCTTTTATACCATGAAATCTGATAAAAGGCTGTTATAACTGTGTGCTTTGCCCATGTGAAATGGCAGCAAAAACAACACCTTAATTTGTCTGGGTTAAAATGTTAGCAAGCATTACAAAGAGTGAGGGGCTTAAAGAATGATAAGGTGACTTTATATTTGTAGGTATGTGAAATTAGTGTTATTTATTGCCTGACATTTAATCTGCAAACATCCATATTATCTGCTAAAAGAAAAAACAGATTTACTTTCCAAATCATTTTGATACAGTGTAGTGATGCTGGATGATACATTTTCTTATGGGCTTACAGACATTTGAAAAGCCTGAGGCAGAATCAATCTAAGTTACATAGTTTTCTGTAAATGGGCTTAGTTTAGATTGGTTTGATGAAAAAAAAATCTGTATTACCCCATGGCTTGAACAGCTTGTATGTTGCCACAAATTTCCAAATTGAGAAACTCCTATTCTTTTTTTAATTAAATAGTTGTGAGACCTTAGAAAACTTTTACTATATATCCAGTGGTATAGGAGCAAGAAAATGTTATTTATTTAAGGTCCATTTCCCTTATCTCAGGTGGGGAAAACTCTGAGGTTTCTTTTATGGAGCTTTCTCCACAGTTAATCAACAAGAGAAGGGACCTTCTTGTAGAATAAAGTGTGAGCTAATTCCCTACCTCTGTGGATCTCAGGTCTGTAAGTACAGAAGTCTATGACCTTCATAGCAGATTTCTCTCTTCAATTGAAATACATTTCCACTTAGACCTCTATGGAGCTGGTCATAGCAATCAGGAATGGTTTTATCCCTTTTTCCTGCTCTGAGACTTACCCACGGTTCACACAGAGATCTTTGGCTCTCTAAAATGTATACTGCACAGCCTGTGGAGAGGGATGTGTCCAGAAAGAGAACTAAGCCATTTTTCCATAAAGGAAGGGAAAATCCATGGCTGTGACTCACTTCTGAATGAGGATCTTGACTGGGGCCTCTTTTTCTTAACTGTTCTGTATAGCCAGTGAAGAAAGTTCTTTCTCATATAAATCAGGGGCCTTTGTCCTTTTCTTTTGCTTTAGCAGTTGCACACAAAAGGATTTCCACATTTTTGAATGATAGCTTTTGTGAAAGGTGCCTTATTAATAGTCACAGACATGTAAGCCTACAGAGAACAAGAGTCGAATCAGGCATCAGCAATGCCAATGTTCTCAGACTACTGTGGTAGTTATGGCCTAACACAGTTCTTGAAGGACTTTGGGCCCAGCTCTGCTTCTGTTGAATTTAGTAGTAATATTTCCCTTTGCTTCAATGCAATTTTCCCAACCAGTGTCCCACGGCACAAAAGTGTGCCATCAGAAATGAATAGGTGTGCCGTGGAATTTTGCCATGGCAATGAGCTACAGTGAGCTACAATAGGTATGAGGATGGGGAATGCCTTAACAAGTGTGCCGCAGAAAAATTTTATTAAAGTAAGTGTGCCTTGGACTGGGAAAGGTTGGGAAACACTGCTTTAATGGAAGTAAGATGTATAATTATGAAAGCCATTCAGTCTTCATAGCCATGTTTGGCTGGTCTCCTGAAGCTATTAAACATCTATGCCAACTAGAAGTGAGTGAAAGGTTTGAAAGATTTAACTGCAATTTTGTAAACTATTTTAAAGAATATTTAATCAATTTAGTTCCATCTGTTTTCAGTATTTCATAATGTGGAGGTATTCTTCACTCCAGGCACTCCTTTATTCCACAATTATTGACATATCTTCTATTTGGCTTTTTTATGTCCTCATGAATTCCTTATGTCCTCATCATGAGTCGGGCTCAGAAATTACTGAGCTCTCAAACTGACTGGAAAATTCCACACAGTATGTGCTTATTTGTGCCATGAGTGCTGGAAGAAGACTACTATAAATTAAATTTAAAATAATGTATTATTTTACATAACATTTTCCCATATATTTAAATGCTTAAAATATGACTAACTCAAAATGGAATTGTACTAGGTTATCACAAGGCATCCACGTGGCCATGGAACTATTTTCAAGTGTGTAGCAAAGAGGCATGCAAGCTGTGCAAAAAATATTTGCAATTATATTATATAAAATAATATCATTATTATTTACAATGAAGCATGTGCATGTTTATTTACTATTCACATTCAAAAAATTGCTGAGTCAATTTTTCTGATTTTTTTTTTTGTGGTTAAAAGTACCCTCTGGAAGAGACCATGTAAGAGAAATTCAGCCCTAAAATGAACGTTTAAGAGCGTTAGAATCAACTGAAAGAGAAAATTTGGATTGGGAACATTTACTCAACCTTAATTTCAGTGAGGTAAGGAGATTAGTCGGGGACAGACTGAGGTCCCGGAGGGGAGGGGAGTTGGGAGTCCAAGAAGAGTGGTCATTCCTTAAGGAGACCATCCTCCAAGCTCAAAGGGTGGCAATCTGAACAAGGGTCAAAGGGAGCAACAGTGCTCAAAAGCCCCCTTGGCTAACAAAAAGCATCCAGGAACGTCTCAAGGCTAAAAAGGAGGTGTACACACAATGGAAGGGAGGGGCCATCACCAGGGAAGACTATACAGCTGTTGCTCGGGTTTCTAGGGGGCTGTTAGGAAGGGTAAGGTGAAGATGGAACTGGGACTAGCAACCCGAATCAAGGACAATAAGAAGTTCTTTTTTAAATACATAGGGGGTAAAAAGAAGGTTCTGGGTAATGTAGGGACTCTGCAGGACATGCTAGGAAGTCTGGTGGTCGCACCAGACGTCAATGCTAACATTTAACAACTTCTTTGCCTCCATTTTTCTGAGCAGGAACCAGGTCATCCCCCCATCGTGATCCCTGATTCTCCCAGGTGAGGTGCAGCCAGGCCCAGGGTCAGAGTGGACCTAGTCAGGGACCTCCTGGTGGGACTGGACATGTCCAAATCAGTAGGTCCTGACGATCTCCACCCCAGAGTGCTGAATTAGCAGAGGTCATTGTGGGTCCCCTGGTACAGCTTTACGAGCACTTGTGGTATTCTGGCAAGGTGCCAGAGGACTGAAAGAGGACCAGTGTGGCCCCATTTTCAAAAAAGGGAGGAAGGAGGACCCAGGAAACTATAGGCCTGTTAGTCTTACCTTGGTCCTGGGGAAGCTCTTCGAGAAAATTATGCAGGAGCACATCTGTGAGGGACCAGCAGGGGAGTGTATGCTTAGGGGCCACCAACATGGGTTCATCAGAGGCAGGTCCTGTCAGACCAACCTGGTGGCCTTCTATGATCAGGTCACTAAATTCTTGGATGCAGGTGTTGTGGTGGACGTAGTCTTTCTGGACTTTAGAAAAGCCTTCAACACCGTCTCTCACCCCATTCTCATTAAAAAATTAGGCAACTGTGGTGTCAATCCCTACATGGTCAAATGGGTCGCCAGTTGACTGGAGGCCCACACCCAGAGAGTGGCGGTAGATGGGTCTTTTTCGATCTGGAAGGATGTGGGCAGTGGGGTCCCCCAGGGTTCGGGCCTGCACTGTTCATCATCTTCATCAGCGACTTGGACGAGGGCATAAAAAGCACCTTGTTCAAATTCGCAGATGACACTAAGATGTGGGGGAAGGTGGGCATGCTAGAGGGGAGGGACAAGCTGCAATCAGATTTGGACAGATTACAGAGGTGGGCAGATGAGAACAGGATGGATTTCAACACTGACAAGTGCAAGGTACTGCACCTGGGGAGGAAGAACCAGCAGCATACCTACAGCCTGGGGAACTCCACTCTTGCCAGCACAGAGGCAGAAAAGGATCTTGGAGTTATTATTGGCTCAAAGATGAACATGGGCTGCCAATGTGGGGGGCAGGTCCATGGAGGTGATCCTCCCCCTCTATGCGACCTTGGTCAGGCCCCAGTTGGAGTACTGCATCCAGTTCTGAGTGCCGCACTTCAGGAGGGATGTGGACAACATTGAAAGGGTCTGGAGGAGGGCCACTCACATGATCAGGGGGCAACAGGACAGGTCCTATGAGGATAGGCTACAGGATCTGAACCTGTTCAGCCTCCACAAGAGAAGGCTGAGGGGGGATCGGGTGGCCATCTATAAAGTGGCCAAGGGAGACCAGCAGGCAATGGGAGAGTCGCTGTTCCCCCAAGCACTACCGGGAGTAACAAGGAACAACGGCAAAACAGACAAAGAGCAGATCAGGCTGGATATCAGGAGGCACTACTTCACAGTCAGGGCTCCCAGGATCTGGAACCAACTTCCAAGGGAAGTGGTCCTCGCTCCTACCCTGGGGGTCTTTAAGAGGAGGCTAGATAGACACGTTGCCGGGGTCATCTGACCCCAGCATTCTTTTCTGCCTGTGGCATGGGTTTGGACTTGATGATCTGTCCAGGTTCCTTCCGACCCTACTACTAATTATGAATTAAATTTAAGTAAGATGAAGAAAAAATCACAAGACACAGCAATAAATACTATGTGCCTCTTATGCACTAAATCCATATTGCTTTAGCTCTCTCTATGCTGCTTTTTATCTCAGGCTTGTGTCCCAAAGTTGAGAGTTCCTCACTTATTACCTAGCCCTTTTATTTTTGGATGAAGCAGAGAATGCCACAATATTTCAAGATCTGAACAATGCAATGAAGGCTGAAAAGTTTTACTTAACTACTGGTGTGCTTGTATATCTGTATGCAAATCATACTACACCTGTAAGCAATAGAAATTGTATTGTAGAGTTTATTTTGTACCATTTCAGCCTGTATTATTAGATTGTTAGTCCTTGTACGAAGGGAACCTGATGCCTGCACTGATATAAAATTACAAATTTTAATTACACAAGTCCATCATTACAGACAAAAGAAAAGGGACATCTTTCAGTTAATGTAATTCTTCAGAAAAGTTCTTGAAGATCAGGTGGGGAATTAAGCTAAGGAAATGAAGTCTAGATGAAAGTATTGAACCATGGATCTTCATGCTCAAGGAAGCTCTTTCATGGCTGGATTCAGGATTTTAAAAAGGAGGGTGTGAGAGCAGCAATTGGTGCCACAGGGGTGACCACACGCCCCCACTCTCAGCCTATGTAGCTCCACTGGGGAGGGCAGACCACACTGCAAGAGCAGCAGCCAGGGCCTTTTTTTAGGCTAGGGAGCACGCTGGAAACCCCCCCCAAAACCCCACCAGCTCGGTGATCAGCCATAGGCGGACCCCGGGTGCCCCCCCCCCAACCCAGGAGGCACCAGTCACAAAGCCGGGGGCTTGGGGAGGGGGCCCCCTGTGCACTCCCTGGTGAACCAGGAAGTCAACCAGAAGTGCTTCTGGTCCATTTCTGGGTCTGCTTCTGAGCACACTGGGGAGCCCCCAGTGCTTCTGTGGGATGTTGCATCTGCCCCAGCACCACAGCGTTCGGAGCCCCTGCTACTTAGAGGTATGTAGAAAAAACATTTGAAGCTGTATCTACGTCTGAATCACTGAATCTGTCCGAATCTGTCCAAATCGATTTGGAGGGTTCCGAATTGATTCAGAGAAATTAAAGGGTCCTCTGGTTCGATTCAGATTTGGAGATTCAGCCACTGAATCAGGCCAAATCTCCACTGAATTGAATCAGGGACTAAAGCTTTGCACAGCCCTAATAGCTCCAGCAGAGACTCCAGTAAGGCGCCAGCAGAGACTGAAGACACAGCAGGGTCTGCCTGGCTTCCCCCTGCCCTACACCCCTTGCTGCTCAAGCAGGAACTCCGCCCCCCTCTCTGCCTCCCTCCCATCTCCCACAGCATGGATGCTAGCCCCATGGACCCTAGGCTTGTGATATGCTAGCTAATGCTTAGAGGTGTCGGTGCGTATGCCTCTCTCCAATTTCACTGGCAGACAGAACAGTGACCACTTAGGTCTGTTTGGAGCTAATCAACAGGTCAGCCAGTAAGCTGTTCAAGAAGTTTTAAGTAATGAAGAGAGGCCATTGTTTTGCTAATTGGGTGATAAAGATTGTTATCACTATCAGCCCCCAGCTGGCTTGCTTGCCTTTCAGTTTGCTGCAGACAGTATGATGAAGCAGGGAGGGAGATTAAAAAGCTCCATATCACCAACAGATACATGCAATGCATTTCCTCCCACCCTTGCCTCAGAGTGCTAGCCCTGGACTGGGGGCTGGCAACACTCCTGCCCCTTGAGCAGCCAGCAGGGAAAAGCCTGGGACCATGCTGGCAGGCCTCCCTAATGAGAGAGTCCTCTGGCCATGCCCCGCTCAGCTCAGCTCCCTGCAGAAGGGAAGGGAGGGCTGCTCTAGTGCTAGAAGCTGGGGGCTTCTAGCCTGAGCCACTGTAGGCATGTGCCTGAATTCCTTCTGTCCAGAAACAATGTCTGTCCGGTTTCAAACTAATTCAGCCTAGTCTAGACTAACCTGCAAAGACTGAATCGATTCAGGTTCAGGCTTTTTGAATGTCTGCCCCTAGCCTTAAAGTCCCTGAATTAGGTAAGAATCACCTCCCCGCCCAATCTTGGCATCCCTTCCTCTTCCATCTCCCCCTTCTCCTCTCTATTTATGCCTCTGATTTCAGGAAGGGAAGACCTACCCACTGCTGCTATTGACTCAGCTGCTCCTGACCTGCTGAAGCCAGGGCTCAGGGGAGTGGCTATGTGCAGGTGAGTGGATGTACAGGGAGAGAGGCTCAGCCCAGGACAGTAGTTATAGCAGGAGGGTTCTGCCTCCCTTTGTCTGCTCTCAGGATAGCAGTAGACACTCAGGAGGACTGGGCTGGAGGGGAAGGGAAACTGCCTGCCATTATTGTCCTTGATTGAGCCTGGCTCCTCATGCAGGCCAGCTGGAGTGGGGCAGGAATGGCTCTTGGGCTGCAGCTGCAGGGAAAGGGGGTAGTGGGAGGAGAGGTGCTTCTGAGCACGGAGAAGGGAGAGGGTGCTGAGAGTGGGAGGGGGGATTCTTACCTGCTTCAGGGACTTAAAAAATGTCCCCAGCTACTGCTCCTGTGCTGGGGTCTGTAACAGGGGTTCAATTACATCAACTGCTGGATCTGCCCCTAGGTTCTTTCCAGAGTCATAACAAGCAGTTTTTGCACCCAGGTCAGTGGGGATGGCTGGGGCAACTGTAGCTGCAGCTAGGCTGGCACCAACAACAGCCAGATCAGCACCAAGGGTCACTGCCACTTTTGCAGTCCTTCTAAATTGGTGCCTGTGGCTAGCGGGCCTTTTGCCCACCCCTAATTACACTACGTAGATGCTTACTTGGGAAGAGGATTTCAGGTGGCATTCCCCAGAGGTCTGTCATGGGTTCATAGATTTCATAGATTTCATAGACATTAGGCTGGAAGGGACCTCAGAAGATCATCGAGTCCAGCCCCTTGCCCCAGGGGCAGGAAGTCAGCTGGGGTCATAGGATCCCAGCAAGAAAAACATCTAGGTTTCTCTTGAAGGCGTTCAAAGTAGGTGCTTGAACCACCTCCAGTGGCAGGCCATTCCAGACCTTGGGGGCTTGGACAATAAAGAAGTTCTTCCTTATGTCCAGCCTGGAACGGTCTTGTAGGAGTTTATAACCATTCAACCTTGTCATCCCTTAGGGTGCTCTGGTGAACAAATGTTCCCCCAGGTCCTGGTGAACACCCCTTATAAACTAATAGGTGGCCATCAGATTGCTCCTGAGCCTGCGCTTTTCCAGGCTGAAGAGTCCCATAGCTCTCAGTCTCTCATCATAAGGTCTGTTTTCCTGACCTCTGATCACGCGTGTGGCTCTCCTCTGGACTCTCTCAAGCTTCTCCACATCTTTTTTGAATTGTGGAGCCCAAAACTGGATGCAGTACTCCAGCTGCGGCCTCACCAAGGCCGAGTACAACAGGCGAATGACGTCCTGGGATTTGCTTGAGAAGCATCTATGGATGCAAGCCAGCATTTTGCTCACTTTACTAGCAGCGGCATCACATTGGAGGCTCATGTTCATTTTGTGGTCAATAATCCTGACCCCCAAGTCCCTCTCGTCCGTAGTGCTAGTCAGCATAGCACGGCCGAGACTATAGACATGCTGCAGGTTTTTCCTCCCAAGGTGGAGAACCTTGCATTTTTCAGTGTTAAACACCATCAGGTTCTCGTCCACCCATTTCCTGAGCCTGTAAAGGTCAGCATGGATTACCCTCCTGACCTCAGGTGTGGATGGTTTACCCCAAAGTTTGGTATCATCAGCAAACTTGGCCAGTCCGCTTATGACTCCAATCATTCATCATTAATGAAGAGGTTGAACAAAATAGGTCCAAGGACAGAGCTTTGAGGGACCCCACTGGTCACAGGGCACCATGACGATTGACTTCCGTCAATCACCACCCTCTGGGTCCGACCACGGAGCCAGTTTCCCAGCCAGCGGATCATGTTGGACCCGAGGCCGCAGTTGGCCAGTTTTGCCAAAAGGTTATCATGGGATACCAGATCGAAGGCTTTTTTAAAGTCAAGATATATGACATCAATCTCTTCCTCCTTGTCCAGGTGATAGGTCACTTGGTCATAAAAGGAAATGAGATTGGTCAAGCATGACCTACCTGCAACAAACCCATGCTGGCTATCCCTCAGGGTGTTGCCATCTGCCAGTCCATTAAGAATGGCCTCTTTGATGATTTTTTCTAAGACCTTCCCTGGGATAGAGGTCAGGCTGATGTGCCTGTAGTTTGCTGGATACACTTTCCTCTCTTTCTTGAAGATAGGCACCACATTGGCCTTCTTCCAGTCTTCGGGCACTTCACCAGAGCACCAGGAGCTCTCAAAGATCCTTGCCAGGGGCTGAGCTATGATGCTAGCTAGCTCCTTGAGTACTCTGGGGTGTAAATTGTCAGGGCCAGCTGACTTGAAGGTGTCCAGCCTCTCAAGCTGTTCCTTCACGAGGTCAGCATTGATGGAGGGCAAGGAACCACCCTCACTTAGGCGTCCCTGTCCCGTAATGGGCAGGGGCATCCCATGGGACTTGTGAAAGACCAAGACAAAGTACCCATTTAGTAAGTTGGCTTTTTCCTGGGCATCGGTTGTCAGTTGTCCCTTCTGGTTTAGTAGGGGTCCAATGTTGCCCTTGCTTTTCCTTCAGCTCCCCACATATCTAAAAAAGGACTTTTTATTGTCCTTGATACTTGTAGCCAGTTGGAGTTCCATCGCAGCCTTGGCTTTCCTGGTTTGCTCCATGAAGGTCCAGACCAGTGCAGAGTATTCCTCCTTGGAGGTGGATCCCATCCACCATCCTTTGTAGGTCTGTCTTTTTAGACGCAGGAGGACCTCTAGTTCCTTGTTGAGCAAAGGGGGCTGCTGTGCCCTCTTGCTGCCTTTCCTTTGAGACGGGATAGCCTTAGCTTGTGCATCTAGGATCGCTCCCTTGAGGAGCAACCACTCTTCCTGGACTCCCTTCCCCTTGGCCTGATGCCTTTGCAAGGGTTGCTCAGCTACGGAGTGGCGGTAGTCCCCGTGACCCCCAGTGGGCTTAGTTTAAAGCCCGGTGGAGCAGGTCAGCCAGTCTGGCTGAGAAGAACCTCCTCCCTAGCGGAGAGAGGTGGAGGCCGTCCCTTCCCAGCAGCTCACTGCCTCTCTCACCAAAGAGCAGACTGTGGTCATGGAAGCCAAAGCCTTCCCAATGACAACAGCGCCATATTTTTGGTTCACTACCTGGATCCTCTTGTACTGTTTTAATGATTTGGAGGATGGAGTACATAGATAATACCAAGATGGGTGGACCTTCAGACACTTTGGAATACAGGATGAGGATTCAAAATGACTTTGATAAAAAATGTTAAATGGTTTGAAATAAATGAAATTTACTTAGGACAAATGCAAAGTCCCCCACTTAGGGTGGACTAATAAAATGTACAAATACACATTGGAAAATGATTGAATAGGCTGCAGTATTGCTGGAAAAGATCTGGGGGTTATAGTGAACCATCACCTGAATATGAGTGAACAGTGCGTATTTGTTCCACAATGAACCTGTAAAATACTTGTCTGTATTTATAGGAGCATCACTTACAAGTCAAGGGAAGAGATTCTGCTCCTCTATTCAGTACTAGTGTAGCCTGGGCACACCTAACTATGAGCTCCCCACTCCAAATAGAAGAGATAGGTAGCTAAGCAGAAGTGCTGTGAGAGGGATCTGGAAAATACTGGCCAGTTCCCTCTATTCCCTATAGAGTCAGGCCAGGACCAGGAATAGCTTAACTATATAGAAATGTATTAATGTTTACAGGCTACCTTAAAAGATAGCTATTAATATACAACTGATACAGATATTTATAAATGTATAAGCAAATATTGGTAAATATGTTCAACAACAACAGACAAATATAGCTAGGCAGATAAACACAGGTATCAACAGGTAAGTTCAGGCAAGAACAATAACAATTAGATACAAATAAACCTCAACTTGCTGACATAACCCAGGCCACATTGGAGGATAACAATATAAGTATCTATCTATCTATCTATAGCTATTTACAAAATGGGAGATGCAAGTCTTCCCCCCCACCCTTCCAGGTACCCATGTAGCTGAGACTATTGGGTGTTTCCCTAGGTTGCCAAACCCTGGCAACATCCTAGGGGCAGGAGGGTCCCAGTACCTCCTCAGCCCCAGATGGGCCCACCCAGTCCCTAATCCCTCGGGACCCCCCCTTTCAGGACTTCCTCCCCTGTGGGGACCCATTTCCCAGGTAGTCACTGATCCAGGGAACAGGCTGGGAAGACTCCCAGAGCCACAGCTGCCTTGTCAGGGCCACCCAGGGCCCTGCCTTCTCTCCTCCATTGGGGCTCGTGCTGCCTCATGTGGGTCCCGACACCCGGGCCTTGCCTTCTGCCTTCCGTTGGGGCTTGGGCTGCCTCATGCAGGCCTTGAAACCCAGGCTGCTTGACGTCCGCTGCACCCTGCTGGTGCCTCCCAGCTGCCTGGCCTCACGCCGGGGAGGACTTGCAAACTCGAGCAGCCTAGTGCTGCTCCCAGGGTTTGGGACGCTATGCGCTGCTGTGTGCATTGAGTCTTCAGCTTCACACTGAGGGTAGCAGACCCAAGCTGCCATGTGCGACTCCCAGGGTCCGGTGGCTCCATGCTCCGCCACATGCATCGGGTTTCCAGGAACCGAAGCTGCCTCCCGCAGCACCCAGGGTCTGCCCAGTGCACCACTCTGTGCACCACTGGTGTTGTAGCTGAAGCCTCTTGCTGCTCCAGTCCCATCAAGGCAGTCTTCCAGGGCTCTTATGGGCTACTGCTTCCGCCCACTAGACAACTCTTCCTAGCTCTTCTTAGCCCTGCCTGCTTTGTCCCTCGACACATCTGCTGTGTGCTGCAGCTCCTTTTATTTGCTCTAGAGGCTCTGCCTCCAAAGGCTTGCTGGACCTGCAGAATGCAGGCTTCAATCAGGTCCGGGATGCTCTTTGCTCCTCCTCTGTGTGAGGGGCGGGGCTGGCCCTGCCCAGCCCTTACCTGATTGGTGGGTGGGCTCCACCAATCAAAAAGATTTTCCAAGCCCGTTTGAGCTGGCCTGTGTCAGTACGTCTGCCACACTGGTGAGGCCTCCCTGGAGTGCTGTGTCTATTTTGGGCACCTCACTTAAAGATATGGACAAGCTGAAAAGAGTCCAACAGAGACTAATAAATAGGATTAGACAATCTAGGAAACAAAATTTACAGGGAAAGATTTAAGAATTGAGATGATTAAATCTAGACAAGAGAAGGCGAGAGGGATTTGATAATAGTTTTCAGATACGTGAAAGGTGGTTATAAAGAGGATAGTAAACCATATTTTGTAACCACAGGGAAAAGGACAAAAAGTAACAATCCTAAATTGCAACAAGAGAAATATAGGTTGGATATTAGGAAAAACTTTCTAACTATGAGGGTTGTCAAGCCCAGGAAAATACTATTTAGAGAAGTTCTGAACTCTCTATCCTTAGAAGTTTTTAAGAGCAGGCTAGACAAACACTTGTCTAGGATGGTTTACATAGGGCTGATGTTGCCTTAAGCAGCGGTTGGATTAGTCAATTTTGAGGTCCCTTTTAACTCCATTCTTAATGATTCTGTGACGCTCAGGCACTCTGAGCATCTGCTATTCCAAGGAGCAAGAGATGGAACAAGCCTATTTCTAAAATGGCCTTCTTAAACTGACATGAACTTTTACTACTGCATACAGAAAATCTTGCCTGACTTTTGGCATAGTGATCAATTATGATTAAGCTTAGCAGAATTCGATTTTTATCTTTAAATAATTTTGACGGATAATATTGGTTCTTATGTTTAAGCATTTATTTCAATTTTTATTGATTTTAAATTTTCAGGATTGTGCAAAATTAGGGGTGTAGCGGGCACGCACACACACAGACGCATGCATACACAAACATGCCTCCTTCCTTCTCCAGCCCAGCGCACAGTAGGTGTTGGGGAACTTGCTGAGCCACTGAGCCCAGTGCTAGTGCCACTGAGCTCAGTTTCCTTTGTCCCATGGCAGCCGCTGCCCCCCCAGGCCCTTCCCCGCCTTGCTCCCCATCAAGGAAACCTCCAGCTGCTGCAGTAGCATTTGCCCCTTACAGCCAGTGGCTCATTTGGCCTGCCCACTCCTGCCTGAGTTTGCAAGGGAGGGCTGGCTAGCCCCCTGCAGGCATCAAGCTAGGAGGTGGAGATGGGGACAGACAGACACACATACACAGACACACTGCCCAGCCTGCTCCACGCCCCCTGCCGGTTGGTGCTTAGCAGGAGCCTGTCCAGGCATCATGGCAGCAGCTTATTCTTACATCCCCTTTCTATAAATTTTGATTATTAATGATGGAAATATTTTCTGTTGGTCTGTGAGTGTAAGGTGAACTCATCATTTGTCATTGTTTAACCCCCAAAAACCTGAATCTTGCCAAGCCTGATTATGATAAAATATGTGGACAAGTACAATTTGCAAGTGTTTTAAAACAAACATTTTATGATATCTTGATGTAGGTTCTGATACCTGACATTTCCTAAAAAGTTCAAATTACCCTGAAAAAAGAATGAAATCATTCTGTATAATGCCCTGTACCTAGAACATATTTTATCAGGTGATGCCCTGGTGACTGGACTGCAAATATTAGCATAGGTCACCTACTGACAATAATGTCCATGCAAGTAACTTGTCCAACTCAAAATATCATGCCAGTTACATATCAAACAGTTTTACAAAATTAATGATTTTTGCTCAAGGATGAAGATCGAACCTGAGCTTGGTTAGTAAGAGCTCTGGTAGAACTATATACGTAAGATTGAATAGTCAATGGGACTCCTCCCATGCATGGGAGTCTTGTATTAAATTCAGGCCCAATTGTGTAAATCAGAAGTTACTCTACTGAAACTAGAGTTCCTCACTGTAAAAACCACTGTATTATATAATCATAAAATTGCAATAGACCTTAAAGGTCATCTAGTCCAACCCTATGCATTGATGCAGAATTTGCTATCAGAATATAACAAAATAAGGTTCTGCATTCTTGTCTTTTCATTTTCATGTGTAGCAACTATATCCTCTAGCCTTTCAAATTAATGTAGG
>NW_005842179.1:58685-59184 GCF_000455745.1 Alligator sinensis
ATTTACGGTTTAATCATGAATTCATTGGCTATACATTGCAAAGATTAATTCAGGAATCGGTTGGTTACTAATTCATTCTCAATACAATTATAATTCCAGAAAATGAAACATTATTTGAAAGTGAGACCTGTCATGACCCAAAGGGTATGATTTTGTGTGCGCTTCGGCACTGCAGAATTATTCCCCGCCACAAGGAGCTTTCTTTGCACGGTGCAATTCTCAGTTGCATAGAGAAAACCCCGGTGCAAAGGAGTTCCCGCCACCCGTATGTAAATTTGTTTCCCACTCTTGGCTGTTTCTAAATTATTCCCACATGGTGGCTAGCGATTGGCTTGCTAGCCGTATAAGAGGCTTGAGCGGTTTCCGCCCAAGTTGGAGGACTCCACAACCATCTCGTGGAGGAGGAAAAGGAGGACTTCACATCTCGTGAAGAACTCTAAGCGTGCTGTGGAGCTTAACAAACCCAGCGTGTGCCTTAAGAAGGATATAGGGGCCTGAT